>NC_050597.1:32795678-33136033 GCF_013368585.1 Megalops cyprinoides
GTGGGCTTGGTGGTGAGCAGTTGGTTTGCTGTGGATTGGCTCTGATTTCTGTGTGGTTTTGTTTGTACTTTGTTTAAAAGTAAATTGATTTTGTGATGATTTATCCCTGTTTTTGTCTTCCTCTCTTTATGTGGGACACCCGTGTGACTGCCCATGCAGTAGCGTGTGGGTATTCTTCTACATTATTCATTCACATATTTTACATTATTCTGCTTTTGCTGAGCACCTCCACAGCAGATGTGGGTACACCTCTATGAAACTGCATCTCTCTCCAAAATGTGGATTTGTGTTGCTGCAAAATATGCAATCTTCCATTTTGATTACATAGCAATGGGAAATTATAAACATGTAAGGAATGCAACTGCTGCTTCCCGGATTGGCCACCAGATGGTCACATAACGTCCCGTGTTCTGTCTCATTTACTTAATGTCTTTCACCTGTGTTGATTAGTTATTGTTCACACCTGTGTTCTTTGTTATTTAAGCCCTCCCCTTTGTTCATATCTCTGCTCAGTCTTGAGTTGCTGTGCATCTCCCCTAAGGGTAACTTTGTTTCTTTTTGAACCAAACCTCTTGTGTCTCAAGTCATCTCTGCATTTGTGTTCTCTCTGCTTCTTGTCACAAAATGAGACTGTTTTCAGCATGTGGTCTTCCCTAGCAAGGCCGAAACCCTCTGCCCAGGCATGGTTGATTCGCCCAGGTCATCTAGGGAGGAGAGGACTGCCACTAGCATTACAATTGATTAAAAGTGCATTTTTATGCAGCACAATACACAATTGCCTTCCTGCCCCCGACCATGTGCAAAATATTTAAATATTAAACCTGATTCCCAGAATTTGACGAGCAAAATAAGTGTTTTAAAAACATACGGCTCATTTGCTGAATGCAGGGTGATTGAGAATAGGTACCTGTCCATAAATTGAGGAGAGATTGTTGTAAGAAAAAAAAGGAGGATGGAGAAGAATGCATGTTGATATGAAAGTTTTTAATTCAGTAGAAAACAGTATCGAAGCTTGGGGAAAAACACAGACTTTGGGTTTAGCGGTGTTGGAGTGAACCCCGATTGTTCAAACTAATTCCCATATATACAATGTAAGGTTGTTCTTGATGTAAACGAAACAGACCTACAGTCCCCTCCAAATTTATTGGAACAGCAAGGCAAATTCCCTTGTTTTTGTTATTCACTGAAGACATTTGGGTTTAAGATCAAAAGATGAGTATGACACAAGAGTTCAGAATGTCAGCTTTTATTTCCTGGTATTTACATTTAGATGTGTTAAACAACTTAGGATATATCACCGTTTGTATTACACCACAGAATTTTTAGGTGAGCAAAAGTAAAGGAACAAATAATCTTAAAGTAAATAACATTTAATATTTGGTGGCATAACCCTTGCTTGCAATAACTGCCTCAGGCCTGCGACCCATCGACATCACCAAACTGTTGCATTCTTCATTTGTGATGCTATTCCAGGCTTTTACCGCAGCTTCTTTTAGTTCTTGTTTGTTTCGGGGGGTTTCTCTCTTCAGTCTGCTCTTCAACAAGAAGAGGTTTTTTAAACCTTTATAGGTTTAAACCCAGGCCAAAAAGTAGACTAGTCATGCAAAGCTATTTAATGTTTGATCAATCAACCTTAAAGGCAACACCTGGTCAACAAGAAACACCTGTCAGTCAATGTTCCAATAGTTTTGCTCACTTGAAAAATGGGTGGGTTCAAACAAAGGGTAGTATGTCCTGAGTTGTTTAACACATCTAGATGTAAATACCAGGAAATAAAAGCTGACATTCTGAACTCTTGTCTCATACTCATCTTTTGATCTTAAACCCTAATGTCTTCAGTGAACAACAAAAACAAGGGAATTTGCCTTGCTGTTCCAATACCTTTGGAGGGGACTGTATCGACTGTATGATAATCAAATCGGAGTGACACTTTTTAGGTTACGCCCTTGAGGTAAGTGAACCGGACCTGTCGCCTGAATGATAATGAAGTCAGAGTGCCAGTTTTGAGAAAGCCAGGATACCATCGTTTGAATAAGCCCAGATACCCCTTCCTCTGAGACAGTTCTTGATTGCCCATTCCCAGTCCCAGTCTATAATTGTTTGCCATCTCGATTGACCCAATTGTTAAGGTGTCGGCAGCCAAAAGCTCTGGGACACATGTTTCAGGTTGTTCTTTACCTTACCGGTACCCAAATAAAGTGTGCCAAACAGTCAAGGGGGCAGAGGAGTCTCCCTTTGCATTTCATTTGTCACAGAAGAGAGTGGATGCTAGACTAGTATTTTATTGACTTCAATATGAGCCCTGAAAGCGGGTTCCGGTGGCTGTCCGGGACACATTTAGCCTTTTATATGCTTACAGGAGTTATTTTGTAAAAATTCATTTGAAACAGACATTAATTGTTACAACATTACTCTTGTTTGTCTTTAGTCCCCAGCTGTCATGGGGAGGTGGTTTGAACTCATCTGTTCCCCACCCACAATATTCAAAGTAGGGCAGGTAATGACTTGGAGTCCATTTCTCTCCTGTGAAATCTATAGCAGTTCCTTGCTTACTAATGGCAGCTATAACTTTCAGTTCTGTTGCTCAGTCCTCTGGGATAGCCCTTCAATGCAGAGAGAAAGATGGATAAACATTCTACAGATTGTGTGAGAATTTTATTGCCATTGAGTTGGTTACAAAACCATAAAATCATTTCAAATCATGTTTTAGATTATCTCTAGATATCAACTGTAGTAAAGGTGTTTTATAACTTTATGTATTTATACATTTGCAATAGAATTACCCTTTAAGCTTTAGTTTTTCAGTGCTGTGCCATCCTCTTTTTTCAGTGATTCAAAATGAGCAGAGGTTCACCATTAAAGCACTTCTCAAAGGTTGAAAAATCCCCATAGCCCACACGTCCTGCTACAGAATCTGTGATTATCCATCTTTGTCTGTACTATGTTTTATAAAAATCCTAAAATTCCCTTGTGAATGAATATACACATGTTAACTGAGAATTATATACCTGGACATAAACAATGCTCCATTAATGCATTGATCTTGCCAGACAAACAACACTGCCGAGTACCCAGTAGAAAGATAAAATGAACGCCCTCAACATTTTTTCCTGGAATGTGCACATTTATCACTAGTTGTGGTGTCAAGGGAACAAAAAATGCCTTTTTGGTATGTATTTACCAGTGGTGACGGGTGAGATGGCTGGGGAAGCCTGAACACCACCTTTAAATCTATCATTACTTTCAACCTGTTCCCCTTTATCCTCCTTGATTAACAAAACAAATAATTCACAGAATAATCAATACCAATTGAGTAATTAGGATAAATGATTATTCTCGCGAAACAGCGCAGATTGTCTGTAGTTTGTGTGCTTGCGAAAGCTACAACTTGAGATTTTTTAACAAGGATTGACCGCGTTCCCCAGTTGGGAATTCCAGTACAAGCGGGGGCCCAAGATGGCGTCATAATCACCATTATCATGGCAAACTCTCCAGATTTTTTTTAAGAGATAGCAGTTTATTTCGGTTTTCTGAAGTCTGCCACTTGTGACAAAGGTTTGTTAGTTTGTTTTACAACCTAACAGCAAGCCTTTACTTTGACCAATAATCATAATTTGAATGAACAAAGGAATTTTTATCCATGGCGTCTAACACAAGCGCAAATCAACCGCTACCTCTGAATCTCCGACCAAGAATCCCATCAGCAAAAACAGGAAGATGCTTGAAGACGAGGATATTACACAAAACGTTATAGCTACTCTTACAGTCGTGATAAATGAAAGAGCCGATGGTTTACAGGAGGGGATTAAAAATCTGAAAGATTCAGTCAAATTTAGCTACCCTGAGTTGAAAGACTCAAAAGGGAAAATGACGGAAATGGTTATCAGAGTGGGTAACAATGAACAGAAAATACTGGAATTGGAAAACAAAATCCTAGAACTCTCACCTTATAAAAGGTGCTGGGATCTGCGTTTATTCGGCCTGGCTGGAGCAAACAAGGAAGATATCCGAAAGAAAGTAATATCTATCTGCCAAGAGACGATGCCAGATTGTAGGAGCAAGCTACCCAAAGTGATCGACAGTGTTCATCAGCTCGGGCCAAACCACACCAAGACAGCCACCCAAGAGACATTATAATACAGTTCTCAATGCATCATTACCGTGACTGTCTGGAAAGCTGCGAAATAATAGTCATATCTACGTGAAAAGAAGCTATGCTTCAAGGAAGACTTTTCCTTAGAGGATTGAGCGAGACACAACCTGCTGTGACCTTTAGTGGAGAAGGCGAGGAAAGATGGCAAAACAGCTTACCTTATTGGTCTGAGGGCTTTCATTATGGAAAACAGTGGGAGAAGAAAGGAGATTCACACCATGTTTATATAATGTCGGTATATTTTTTTTTTTTGCATTGTAGCAGTCACATACTGCCAAATATATTCTCACCAACATGATCACATGAGTAACTTTAGAGATTTATTTTAACGCGGGTTTTCCCCCCATAAAGATAGCTGACCGAATGCATGTGTCAGCCAGCACTTAACAGTCACCGACCGTCTTGGCTAGTTTCGAGGTCAATTAACTTATTGATTATCTATGTGCCTTAGATAAAACATAAAACTTCACATTGGGATTTCAATTTTTATTAATATTACACCTGACAGCACAACTCTTCGCTATTACTATTAGGCTACTGGGGATCCATTGATACGTGGATAAACTGCTACCTAGCTGCTAACTCTAGGTAACATTACTAGCCTGCAGATTCCCCATACAATTATATGGTGTTCCCCGAATCGGACACGTTAACTTTACCATTTTTTTTCAATTGAAGGCGCACAGAATCGTTACTGTAGACAATTATTTAATATACATCTGACAGATCATGTAAAAATTACAAAATGATAACACAATAAAACACACTGTTGAGAATGGTCATTTTCTCTTGGTACTGGTTAGGCTACTGCCTGGTGGCTTTCTGCTTATGCGCCGCAATGTTTGTAAATATAGGAAATGCAAAGTTAAAGTACCAAATAATCATAAATAGCCTACCGCAGCCACCTTGTTGTAAAACATATGAATGAATGCTCATTTAGACCTATTAGCAATGTTGATAGGCTAATTTAAACTGATACGCTGTGGTAGGCTACCTGCATTTAAAGGGCTCAAATAGGCTATTTTTTGTGGCTCCAGACAGATTTTTTTTTTCTTTCTGGCCAAAAATGGCTCTTTAGATAGTAAAGGTTGCTGAACCCTGGCCTAGTTACTTGATTCTACAATGTGCTAGTGTAAGGTTTATATATTTGAAGGTTTTACAGCTTCAGTTTATTAAGCTGCTAATGTCTAAGAATTGTGTTTGTATCAGGAGATTGTCAGTTTAGGATATTATTCTCCATTGCCCAGGGTTATAAGCTGTTCTAAAGTCATTTACTATCTCTTTCTTATTAATCATTTCTTCCTTATCTATTATTTCATTTAATGCTAGGGGATTAAGAGACAAGACAAAAAGGAAAGCATTTTTTTTTGTATGTGAAGAGTTTAAAAGCAGACTTATGTTTTATACAGGAAACACATTCATGGTCAAAAGATTCTAATTTCTGGAAAGCTCAGTGAGGTGAGGAAATATTGCTCTCTCATGAATGATGAGTTGCATCTATTTGGTAACATCTATGGGAATAATAATAAAAAAGAAAACAATTCATTGAAATCTTAAACAACAAAATTGATTATATACTAGGGAAATACACAAATATGAAAGTAATATTGGGAGGTGAGTTTAATCTCACTTTGAATAATGGTATTGACAGATATCCTGCCAGATCAAATGCAGCCTCCAATATTACAATGACAGACTTTATGTACAGGCTAGACATAATAGATATATGGAGACTCAAAAATCCCAATGAGATGGAATTCATATGGATGAACAAAATGAGTTCTCTGAAATAATGTATAGATTTTTGGCTAATTTCAGAACATATGGATAGCTCCATCTGTAAAGTTGATATTTTACCTGCTCCCTTTTCAGACCATAAGATAATCTTGCTAGAAATAGTTGTGTCTGCCTCACATAAAACACAATACATATTGGAAATGTAATAGCTCTCTTTTATCCAATAAACCTCTAGAAAGGAGCATTAAAAAGACAATAAACAATTATTGGCAGATGGCTGTTATCCAGGATTCGTTTGGAAAAAATTGGAAACTTCTTAAATTGGAGATCAGAAAATTAATGATGAAAACTGGGGCTGACTTTACAAAAGCAATGGTTAAAGAAGAAACAAAATTAATCAAGGATATCATTTCATTAAATAATATTTCACCAGATAATATTTCTGAAGAAGATAAAGTAAAACTGGCAGAGTTACTGATTAATGATTGGAAGAGGGAGAACAAAATTCAAGTTATTTTTTTTTTTTAATTAGAAAAACACCATCAGAAAAATAATTGCTCAGAACCCTTAAGAAATATCAACCATCTGTGAAAATTTCTACAAATCTCTCTATGATTCAAATTCATCAATTACAACAATAGAACAATTCATAGATAACTGATGTTAAAAAATTTGTAGAGATAGCCTTAATGCATGTGACTCACCCATTACTGTAAAAGAAATTGAAGATACCATTGGTAAACTCAAACACAACAAGAGTCCAGGTGTTGACGGACTAGTGTCAGAATTTTACAAAAGATTTGCTAAAGAAATATCACCCTTTTTACGTAAAGTATTTTTAGAAAGCATAAAGAATGGAAGGCTTCCCCTACCATGACTCAAGGCCTTACATTTAATACCAAAACCACAAAAAGATAAATTATCGCTTGATAATTGGCGACCTATTTCCATCATTCCATACAAAGATAATAGCCACATGTCTAGCTAAGAGGCTTAAGGAAACTCTCAATGAAATAATAGAAACTCAGTCTGGTTTTGTGACGGGCAGACATATAACTAACAACATAAGACTGGTGTTAGATATTCTAGATTACTCAGATTACTCTGGGTTTACGTTAGCTGGCATATGCCAGCTTTTAGCCAGTATCATGTGTAGTTGTCCGGCAGATGAAAATGTCAACGGCCAAAATGTCCGGTGGGAAATATTCCAAATAAATAAATTCATTAATAGCATATTAAATAGCCTAATATTGTGTGACCTATAAAATATGTTGCCAAGACAACTTAAATATAAACTTATATTATGCAAAAGTTTGGTTTTGCCTCCGTTGTTACGACAATGAAAGAGTCGGTGTTTGGTCATGTGACTAAGCGTTGCGTGAGATCAAAAGCCTGTAGCACGCCTTGCATTCCATAGCAACAGCCCTGCACTTTGGCTCTACTCCGCATATTAGCACGACTCCAAAATGTCAAAGACATCCCTTGGCCAGTTTTTTTAAAAACCAAGTGATGGTGCAAGTACTACAGCCAGCAAGACTACAGAAAAGCGTCAAGCTCCTAAAGAAATGGAAGATGCGACAGCCAAAATAACCAAACTATGTTTTAAACCAGAATGGCAGGAAGAGTTCAAATGGTTAAGACATGAAAAGGTGGACAGAATAGACAAAATGTTCTGTACCATTTGTGAAAGGACAGGTAGGACAAATGGCTTTATCAAAGGGTCAATCAATTTGAAATCCTCTGCACTGACAGAACACAGTCAATGCTCTGACCACACATCAGCTGTTCATTTAACACAAGAGCAAAGTTCCATGAAACAGCACTGTGATAGCGTGATCAAGTCGAGAAAACACACGCTCATCTCGCAGCTGAAAGTCTTACCACGTAGCAAAAAACAACGTCCCATGCCATCAGTTTGCTGGGTTAACAGATTTATTGAAATTTCTAAAAGCCCCTGGTTTTGAAAGCGACGCAAGTTTATACAGACACAATGATTTGGTAAACGACATGGAAATCGCTCTGGAAAAAAACTCTGAAGAGCTAGATGACAAACTCAAGAGAAGTGACTGTCTAGGTCTAATAATTGATGAAACTGAACATTACAGTAGACAAAAAGCTCAATGTACTTGAAACTGGAAAATGAGGGGAAGACCGAAACATGTTTCCTGGGTATGACGTTAACTCGGGGACAGCACAGTGCATTTACAATAAAGTGGTGCTTGATCTCAAGGAGAGAGGTGTGGATATCAGCCGAGTGACAGGTCTGGGATCCGACGGAGCCAGTGTTATGACAGGTATACACTCTGGAGTTGGCTCCCTCTTGAAAAAGGAGAGTCCGTTTTAGATCCAAGTGCACTGTTTGCCCACTGTGTGGCACTGGCCACAGCTGATGCATCGAAAGCTGTTCAAACAGTTTCAAACTACAAGGGCACAATGAATTCAGTGTATTCGTTTTACAAGCACTTGGCAAGCAGGACAAATCGACTTCGTCAGCTCCCTAAGCGACAAGGACATGACGAATCTAAAAACAATGCGCTGTGCGCTGGCTCTCTCTGGGCAGGGCAGTGGATACCATAAAGCATAACTGGCCTGCGCTCATAATGGAGCTGAATGAAGAGGCTGCTGGTGGCAATTCTCAAGGTCATGGACTTCAGTCAGATTCAAGCGCACGGATTCATTGCCCTGACCTATACACTTTCAGATATCCTGCCAGTGATGAACAAGCTAAATCTGCGTTTCCAGAAGGAAGACGTTAATTTAGCCAACATTCTAGCGATGGTGCAAGCCTCTGTAGCCTCTCTGACCCATCTTAGACACCCCAGGCCCAGAAGAACAGGATTTGAAGCATGAGTTTGTTAACAGTGAGTTCAAAGGCATCAAAGTGACACAGGCAGAAGAGAAATTTGTGCACATATTCAACACTGCAAGGAAGCAGTACATCGAACACCTCATTGATGCTCTTAAGAGATTCCCCAGTAATGACCTGGACATCCTCAACTGCTTCGATACAATCTTCAATCCTGCCAGATACCCAGGAACTGACTGAGTCTCAACAATTTAAGTTTTTATAGGCTAAGGCTAATAGACGGATTAGGGATGTTGCGGTCTAAGCATGGTTTAGGCTATTATTATTATACTTTTGGGCAACATTAGGCCTGCTGTGTGATTAACTGTAGCCTAGATAATTTTAAATGGTTATGTTTTCCACAGAACTTCAGCAATATGATTTATCATTTTGGCATAGCGAAGGAGACGGACACCGGCACACGGTTTCAGGATTCAGACAGATCAGCCTATTATAACTTTTTTTTTACAATTTTAAAAAAAATGTAGGTTATTATATGGCTATTTAAAACAAAGAACAACCGGACATAGTCTATATGGCTGGAATTCTTGAATATTCAATTAAAAAAAAAAAAAAAAAAAAAAAAGTCTAGCTTAAACTCTGACTCAGATCTTATAGAAGATGAGGGTTTTCTTTTTTTGGACTTTTATGTGGCCCCTAGTACATCACCAAGGAGTACTGTTACCACTGTCTAAATATACTTGATTACGCCACTCCCATTGATGGGTGGGAGAACCCTGCACTGTATGTACAGGCTTGAAGCCTTCCCCACAAGCTCATCAGTACAGAACTGGACAGTACTCAGGCTGATGTACGAAGTATATATTTTATTATGGGAGTTAAAAACAAATGCAAACAGACTATAGACAAGTTCATAAAGAAATACAGAGTGCAAATACCAACGTTACCACAGATCAGGGCATATAAAACAGTCAAAATCCAGATAATACAAGAGGCAGAACAAATATTCAGGTGTGTATCTAGAGGAATCCACCCCTTTCAAGAAACATAATGGACACACACGCTGCACTTCCCCTTCACACAGCACACACTAGTTTGTGATACACCTCCCCAAAGCAAACAGAAAAGGAGCAGACAACTGAGCATAAATTAAAAAAAATTGTCCACAAGAAAAGAGAAAAAAAGCATATAATGCCACTCTAGATATCACAAGGGGGGGGGGGGGGGGGGGGGGGGGCAGTGTGCGATTTGCCCAATACGGATGGATACAACTAGTACGCCCTTATAAAATGCTTAATTGCACTCCACCACGTTATATTGCAAACGGTTGAAATTGTCAGTTTCCACAACACCCACACCAATTGCACTGCAGTAGAATATTGCACTGGCCACTATTGCACTACCCCCTCAAGATGTTAGAAGGCTAGGTCAAAAGTCGCGAGCGCTGAAAACATTCTCGCTCACAAAGCAGCCACCACGCGCAAGAGTATTTCTGCTTGGCGAACGCTGGAGGGCATACGCGCTCTTTGACAATTTGGGGGCGGAAATCAAGGGAGTCACTGAAGGCTGTAACATGTAAATAGCTGACGTTAGCTATGCTTCCCCAATCATTCAGCCGATTGCATGCAACAGACGTTAGAAGTAACGTTAACGTGAGTAAATTGCTGGGTTGTTAGACGAAGCCAACTAGCACCATCACTTACATGTAAATCTTCAGGTGTTACCGCCATTGCTCCGTCCACTGTGTCTTCAACTCCAAACTTGTTGTCAGGAGTTGTTTGAAATAACAAGCCTCTGGCCAAACAGCGTCTGCCTGTCGTTCAGTTCACAGAAGCTGTCAATCAAGGTTCAAGGAGGTCGTGTGGGTGTGATTGCGTTGAAAGTGACCAATCATAAGAGGGCCAGTGCCTCCCTTGGTCCTCCCAGCGGCAAAGAGGAGTGGGGATGCCGCTGGAGGACCCGAACATCCTGTCCTCCAGCGTCTAGCCTGGCTGAAGGTGCATGTGAGGCACCGAAATACTGCATCCAATTATGATGTAAGTGTATTATATTTATGTTTATTTTATATTTATTAGTATTTAATTATTTGATCATTTATTTGTGCTTTGTAAAACCATCAGTCTTAATGAGTTCGTTGTAGGTGCCATAGTCACTCACTTTGGTTATTCATGTCACATATGAATCAGTATTGGTTATATTATCTGTATTATCAGCCTAATAATAATAATAATAATAATAACAATTTTGTATCTTTACAGACTCAAGATCAAGCGGGGGGAGAGGAGCTGGAGGGAGAGGAAGAGAGGGAGGAGGACGACGACGACGAGGGTGTTTCCCCGCCTGCAGGGCCTGTGTCCACATCAGTACATGTGGAAAGTACCCCCTCTCAGAGTCCCCACCCTGGATCTTCAAAAAAGAGGAGGAAAAATTCTATGGACGAGGTGGATGCTGCATTGCTGGCAAGGCTGGAGGAGTTACGAAAACAGGAGCAACAAAATAAAAATGTCTTCAGCACCTTTACAGCCTATCTAAACACCGTGCTTCAAGAGCTTCCTCAAGCTGAAGCAAAGAAGCTGATGAAAGAGATCCAGCAGCTGATGTTTAATTATCAGTAAATTATCAGTAAGATGTAAAGTGTTTTTATTACTGTTTCACTGTTTTTTTTACTAAAGAGTTATGAAGCAATAGGTTCTTGTGGATTTAACTGTGTGTGTGAATTTTGTACCATCCCTGCTGCTGAGGCTTGGGACATGCGCTGGGCGCGCAAGCCTGAGTAGTGGGTGAGTGCTCATTCAGTTTTGATGCCTTGAGTGAGAGTAGAGTATACTGTAAATAGTCATGAGAACACAGAACACATTGAATGAGGTGTGTCCAAACTTTTGGCATGTAGTGTATACACTATGTATTTGTTCATATGCTTTTCAGTTATCAATTTAGGTGTGTGCGTGTGTGCTCTTCTTTCAAGAATTTGACCATTGTATTATATTTTAGTTATATTTGCCCTTGCACTGTTCACTGTTCCCAGTGCCTATGGAGCTTAACTGTACTGTTTTAGGAAAATAAATTATCACTTTGTAATTGCCATTTTCCGACTGGCGGTATTTATTTGAAAACTTATTTAATTGATGCTTTTGCATTTTCCATGTCAAACAGGTTACTCCAAAATGCACTAGAATACAGTAAATTGCATCTAAGAAATCCATGGGGGATTTCCGCCACAATACACATATAAAACATATACAACAAGGTAAAAAACTAACAATAAAAAGGGACCTAGTTTAAAAGTCTGCCACGTCTGACATGCCTGTCCTGCCACTCAATTCTTCCTTGGTCTGTTTGGAAATATTCCTTAAAAATCTCCCTAACAACCATGCCATCCTGCGTGGCTCTTGCAGCTGTGATGCGGCGGGTGGGGAGGAGGTTGGTGTCTCCCTGAATCACCTGTCTCCATTCTCCAGGAGCACCTTCCGTGTCGACCATTCCGGGTGGTATGTACCGCTGTTGTTCAGGGAGGGATTGGTCTCCTTTGGACAGGAAATTGTGCAGAGCCACACATACCTTTGTGACATCCTCTGCTGTTTCAATTGAGCACTCCATCGCCCTTCCGAGGATCCGCCACCGGGCAGCAAGAATGCCAAAGGCGTTTTCGATGACTCTCCTGGCTCTCGAGTGCCGAAAATTGTAAACCTTTTCCTCCAGAGACAGTTGCTGAGATCCTATTAACAGAATATAATTAGGCTATTAGAAATTATATTTACAGAGGATAAACACATGTTGCAACAATGTAGCTAGTCAGAGCCTTTGGGTAAAAGGCAATAAGGCTCCATTATAATTAAATCTTAATGTCAAAAATGAATTAAAGATTTATTAGAAAGGCTACTCCACTCACTTACCAGGGAATGGGCGCATTAGATTTATCTTTTGTGGAAAGGCTTCATTGGCCACAAAAACCGGAGGTGTGAGAACATCTGTTCCAGGCAGAGGAGCATGTGGAGGCACAGGGAGACGTCCCTGGATTAGCTGCTCTCCAAACTTTGTTCTTGCGAAAACCCCAGCATCACTCTCCTTGCCGAAGGCTCCGATGTCAATGAAAGTGAAGCGATAATGTGCATCACAGGCAGCCATCAAAATAAAACTAAAAAAGCCCTTGTAATTAAAAAAACTACTGCCGCTGTTTGCCGGGGCATTCACGCGGACATGTTTCCCGTCCAGGGCTCCAATGCAGTTGGGGTAATCCCATAACCTCCAGAAATCTCCACGGATGGCTTCCCATTGCTCTCCATGTGGGAATCTGACGTGGTCCTGCAAAACTACCCAGAGAGCCCGGCACACCTCCTTGATGATGTTGGACACCGTCGCGGTGCCCAATTTGTAACTTGCCGCCAGGGCTTGTTGACTAATCCCAGCAGCCAGAAATCGGAGAGTGAGGGGAAAGGCGCTCTGCCTCACAAACGGGAGCTCTATGTGACCCTACATGGGTGATTTCTGGTGTTAACTGGCGAAGCAAATAGTCAAAAGTTGCGGCGGACATACGGAAATAGGAGAAATGCCTTTCTTCATCCAGTTCCCGCATCGGCAACACGAGTGAGAAAAATTCACCGTTCACAAATCGGTCTTCATTCAGTGGCCTTACATGCCACCGCCTCGCAGACCTCTGATTCTTTCGTTTTCTCCTATTTCTCAATACTGTCAGTATGATAACCTCCTCTACTGAAGCCATTACTGTTGCCGGTAAGCAGCTGACCACTGTATGCAGCCAAAGATACTTAAGTTATCTTCCTTGAAACTCTCTGATGCAGCTGACAGAAGCGTTGACAAGGCAACGGCTGCCATGACAACGGCTCTGTAATTTACGACTCAACACTGCCCCCTAGAGGACACACTGACAAAACGCTGAAAACGGACGGAGGGTATGAACACCAGCTCCGGGAGCAACGTCTGGAAGGGAAAGACAAATTTCGTCCGGATCCGGAGGGTATAAATGGGCCTTTAACCGGCGCGAGGGCGTATGCCCTCCAGCGCTCGCCAAGTAGAAACTCTCTCGCGCGTAGTGGCTGCTTTGTGCGAGAGTATGTTTTATACGCTCGCAGCATGTTTCCTGCGCTCGCGACTTTTGACAAATCTGACGCCATAGCTACGACCATACACTTCATGGCTGGGCGCATCGTACTAAGTAGGCGCTGAGTTTGAATACTTCACTCGGCCCGCTACTGCACACAAACTTCACGAATATAGGCTAATTAATTCGATATATTGCACTAAATCCATTAAAACATTATATACTCCAAGGGAAAATTCTCAGGGAACAATTAATTTTGGTAAATATTTATGCCCCAAATACAGATGAGCCAAAATTTTTCCAAGACCTATTTCTTATTATTGCTTCTTTACCTGGTGTTTGCATTATGGCGGGCGACTTCAACTGCACTTTAGATCCACGGAAAGACAAAAGTTCAGGAACAGATCGATCACATTCAGGAAGCAGGAGTGTCATTCACCATTTCATGAAAGAAATGAATTTGATTGATGTGTGGAGGGAAGATAATCCCAATGATAAAAAATATTCATGCTTTTCTAGTACACATCAGTCATATTCCCGCATAGACTTTTTTCTGGTTTCAGCAATACTAAAATGTAAAATAAAGAAGGTTTCCTATGATGCCATACTCCTGTCAGATCACGCCCCAAACTCTTTAGTATATTATGATCCCAAATTGACTGGTGATACTCCTAGATGGAGATTTAAAACAAAATGGTTGGCGGATACAGGCTTTGTTACCTTTCTTGATGAACAGATTAAATTCTATTTTGAAACAAATACAACAGAGACCTCAGGAAGTACCAGATGGGAAGCGTTTAAGGCATTTATTAGGGGACAAATAATTAATATCACTAGCTCCAAAGCCAAAGAAACTTATAGGAATACAAAATCATTAGAGGCAAAAATAAAGAAATTAGAAGAAGAGTACTACCAATCAGGCTCTCAAGGCACTCACCAAGAACTACTTCTACTAAGAGCGAAATATAATGAAATATCTTCAACAAAAGCTTTATCAGGTCTACTACGACTTAAACAAACATTCTATGACCAAGGTGAAAAACCCGGTAGGGTGCTGGCATGGCGCATCAAACAAATGCAGAATGAAAGACTTATAACTTCATTTCAAAACGGTAATAATGAGACTATTGTGGACCCAATTGAAATAAATGAAACCTTCAAGAATTTTTTTGAAAAGCTTTATACTTCAGAAATAGGTCTAAACACATCTGAATTAAGTAATTTCCTGGACCACATTCATATTCCCAGGATATCGGAAGCAATTAAAGAAGAACTAGAGAAAGATATAACTTTAATGGAATTATCTGTTGCCATTGACAGTATCAAAGGAGGGAAAACCCCGGGGCCAGATGGGATACCCATTGAAGTTTATAAAATGTTTAAACATAAAGTTATGCCACCACTATTAGAAATGTTCATGGAATCTTTTCGTAATGGAATCCTTCCAACATCCTTAAGAGGAGCTTTAATTACTTTATTGCCAAAACCTGGCAAACCAAATAATAACTGTGAAAATTTTAGGCCAATAAGTCTTTTAAATGTGGATTTAAAAATTCTGAGTAAGATAATAGCCAAGAGACTTGAGAAAATTATTCCAAATATTATTGACAAAGACCAAAATGGCTTTGTACAAGGTAGGCAAGGCTTCCATAATGTTAGGAGAATCCTAAATATACTGATAGAGGAAAAGGGAACAACAGATACAGCATTACTGTCATTAGACGCGGAAAAAGCATTTGACAGAGTGGAATGGCCTTATTTGTTTGAGATCCTTACACGTTTCGGTTTTGGAGAAAACTTTAATAAGTGGATAAAACTACTTTATACAGAACCATATGCTGAAATCATGACTAATCGTAATATATCCAAATCTTTTAAAATACAAAGAGGATGTAGGCAAGGAGATCCCGTATCCCCTTTGCTGTTTATTATGGCTATAGAACCACTGGCAATAGCTGTAAGAACGCACCAAAACATAACAGGCATAATAGTTGGGCAACAGGATCATCGCCTAGCTCTATTTGCGGATGATATAATAATTTTTCTGAAAAAGATGGAAATATCCATTCCTGAATTATTAGAACTCAATATATTTGGAAAAATCTCAGGATATAAATTAAACAAATCAAAATCATCAATTATGTTCCTAAATCAATTAGAAAGTAAAAACCCTCCTAAAATAGCCACTCAATTTAAAATTGTGGATTGCTTCACATACCTGGGTATCCAAATTGTACCACAACTTAAACATATTATAGCATGTAATTATGAACCATTAATGGATGAAATTTCAAAATCACTAGATAGATGGACACATATACCAATATCACTAATAGGTAAAATAAATGTCCTTAAAATGAATATACTGCCTAAACTATTATATCTATTTCAAAATCTCCCACTTCCCCCTCCAAGTAACCTGTTCACTCAACTAAAAAGATTGTTTATCAGATTTTTGTGGAATAATAGACGTCCCCGGACACGACTGTCACTACTGTACCTACCCTTTGACAGAGGGGGACTTAAATGTCCCAACCCACTCTGGTACTATTGGGCAGCACAATTGAGAACATTGCTGTTCTATTTCACGGAAAGAGATGCCCCTCTCTGGAAAGAAATGGAGGAACTCCAGCTAAGTCTGCCCCTCCCTACATACCTGTACTCAGCAAGCACTAAAATCCTTAAAAAGAATACAAAAAATCCTATTGTGAAAAACATGATTGTAGTGTGGCATCAAGTTAAAAAATATCTCAGAGAAACGCCCTCTCTCTCTGTCTTCAGCCCAATATGGAGGAATGACTTCTTCCCACCAGGAAAAGCAGACGGGGGATTTAAATCTTGGGTTATGAAGGGGCTGGAGAAAATAGGAGATCTGTACAATGCGCAAAAGGTGTTGATGACATTCGAAGAAATAGTTGATAAATTTAATATACCCCGTAATCATTTTTTCAAATATCTGCAGTTGAGAAATTTCATTAGAACCCGACAAAATCAAATATTAGACATTCCTGAAATGTCTGTTATAGAGAAACTAATGAACACGAATTGTTTAGGAAGAGGTTTGATTTCCAAAATGTATAAATGCCTGGTGGATGGATGTACAGAAACGTCTGTAGAACGACTGGGGGCATGGAGAGAGGATCTACAAGAGGACATCTCAGTGGTAGAGTGGGAAGAGGCATGTACTAAAGCACAATCAAGAACTACTAACACCAGCCTGAAATTACTGCAATATAATTGGTTGATGCGATCGTATGTAACTCCAGAAAAGCTAAACAAATATAATAGTGCTATTCCTGATATTTGTACTAAATGTGAGAGGGAAAAGGGTACATTTTTCCATTGTATTTGGCAATGTACAGAAATACAAAAATTCTGGCAAGAAGTGAAACAATATATTCAGAATATTTTACAGGTTCAAGTACCCTTAATCCCACAGCTGTTTATATTAGGTTTGCACCCAGAGAACTTGAAAATTAAAAAAAATCAACAATCATTTATACATTTAAGCATATTAATTGCAAAGAGAGTAATAGCCCTATCCTGGAAAAACACCAGAAGACCAGGAATCAACAAGTGGCTATCAGAGCTATCTACCACTCTCCCTTTAGAGAAAATCACCTACACATTAAAACATCAAGAACATAATTTTCATCACATCTGGGGCCCCTTCATTTCTTATATATCAGGATCGGACTTGTCACATGTGATGGAAGATCCTGGAGAAGTGTGAATAGTGGCCCTCTGCAATACTCAATTCTGCAGGAATGCTTTGTTTTTTATCTTTTTCTCCTATTTAATGGACTATAATTATTTGGACCCCCAACCAATAATTGGAACAACTGGGAAGGTGGGGTGGGGTTGATATGTTTGTTTAATACATGTAACTGTATTTTTTGTGTTGTGAAAACAATAAAAAGAATGTTGGCAAAAAAAAAAAAAACATTATATACTCAGCAGACTACCCAGTTAAAAACAAACACCCGCGGAGCCCCTACACAATGATCGACATGTGAAAACAAAAACATTGAAGACAATTCTAAAGAGGGAAAAACAGTGGTTAATTGTTCCCACTGCAGCCAATTACGGCTGTGCCCCGCTGTCTCCGCCAGCTGCCGGAGGAATGCAAATCAAGTTTTAGCCCGTTAGCGTACAATAGCTAAACCAACGTGCTGTGCAACCCCCAACACAGTTATGCTGCACATGTCATAAGACATCGATTTAGTAGCAAGAGACGCTAAACATTTACCTCAGTTCACAGTGCCCGTTTCCCGCCCAGGACCTCAATTTAGCAGCCAGCTCGTTACTCACACGACTACTGAGGAGGGAATTATAACACCAAATCTGAATACTGCGGATAAATTGCTACTCGCCATTATAACAACAACCTAATTTAAGCACTGAAAGTTCGGCACACGTGTACACCATGCACCGCGAGAAAATGATAAAATACACGCTTTTAAGAATTTACTGAATATCAAAAAAAAAACCTTCTGTGCAATGTTTAGGTTCAAAGTAGCTGCTTATAGCCCGCTACCATGGAGCTGCAACGCTCGACCGTTCAATTCACAATCCGCAATACTTCCTTGGGCTATTCAGACTGTAGCATTGAGGCAGGACGAAACTATCTCTCCGCGTAATGGAGGCTGTGCATAGAACCAGATAGCATACCTGAATATTGCATTCGGGCAGTCAACATGTAACTACAATTTAATTTGTTTACTCACATACCGTGCTAAACACAGAGGACGATGAGCAACAGGAGTTTTACAAACGCGATGTACCAGAAATCTCGCGATCACAACCAGCCTACGGTGACGTTCTTAAAACACATCACCCTTGTCAGCCCTACCCTAATTATAACACCCCACGGCCCTAAGGTCCTACCTGTTACATTTACAAGGCCTTCGATACCATAGAACATTACTTTATTTTTAAAACTTTGGATCTTTTTGGTTTTGGGAGAGCCTTTATAAATGCAATTAAGTTTCATTTATTTAATTAACGTTTAATTAAACTTGATATAATAATAGCAATAGTTCTATCAAACTGTCACATGGCACTTCCAAAAGATTTTATATTAAAAGGGGCTGTCGACAAGGATGTCTTGCATCACCATATCTTTTTCTGCTTGTTATGCAAACTTTCCTAATTCATATTAAAAATAGCTGTATTAAGGGTATATCAGTTGCAGGCAGAACCATTTCTATCAGTCAACTAGCAGATGATACTACGCTCTTTCTTAAGGACAAACAACAAATTAAGAATGCAATAGATACTGTTAACAATTTTTCTGAAGCTTCTGGACTTTTTTTAAACATAGCAAAATGTGAATTACTTCCTATTAAAAATTGTATAGATGATAGTTTATTCAATATACCGGTTAAAAAAGGTGAAATATCTAGGAGAATTATAACGAAAGATCAGAGCTCTAGAGCAATGGAGAATTTTAGTCCTCTCATCAAAGCAATAGAGAAAAGATTTAACCTATGACTCCAAAGGGATCTATCTATGTCAGGAAGGTCTTTATTATCTAAAGTAGAAGGCCTATCTAGGTTAATTTACACCACTTTAGCTCTAGATGTACCCACAGAATGTTGTACTAAAGTTGATAAACTAATCTTTAACTTCATTTAGAAAAACAAGACCCATTATGTTAAGAAAAGTGTGTTGATGAATAAACCTTCCAGTGGTGGCATCAACGCATTAGATTTTTCAACTCTGAATACATTTACATTTATTCATTTAGCAGACGCTTTTATCCAAAGCGACGTACAAAAGTGCGTATAGTGGGCAAACAGGCATACGGGCAAGATGTGTACGGGTCATACAATGCAGATAGTGCTGAAGCTGAGCAGAAGGTTGGTGTAGAGAGCCAGAACTAACCTGATCTAAGGTTACAGTTATCAAATACAATCACTGGGACAATAAAGTACCACCATACTACCTAGGCAAAAGCGTGCTACAAATACAAGGTAAGAGATAGAGCTACAAGTACAAGCCAAGAATCATAGATCTACAGGTCAAAATTACAAGGTCAAAATGGCAAGGGTGTCAGTCCAGGTAGGGTCTGAAAAGGTATGTCTTCAGCCCACGTCTGAAGGTTTACATTTACATTTATTTATTTAGCAGATGCTTTTATCCAAAGCGACTTACAAAAGTGCATACAGTAAGTACAGCGACAGTACGGGGACAGGATGTGTACAGTTCCACAATGAGACAGTTCTCAGCTGAGAGCAAGGTCTGTTTGAGGACACAGTACTATCAGATTTGTACAATTACAGCCTATAGGGCAACTAATACGATACACTTTCAAACGGCAAACTTCAACAACTTCAAACGGCACAATGAGCATTAGGGTAAAGGCGGCAACAAGAGACAAAATTTAAAAGCACAATTTAAAAAGCACAGCGATTTACGACAGCACTGATGGGTGGGGTGGGGGGGGGCAGCAATTGTGTGCTGGGTCAGTCCAGGTAGAGTCTGAAGAGGTGCGTCTTCAGGCCCCGTCTGAAGGAATGGGGTGAAGAAGCTGTCCGTAGCGAGACCGGGAGTTCGTTCCACCACTGGGGAGCGATGTAGGTGAAACGCCGATGTCTGGCAGAACGAGCACCTCCTGCCTTGACCATGCAGGGAGCAAGGCGTCCAGTTGCTGCTGAGCGCAGGGGTCGGGCTGGTGTGTAGGGCTGGATGAGTTCTTGGAGGTAGGCAGGGGCTGTCCTGTTGACTGCAGAGAAGGCGAGGGTCAGGGTCTTGAATCTGATCCTGGCAGCGACAGGAAGCCAGTGGAGGGATTTCAGCAGGGGAGTAACATGGGAGAATTTGGGGAGGTTGAAGATCAGTCGGGCAGCTGCATTCTGGATGAGCTGGAGAGGCTGGGTGGTGCATGCTGGGAGGCCTGCAAGGAGAGCGTTGCAGTAGTCCAGTCGAGGGAGAACTGTGGCCTGGATAAGGAGCTGCGTCGCGTATGTGGTTAGGAACGGACGAATCCTCCTGATGTTGTGGAGGAGGAATCGGCAGGCCCGTGACATGCGAGCAATGTACTCCTTGAAGTCCAGGTATTTTACTGGAGTAACATTTATGAAAACATTGACTGGAAATGGTCCTGGCTATTACCAAAAAAGTACTTAATAACAAATAAATTGAAAGAAGTTTCCTTAAAAGTTATGCATAAATGTTATCCAGTGAAATCTTACTTTGCTAAATATAAACTAGATTTGGATACAAACTGCTGTTTTTGTAAAAACTGTGAAGAAACTTTAATACATCTGTTCTGGGAATGTTTGTATAGCAGAATCTTTTGGAATGATATGATGAATTTCATAAACAAAAACTGTATGCACTTTATTATCATGGAGGAGCACATACTGTTTGGGGCAAAAAAGGATTACTTTACTGATAAGGATAAATTGTTCTTTATCAATCTTTTGTTTCTTTTTGGTAAATATCATATACAGTACACACCAGCAAATTCTCTGACCAAAAACCAAACTTCATTATTTTCAAATCCATCTTTAATATATATTTGGAAACTTTGAAATTTTGTACAAATTCTAAAGCTAGAAAAACTCTGATAAATTTAAAATTAAAAAAAAAATTCTCTGTAATTTAAGTGTAATCCCCTACCACTTGCTTTGAATGTTTTTTTTTTATAATTAATGTTGTGATGTCCATATAGTCCATTTTTGTTGCTCGTATCTCGTTGTTCTGTTATATACATTGTTCATTGTTTGGTTGTATGTTAATTAAATTTTTTTTTAAAAAAAGTCGGAAATCCAAGATGGACGCCTCCAGGAAAACCTTTGTTTTGCTTGCTCTTTCAGAGTACAGACAGCTACAGAACAAATATGAGGTCCACCTAAAAAACATTTTAGAAGAAGAAAGAAGGTGCAGAAGGTATGTTTGTTTTTCAGCGTATTTAATTGTGTAGAAACTGTAAAACTGCGTTTTAATCGGTCATTCCGTAACCTACACAAAGGGTGAAGACTTTTCAGAATATTTAATGTTAACTATAAACGTAATTTTTCCAATATAATTTATAGTATTAGTCTGCTAAATGAGATATGTATAACGTACATTTTAATAAATGTGCTTAAGATCTCAAATAAGATAAGAAAACTTCACTCATCCCAAAAGAACTTTGTCTAGCCAGAGCTGCTCAAATTAATAAGAAATAGAAATAATACAGTGATAGTAGATAGTAATATTTAAATGCCAGATATTCTTTACTTAAATACAGTTTTTCCTCTGACTTAGGATACTGATATCCACTATGCTGCGGTCAACACAGCAAATCATCCTGAAGACTGGAACAGAGTTGGAGGTCATGCTGAACATGGATGACTACTCTTTTGCACGCCATTTCCGAGTCACCAAGCCACAGTTTGAATATCTCCTGATGAAGTTGCAGGAGAACGGCATAAAAAAGGAACATACTTAAGGTCTACCACCAGTCCCTGTGACAAAGAAGGTGCTGATGTTCCTGTGGTACATGACCAACCAAAACAGCTTTAGGGAGATGTCAGACAAGTTTGATGTGTCACAGTCATCAGCACACAGGATCATCCAAGAAGTGTACAATTGTACAATGGGACCAACCTTCATCTCCTGGCATCTGCTGCTTTCCACCACCTCTGTGGCCTCAGTGGTGTCATCCATGCAATTGATGGGTGCCATATCAGGGTGCAGAGGCCACGCATAAAAGGTGGAGACTACATGAACAGAAAGTCATTCTACTCGATCCTCCTTCAGGGGATTGTAGACAAGAGGGGGTGATTCATTGACATTTTTGTTGTACCACCAGGCAGGGTTCATGATGCCAGGATGTTGAGGGCCTCCAACTTCTACAGTACAGCTTGCTGGGAGACAGTGCCTACATTGGACAGGCCTTCCCATTTGTCATCACTCCTAAGCATGACAATGGGGCTTTTACTGAAGTAGATCAGCTGCAGAACTCCAAATCAGCCGTGGGAGGGTGGTCGTTGAGCAAGCCCTCGGAAGGTTGAAGTGCAAGTAGAGGCGTCTCCGAGATCTGCAGAACACCCAGATTGATGCTGTGGTGATGATCACAATGGCAGCCTGTTTTCTACACAATATGTGCATTGGTGTTTCAGACATATGTCAGGAACACCCACATGGCTGCTCAAGTCAGGGAGATTAAAACGAGTAGACTATCCTGTATGTTAAGAGTCTTCAGAAAACACCATGCTATGAAATGTACTCTGCTCTTTCTGAAATTGTAGCAGTGCTCACTTCTATTACTATATTGCCAGCCAAAGTATAACTTGTCTTAATTTTAAGATTTATTTTTTCAGACTGTCCTAAGAGCTTCAAATGAATTATATACAAAAATGATGGGGATGCACCGATATATTGGCCAAACATCAGTATCGGCCGATATTCACCTTCTTGACTGCCATTAGCCTATCCACAAATAAGATGACATTCACCGATGGCAGTGGCCGATGTTTATCTATTGTGTTTTTGCACATGTAGCGGTTGGGGGAATTATGCCACCGCCTTGTAGGGGGTATCTGTAAAACCTTACCTAGGAAGACTGAGTAGTGATAGGATCTAAGTCCCCACCCCCAATGCTTTTAGCCTCAGTACTCACGTGTGTAAGTATGTTTGTACCTATCTTGCTGCAAAGAATGGTTCATGTGTATGCTAGAAGATGTGGCAAGGGTGGCTTCAGGAAATATCTGTGATACGGTGACAACCTGAAGTGTGAAGTGTCTGTGAAGTAAACTGTCAGTTAAACCTGGCAACAGACCCGCCCTCCCCTGATCTAGCAAGACAGGGGAGGCGCCCCTAATCCTAGGTAAAGATATCATAAAAAATATGAACAGTAGTTAAAGGCAAAATAACTACAATCATTTATTTTTAACATCAATTTCAATACCTCTTCTTTATGGCTTCGTATTCTCAAAAAAGGGTTAAGTCAATACCAATTAAATCAAATGTGAATGGAGAATATTTTCTTGCAAATTATCACAGTATTAAACAAAAGAAATCATTCCTCCTTTCACAGAATGACAAAATATTTAAATGACAAAAAAATTACTCACACTGCAATATATTCCAAAAAGGTTACTTTTCACTTTTTTTCCAAAATAACAATAACAATCTTTTCACAGTAAAATATTCAATAAATCATAAATGCATTAACTTCCTGTTTCCACAAACAGTATCAATAGCTCAGTCTCTAGTAGTAATAACTGGAACTCAATTAACAGTCTGTCGCGTTGGAGTGAGACGCTGTAAGATGTCTGGATGGCAGGGTAACTCTCTTTCTCTCTCTCATGAAGCTGGTGTGAGGATGCCTGTGTGGAACTCGCGCGATCCCAGAATTCACAGAAAATGGCAAGCGTGAACATGAAACCACAGTCCCAACTAGGAAAGTGCATTTTCTTCAGGAGTGTGCTTGCAACCCGGCAGCGGAAACATGGTAATGTATATGAGACAATCGCTAGGATGTGGCTAAGTGGTTGCTAGGGTGTTGCTAGGTGGTTGCTAGTGTGTTGCTAGATGTTTACTAAGGTATATGATTTAGTTGCTAGGGCGTTGTTGGGTGGTTGCCAAGGTGTTGCTAAATGGTTGCTAGGGGGTTGCTAGGGTGTTGCTAGGTGGTTGCTAGGGTAAACAATATGGTCGCTGGGGCATTGCTAGGGCTTGCTGGGCGGTTGCCAGGGTGTTGCTAAGGGGTTGCTAGGTGGTCGCTAGGGTGTTAATAGGTGGTTGCTAAGGTGTAACTACGTGTTTGCTAGGCGGTTGCTAAGGTAAACAATATGGTTGCTAGGGACACACCCACCTTTGGTGAGTGTTGGGTCATGGGACATGACCCCAAGCACCTCAGGTCCCGTGGCTATTGGTCAAATGGTGACCGAGTGGTAAGACTTTGAAAAATGAACTGAAGTGAATGGGAGGATGGAGGGATGAGTGAACGACAAAAGACGAGTGCGGGTCAGTATGGCTTCAATGAGTGTTGGGTGATTTGACCTCAGCCAGCATATGAGGTACTGTGACCATAGGTTGAAAGGTGACCGAGTGGCAAGACCTTAAAAGTGAGCTGAGGTGAATGGGAGGATGAAGGGATGAGTGAACGACAAAAAGACGAGTGCCGGTCAGCATGGCTTTCAATGAGTGTTGGGTGGCATGACCTGAGGCTGCATATGTGGTACGGTGACTGCTGGGCCAAAGGTGACCGAGAAGTATGACCTTAAAAATGAACTGAGGGGAATGGAAAGACGGAGGGATGAGTGAACGACGAAAAGACGAGTGTGGGTCAGTATGGGTTTCAATGAGTATTTGGTGGCATGACCTGAGGCAGCATATGTGGTACTGTGACCGTAGGCCGAAAAGTGACTGAGCGGTAAGACTTTGAAAAATGAATTGAAGTCAATGGGAGGATAGAGGGATGAATAAACGAGTAAAAGATGAGTGCGGGTCAGTATGGGTTTCAATGATTGTTTGGTGGCATGACCTGAGGAAGGATATGAGGTAGCTTTGCTGTCGGCCTAAGTGTGACCGTGTGAAAGGGCTTTTAAAAATGAATTGAAGTCAATGGCAGGATGGAGAGATGAATAAATGGGTAAAAAAAACTGATTAAAAAATGACAAAAAGACGAGTGCGGGTCAAGACGGTCTTGGATGAGTGTTGGTTCAATTGTCCCGAGGCAACGTGTGAGGTATGGGGGCTATGGGGTGAAAAGTGACTGAGTGGGAAGGCCATGAAGTGTGAGGGGGTGATTTTGAAAATGAATAGGAGTCTGGGAAAAAAGGGATGAAAAAATGACAAAAACTGGAGAACGAGTGTGGGTATGGCTTAGCTATATACAAGCAACCAAATCAGGGTCAGACCGGACGGGTTACAGTTGGTTTGGGGTTGATATCTCAAAAACTGTGGGAGGAGAATCGGTCCAAAATTTGGTGGAATAAGAAGAAGAAGAAAAAGAATAAAACTATCAGATAACAATAACTGTCGGATAACAAAAACAATCAGATAACTGTTGGGGAGAAATGAGAAACAGCAATTGCATTGCAAGCACACTAATTAGCCACCTGTGGCGATGTCCAAAGCACCCATTTCTCCCCAACAGTTCAGCACAAAGTACGGTTCACTTTCTCACTGCATTAACAATTAGTCAATTAACATTGACTAATTAACAATTAGTCAAT
Source organism: Megalops cyprinoides (assembly GCF_013368585.1). Classification (NCBI taxonomy): domain Eukaryota; kingdom Metazoa; phylum Chordata; class Actinopteri; order Elopiformes; family Megalopidae; genus Megalops; species Megalops cyprinoides. The sequence continues at coordinate 32,821,610 of NC_050597.1, forward strand.
TAACATTGACTAATTGTTAATGCAGTGAGAAAGTGAACTGTACTTAGCAGTAACATTAGTCAATTTGGTAGCTAGCTAGCTAACAGTTCTAAAGTTGTCACAACAGGTTGCTTGCAGTGTCTGTGCTAAAATGAACTATTTGGTCAGAAGAGACGTGATGAGGCTTTCTTAGTTTGATAGCTAGCTAGCTCTTAGTAACATGACAGCTGAGCATAGTGCGTGAAAGCCAAATTAGCTAGCAAGCTATCTCGCTTTCTATGTTGTTTTTATTGTAGCTAGCTAGCTATGTGTTTGTTTGCAAGGTGATATTTGTATTTGTCAGCGGAATGTGACAGTAACTAGCTAGTTACGTTTATTGTTTTGTTTGTATTGTAGCTACCTAGCTACATTTGTCATAACTGATTGTTATTTTAAACATCGGTATTAGCCCTGAATTTCACAATCAGTGCATCCCCAAAAATAAGAACATAAGAACACATTATGACGAGAACAGGCCATTTAGCCGAACTAGATGTAACCGTTTCCCATCAAACATTACAGACTTCTTCAAATGGCAACAGATTACAGCCTGTCCAATAATTTAGTCATCAGAGCCTCAAAACCCTGATGAGCAGACTTCATAAATTTATAGATTTATAAGATTTATAAAAAAGTTGCGTAGAAACGATCCTAAATTTGATCCAAGATCATTTCTGAAATGTGCGTACATGTGATTCAGAGAAAATGAACATATGCACAAAAACATGCGTAGGCCACTCTCCCAGATGTGAAATCTATAAATCACAAATGATCTTGAAATTGTGTGTAGTTGGTTTTAGATCTCCGCCTTGTAAATGCCCCCTAATTAATTTCATTAGCATATAAAGGAGCTTGAATCAAAATCCAAATCCTCTACTTGATAATAGCGAGTTGCAAGAAAAAAAATGTTTCAGCAGAGGCCAGAATCAAGGTCCTGTTGGCAGAGGTGCAGATGCGTGCAGGGACGTTGTTTGGGAGCCTTCCCAGTGGCGTTACCACTAAAACTAAGGATGTGCCATCTAGGCACAAAGCTCTAATAGCGTAGCTCTTGGCAAACGGTACCTGCTTATCAGCCACTTGTCATCATGCACAAAGACATCTGCCTGATCTGTAAAAAACTCATTCCATTCTTATTGCGCGGTTCCGATATCTTCGCGAAGTGCCAATGCTGCCATTCTTCCTCTTGCAAACTACTGCATTATTGGACATTTTATAGCCTATAGATTTACCGATACACGTGTGGAACCACAATATGTATATTAAATAAATTTCCTTCAGGGATGTGTCAAATATGCTAATAGAGGTAGTTTTGGAAAACCAATGTGTTTTTGTTTTGTTTTCCACAACTAGCCTAGCTTATATTGTCTTAATTTATTGATAACTTTATTGTGCAAACCATTACGTATAGCCTAAACCAGCGTTTCCCAAACCTCTCCTGGAGGACCCCTTGTCCTGCATGTTTTAGATCTCTCCCTGCTCCAACACAGCTGATTTGAATGATCAGTTTGTTATTAAGCAGCTTCAGGAGTTCATAACAAGTTGATCATTTGAATCAGCTGTTCCCCCTGAACCTGGATTGCTATCGGACTGCCTCGCTGGTTTTGACCCTGCTTGCTTGTCTTTACGATTCTGTCTGTGACATCAATAAATCCACCCGTAACTCGACTCTCCGGTGGTCTGCGTATGAGTCGTTGCCTGAGCCGTGACACGTTTTTATAAATCTGAACTTTGGCATGGATTTGAGCGTATGGACATTCTAAGATCAAATCTGTGCATAAGAACATTTTATAAATGAGGCCCCAGTTGCGCTAGAGTCTCCTCGTGGCGCCACCGATGGGCTTCATCTGACTCTCACAGGAATTGCATCAACTCATAATCCACCCTTCTACATTTACGAGGAGGCATTGGTTTGGCAGTTGGTGTTGTTGCTGGGCTGGATGCAGTGTCAGCGAATGCTGTGACACTGCTAAAATGTCCTAGTGCCTCAGGTCTGCGCACCTCTAGCCCCTCTGATGTCCCAACAACAGGGAAGACCACATTATGTTGCCCTCCCAAAAGGTCATCCATCTCTGAATAAAACTGGAAGCATATGGTTCCCTTCCCTGTAGTTTTATTATTATCTTTCACTTTTTGTATGCATCAACAAGAGTGTTCCATTTCCTGGCCACCTTATCAAGGAAGAAAGACTGCGTGAAATGGCTGCCCAACTTTTCTGCTGGTTTTTCCATAGCTGTTTTTTATTGGCCTTGGCAGATTTAGTCGTGCATTCAGGTCTTTTAGAGTTTTTGGGAGACCTTCCCCTTCAGTATCAATGTGCTGCCGCATCAGGTCGATCAAAAACAGCGTTTGGTCCTTGCTGAAGCCTTCATTTGTTGGCATGGGGACGTGTGATGGTGATGGACTGGATGCGGCATCAGTGTTCTCCTGGCAGCTGTCTAAAACACACATAAAAGTAACATGTTAGCATGCACAACATTATTAACATTATTACAATTTTATTATTATGATTATTATTATTATCTAACTGGTCTCCAGCTTCAACCAGGTTTGCCGTGATTGTGAGGTCCTCATTAAAATAGTATGCGATGGGGTCCGCTTCCTTCTGGTATAAGGGACTGGGGAATGAAGTGCTCCTCTGAGGATCCACAAACATGCTCATGTTCATGTCCATGTCCAAATAAGACTTAAAAAAAAAACACATTGTGAACATCACAGCCATGACAGAGCTCTGGGATAGTTAATTCACTCATTCATTTACTTCATTTATTTATTTATTTACCTGAAAAAAAAATTTTGGAACAAAACAGTACCTCTCCATGTTCAAAAGTCAGTCACCAATAAATTGTACACCATTTCAAAACATTTTCCACATAAATAGGCAGTGCCGGATCCTGCCAGAACAGGATCGGGACCTCCCAGATTGGGACTGGCACCTATTTGATTGTATCCGGCACCTCCTTTGTCACTATCAAAATCTGTAAATAAATTTTGTGCAATATTAAATGTTATCTGTTCTGTCATTCTTTTATTTTCCAAGACCCCAAAAAGAATTCAAAAAAGAGATACAGTAGCCAGATCTGAAGTTATATCCACTAATGAATGAATGGCCTGGCGCACTTAACGCTAGCTAGTTAAGTAACGTGAAGTTGCTAGCTAGCAAGCAAACGGTACTTAAGATCATAAAGCAATTCCTGAATAATGCATGTTTTTTCATTATTTTTTACTATTTGTTAATAGTAATAATTAAATTTACTATTTGTTAAGCAGAGACATGAAGTTGTATTGGTTTGATAGCTAGCTAGTGTGTGAAAGCCAAATTACCTAGCAGGCAAGCTAGCTAGCTACTTGCAAATTCAGCTGAAAAGTACAAATACCACCTTACAAACACAAATCTAGCTAGCTACAATACAAACAAAACAATAAACGTAACTAGCTAGCTACTATCACATTCCGCTGACAAATACAAATATCCCCTTGCAAACATAGCTAGCTACGATAAAAAAAAACAATGAACGTAGAAAGCTAGGTAGCTTGCTAGCTAGCTAATTTGGCTTTCATGCACTTTGCTCAACTGTCATATTACTAATAGCTAGTTAGCTATCAGACTAATAAAGCCTCATCACGTCTCTTCTGACCAAATAGGTAATTTTACCACAGACACTGCATGCAACCTGTTGTGACAACTTTAGTACTGTTAGCTAGCTAGCTACCCCTGACCCACCATTGATTGTTAGCCATTGTTGGCAATACCAGCTGATAGCAAATGTGTGTTGATTGTCTGATTGCTTGAGTCGAAGTATCTGTGTATTTATGTTGCAAGTTGACAGGGGTGAAACAAATGCTGATGATGGCTTAGTGCTGAAACGCATCTGTTTCTACCTGTCGCCCTGATACTCTATTAATTATAAAAGTGATCTGCAAAACTATATTCCAGAGTGCTGGTTTCTTCCATGTATGTATGAAGCTGTTGGCTCGGATCATGCACCTAAGGAAGATCGATTGAGTGAAGTTTGAGTTGTGCTTGCATCTATCTATCGTTTGCTACACTGAACTATACCACTGCTTACCTCTAATTAGTCTTGACAAGACTGGTGTCTGAGTCATTGGGTCCAGACTTGACTGAAAACAGGTGGGACAGAATCTCATACAGACATGGTACAATGTTCAAGAAACTGGAAATTTGTGTCATCATTTCTGCTTGAATACTCACAAGTTGTCAATCAGGTGTTCGCTGTGGATTGGCATGATCCTTTCTGCAGCCAGAAAAAAAGACAACGAAGAAAAAATTATTAATAATAGCAACAACAACAATAATAACTATTTATATAGCATGTACACAGCTGCAAAGTGCTTCTCACATCAGAAATAAAGAAAAAACAAAAAATAAAAATACAAAACTTTAAAGAAGTTAAAACAGAAAAAAATTATAAAATGGTGAACAAAGAGTAGGTTAAATTAATAAAAAGGCCAACCTATAAAAATGATTTCAGGAGCCGCTTAAAATAGTTAACAGATTTAGCAGATCTAATAGATTGAGGGAGAAACTGTGGGGGCTACAGGCAAAAACACACAGTCACCTTTGGATATGTCATATGTATATCATTCTCACCTTTGAATGAGAATAAGGGACAGAAATAAGTCCTTGATCAGAAGTCTGTGAGCCCGACTACTACAGTAGGGCTCAACGGCTCAGCAATCATGAATAATGAAGAAACATCAAGACGCAGTTTCCACCGTACTGTACAGCATGGGTTTGTGCTGCTTTCCACATCCTCTGAACCAGATTACCAGACCGACAGAACATTCAGAACCAAACCGAGCTGCCCAAGTCAGATGCTCAATGCCAAGACCACCTGACCTGCTCTGAGCCTGCTGTGACAGAGTGCCCAGCCATCAGCCAGTGTATCTGCTGACCTGTTTAACTGCTGTCAATCAGTTGATCATTACAGTACAGAGGTATTGTCTGTGCAGTACTGGGATGTTATAGTTAATTAATAGTTCAGCTGTAAGCCTGAGTGAACATCCTCAAAGACAGAATTATTCCATCTATACTGGCTCAGTTGCTGATCACATATTTTGCTCATCTGCCCATTTCAATACTGAGCATTACACTACAATATGCTGATTTCCACCAGTTGTTGTTATTGTATTGTTGTAGGTTGTGGTATTTCCAACCCAGTTAAATATACAGTAGCAAGTTTTCAACTGCTCACTGCATACTTGGGTCTGTAGGACACCAGAAAAGTTGAGTTGCTAAACAGACCATGGCAAACTGTGTGTGTATGTGTGTGTCCATGTGTCGCTGTTGAGGAACAGCTGTGGGTGGCAAGAGATGGACAAGGAGCAGCAGAGAAGCCATGTCACTGTCCCAGTCTATCAGGAGGAAATGAGGCAAAACAAGTCATTAGGATCTCTTTGGAATGCACAAAGTAAATTGCACTAGCTATTTGGAATATAAACCAAGCATGTCATGTAGCCTACTGGTGTCATCGTTCTCTGCGAGTTTCTCAGCAACTGTCAGAAGTCGGCACAGCTCGGTTGACTGAGTCAGGTGTTTGGCCTCTTTGATAACCTTGGGTTTGAATGCTGTGTCCCACTTCTCAAGCATCTTGGAGGCTGTTTCAGCACCAGCAGCAGGAAGTCTTGATTCAGCTGTTGATCATATACACATGCAAATACATCAAGCCAATGGTCAGTGCATTGTTAACTGCTTACATCCAACCAAATTAAAGACTGGAGTTTAAAGACTGGAGTTTAAATAAAAGAAATGCACAACTCAGTAGTCCTTTGACATCTAAAAAACGTGGAAATGTTTTTAAGACATCTGTGGTTCTCTGCGGGTCATGTACTAGGTCCTGGCGATGTTGCAATGTCATCATCTTCTGAAACACACTGTCAGGGCTCAGGCAAGGACTCAGTCGCAGACCACAGGTGCATCGGTTTCCGGGCAGATTTAATGAAATTGCAAGCAAGATCGTAAACAGTTCACAAGCAGGGTCAAAACCAGAGAGGCAGTCCGAGGGAAAATCCAGATACAGGTAAACCAGAACAGGCAGGGTCGAACACCGGGCAGTCAGAGATATCGGGTGAACAAGGCAGAGCGGCAGGCAGCAATGGGGTTGAAAAACGGGCAGGTCGAAAACGGGAAACAGCACACAGACGAGAAAACAGCGAGAATGAAACGGGTAGAATAACACTGCTACAAACTAGCAACAGGACAAGGACACGCAGGGAAGATATAGGGCAGGGCTGACAAGGGGATGGGCAGCAGGTGTGCAGGCAGGCAGGTGAAGGCGATGAGGCAATCAGGTGGGTGGAGAACCGGGCGGGGAGCAGGGCAGGGCTAGAACACAAGGAAAACAAAAGCACATGGACAGGGAAAAACAAAAACACTACAGCTAGGGGGCGGGAGCACTGACACACACTTGCTTCATCAGGAGAGTGAACAAGAAATGATATAGCCTCCCTGCAGGCATCTCCATCAAGCTGCTGAGGCACTGTGGCTGCTGATCTTCAGCCGTTTGGTCCTTGTGCTTGAGGCACTGTGGCTGCCTTGAATGTCTGTTGATATTTATTCCTGGACATGGTCTTGAGGCGCCATGCTAAATATCCTGTGCCTTTTTCCCCATCACAGAAGTGCTCCTTTTAAGTTATTTTCAAAAAATATCATTATAAATGTCTATCACTCATTGATCTTACTGAAGGTGCAGTTACAGCATTGTGAATGAAAGACTGTATAACAATGTCAATCAAATTATAATATAGATATAGATATGTATATATGTATTTAAAATATATATATAAAATATATATATTTCATTGATGTGATGGCTGTTTTAATGATTGTTATTTTGCATCTTCATGACTATCTTCATGGCCAAGTCAAACTTTGTAGCATACTCCACAGTTTCAATTGTTCAGTGGTACTATTGCATGCCATTTTAGGTCAGTATCAAAGAAATTAAACCAAATATAAGAATGTTTGAAATTTTACCACTTTTTATAAGTAACTGTGGTGCATTCAATCAAGTAAACTAAAACCCCAAAACTCTCGTCTATAAAACTGGTGTGTTTTCTGGAAGTCATCCTTTTTTAAAACTTACATAGCCCTTTGGAGAAAAAGGATCCTTCAGTGAAGTGAAGAGTGTAATGATTCCCAGGGCATACTTCTCCTTATGCTTAAGGGAAGGAATCCTCCTTTAGAGCAAAGACAATACAAAAACATAAAATCCGAATGCCCCGCTAATGACTATAGGGCAATGTTAATGCAATGCCATGCATTTTGAAAATTCATTACATTCCTTCTTAATATAAAATTTCAGTCTGAAATGAACAATTTATTTAAGAAACACTTACCCATGCATCTCAGTCATATGGCTAGCCAATATGTTGACAAGCTGTCTCCGGGTGCGGTGCTTCAGTGAGTTGTTTGACTTGTACTCTTTGAGGACATCCTCACCTCCAGGTTTCCTAAGTAAGGCATTTTCTACCATCTACTCACATAAGAGAGAAAAAAGTTTTCAGTGTACAATTCAGTCTTCCAGGATAAAAGAATTTGAACAACAATATTCCAAAACTTGTCTGTTCAGACTAAGGGTAAAAGTAATTCACTGCATCAGAGGAAGGTCAAAAAACAGCAGTGCTGCAAAAGAAAAAAATCAGGTAAAGCAGCAAATTGATGACACTTTTCTCTGATAATGTGTCAGAAGCCAAAAGCCAAAATAAGCAATACAGTCTGGTTCTAACTACTGACTGCCTGTCAACCACCTACACTACTGGCCTTGCAGAATAGAAGTGACCATTCAATGTATGTGAATGATAACCTAATTTAATAAATGTGTATGGAAAGAAAAGTTACACAATACAGAGCGGCGCAACAGTCAAACCCTGGGTTCATTTTTACTTCCTCACTAAATGAAGTTTCCTAACTTTCTCAGTCTGGCATTCACCATTCTAAATGTCACAATGCTCTGATTGGTGAGAATCTCAATTTAGATTGACACTTTATTGATGACGTTATGAGTCAAAATTGTAAACGACATCTACTGCTCTCAAGTACCTCTTTTGCAGCCTCTGACTCAGAAACCTCTGTGGTAGACCTGCTCATGACTTCAGAGCTGGATATATTTCTACCTGTGGGAATCCCCCATTCTCTTCGACTGGAAAAGTCATTGTCACTTGAAGAAAGTGACATGGTATCTGTGAGATGGTGTAGAAGAAGAGATCCGAAGATGGTGTAGAATGATCTAAAGGAGAAACATCTTTAAAAACAAGGAAAACGTAATTATGAAAATATATCCAGTACAAGGGTGACCTGCTAGAAATGTGCTATTCAGGGGTGGCACAACCACTAGTAGAGACGATTTGTGATATGGTGATGATTTCAAATAAAATTACTGAATGTCAACATTTCTGACAAGCAAACTGTGACCTTGTGTAACACAAGCATGGGACAATCACAACCAAACCCACATTTTCAAACTTTTGGCAATTGGATGCTGATCTGTCTTTTGCTTAAATATTGTTTCTGTGTTCATCTACTTTGTCACAGTAGTCAGACAGTCGGGGACATAAAGGGGTCTCACCTTGACAATATTTGTGAAGCAGAAAAACCCTGAGCATTGATTACAACATATTTAATAATGAAACCTACCTTCATCTGAAATGCTGTCACGTACTGTCAGGCATAAGTCAGGATTGGCCTCTATCAGTTCAAGAAGGATGTCTTCCTCCACTGATGTGTCAGTTTCATCAAAAATGTGAAGTTCAGCTGCATCGGGAAGCCCAAACTTGTTTTTGACTACAGGAAGATTAGTATGACACCAGATAAAGCAGGTTTTAAACTGCACATAAGGAATGACTGATCAACCAATTTATCTCTAAAACTAATCTGAAATTGCACATTGCTTTCACTTGTTAACAGCAGTATTATGATGTTGCATTTTGGTCATTACCAACATTAGAGTCAAAGACAAAACAGTAACTTTCATACGCAAGTTGAAAACTAAAAGTGCCACCAGCCGTCAATTTAACTGCTCATGTCTCTTGCAGCAATGGCAGACAAACTGGTTTTCAAAGGAAATGGCACTTCCCAAGTGTGGCAACACTTTAATTTTAAGCCAAACAACCAAGAGGAGCAAGAGAATCCAGATGAGGGAATTTGAAAACTGTCTCATGAAGTAACAGCGAGAGGTAGCATATAAATATTAATTTTCAGTGCTTCCCTGTATTTTGAATGTCAAAATAAACCGAAAAGGCCTGCAGTAAGAAGCAAACTGCCCTCTACTGACTAAAGCTGATAATGCCAATATGAATTGTCATAAGGAGGAAAGCACCACTAGTAAAATAATACATTATGTATTACATAATGTAATACATTATGACATTCCTAACATTCCAATAAACTATGCACAGCACAGGAAAAAAAAAAACTAAGGCAGCTATACATTTTGTTAGACAAGATGGCTACTCACCTTCATTGATGAATTCCAAATAGGTGAAACCTGACTAATCTGATGTACTTCTTGGTACTCTGGTATTTCACCTTCAGCAACATGACATCTTACAGAAACTGCACACAGTGGAGAAAACTAGCTGTTTAACTTTCTGAAGTGCAAGGAGCTATTAACTGAATTTCAAGTCAAGCCAAGTGGCCAAAAAAATTACAGTAAAAAGTAGGGGTGTAACTGCTGAATACCTATTTTTTGTAGCCATTCCCAAATCTGTGCAGCTCAACAACTTTTTTTCTCATTTGAGTTGAGAGCTCTTTGGTTTTACCCATGTTGATGGATGACAAAAGGATTTTACCTGTGTTACCTCATATTTATACCCCAGTGAAACAGGAAATGGTCATAGACAACAATAAAGTTCCTAGACATTAAAAGCAATATCAAAGAGACATTTTTTTCCCCAAAGATACAAATTCCGTTTTATTTATAGTATTCTTCACGGGTACCAATGTTGCCACATATGTTTTTGACAGAATAAACTATTCCGAAGATAACACTTTTGCAAGAATGATTTTTATTAAATGAATAGTTACCAATTTCTCCAAACATCTGAGGAAAATTAGAATCATTTTATGTATTATCTATATTAATGTTTTTGCTCACTTTCTTGAGGGGTACCGATATTTCTGGAGTTGACTGTATACAGTATCTGTTCGGAGTGTGCAGTTTGTTAAAGGAAATGTCATTCCTCTATTTAGATATTGCCCTTGCTGAACACATTTGTCACAACCATGATATCCATGTGCAGGTGCATCACATATCAAAGAATCTAATTTAAGGAACAGCCTTTTGCCCTCAAAGTCAAAACCACTCTCCACATCCTTCAACTCAAAATCTCAAACTCTTCAGCTGATTTTGGTTTAGCTGGCCCACAGAATAGTCCAATGACAACAGGCTCTTTGACTGGAACACTCAGTAAGAATCCCAAACTAGGTCAAAGCTGAACTCCGCTGCTTATAAACAGTGGTAATCCATCAATGTTTATCTGGAGCTTTAAGGTGAAGCCATCTGTGATTGACTGAACTGCCTGAGAGTGTCTTTGTAATGGAGAACAGAATGCCAAAGTAATAACAGAACCCACCAAATCTTTTCTGTATGTTGAATTTGGTTTTTGTCTTAAGGGTTCTGGCATCCTCCAGGAGATCCGAGTGGTAAACCCTGAGCAAATCAGGAAGTGCTGTAAGAGCCACAAGGGAAACCCAAAATGTCAATGCCCAGTTGCACAGACTGTCACCAAGGGAGCTAGGCTCATCAGAATCCTGTTCTGAGTCAGACTCCTCCTCAGAAATGTCCATGCTAACCCACTGGTCCAAGGCAATAGCATCACTTTCTAGTGTCCTTTAACAACCCCACTCCATCCCCTGTCTCAACTATTCTCAATGCCCACATCAACCACTGTATCCATGCACACCTCCACCTATTCATGCTGCCTATCCTCACAACTCTCCCTCATTTGCTGCAGTCATCTTTCGACATTCCTACGTGCTCTCCGTCTAACAGTGGATTTGGAGAGTATCCATGGATCCATACCGCACTTAACTTCCAGGCTATGACAGTGATGAGAGAGTGAGAGAGACAACCATGCTGCAAGATGTCATACTGAAGGTGGCCATCGATGAAAGTTATATGAAAAGCCCTCAACTTTGTAATTTTTCAGTGTTAGTTAAACCTGATGCTTGCGGCACTCTGGCTTGCCTTAAGCCATTGATTGCAGGAAATGCATAGGTGTCAGGACTCAGGCACGGACTCCGACGCGGACCACGAGTGCTCCAATTCCAGGCGTTTATTAACAGAATCGTAAAACAAGCAGGCAGTCCAAAACAGGCAGGGTGAAAATACCAGGTAGGCAGTCCAAGGGCAAAACAGGGATCAAAACAGAAACAGGCAGGGTCAAACCTTGAAGGCAGGCAGATCAGGAAATCAGGACAGAAGGGCAGGCAAAAACAATGTCAAGGAGCAGGCGAGGCAAAAACCAGCAAAATCCAAACAGGGAAACAAGACAGGCAGAAACACTGAAACGATCTGGCAAACACAGAGACAAGCAGGGTAGATATAGGGCTGGGCTGATAAGGTGATGGGAAGCAGGTGTGCAGGCAGGCGGGTGGAGACAATCAGGTGGGGGGAGAGCGGGGCAGGGCTAGAACACAAGGAAAAACAAAAAGTACATGGACAGGGAAAACAAACACAACAGCTAGGGGGCGGGGGCCCTGACACATAGGGTCTAATAAATACACACCATGAGTGCTTCAGCTCCATTGTGTGACCTGGAACATTACCTGTGGATAGCTGCCTCATAAAGTTGCCTCGTAAGGTCCTCTGTGCGAGTTTACTTTCATTTTCATTTGAGTTGATTTTGTGGGAATACGGCATTGCTTTCAGAGATTAACATTTTTCCTGTAATTAGCGCTTGCACTAGTCCATACACTTGTGTTAAAGTAAAAATTAAACATGTCTTTTTAATGGCAAGTGACAAATCCTACAGGGAGAGGGGCGTGCTGAGATTCTGAAGTGTGTGTGTACATTCTGTATATTTCCATTTGCCCACTATAAATGATTTTTAAGTAGCCAAACCTTGCTGTAAGGACTCAGGCAGGGACTCAGTCGCAGACCAAGAGAGCTTCAGGTTGCAGGCGGGTTTATAATGACGGCAGGAAAGTAGCGAAACCAAAAGCAGGCAGGGTCGAAAACCGGAAGGCAGTCCGTGGACAAAAACAGGGTCAGTAACAGAAGCAGGCAGGATACGAAGACGAAGGGCAGGCAGAGTCAGGCACGGAGAATACAGAAATCCAAAAAACTGCGGGTACGAAAACACTGAGACGAACTGGCAAACAAGACAGGAACAAGCAGGGTAGAAATAGGGCTGGGCTGATGAGGAGATGGGATGCAGGTGAGCAGGCAGGCAGGTGAAGGTAATGGGGCAATCAGGTGGGCGGGGACCAGGCGGGGAGCGGGGCGGGGCTGGAACACAAGGAAAAACAAAAGCACATGGACAGGGAAAAACAAAAACACCACAGCTAGGAGGGCGGAGCCCTGACACCTTGCACTCTAAAAATTAACGTAAAGTTGCTCAGTCATAGCAGAGCTGGAAGACGAGAAGGGCAGATCTGATTAAAGGAAGAGGGTAGCCCATGTTTCTCTTGCTAGCTTTTTATTTGACCTTACTGAATATTGTCATAAATAACAATGTATACTTATAATTCATTAATTGTGGTAATTAACAAAAATATCACAGTATTGGCTCCTGCTGACAAATGTTACCTAGCTAGCAAGCAAGTATGCTCGCTTTACCCATCAGCTGTCTAACATTAGTTATTCATGAAAATGATGATAAGTAAAAAATAACTGACATATACATACATACACTATATGGACAAAAGTATTTGGCCACACCTGTTTTTCAGGGTTTGGGCTAGGCCCCTTATCTACATTGAAGGGCAATCTTAATTCTTCAGCATACCAAGACATTTTGGACAATGCTATGCTTCCAAATTTGTGGCAACAGTGTGGGGAAGGCCCTTTTCTATTCCAACATGACTGTGCCCCAGTGCACAAAGCAAGGACTATAAAGACATGGTTTGATGAGTTCGGTGTAGAAGAACTTGACTGGCCCACACAGAGCCCTGACCTCAACCCCATCAAGCACCAAATACTTTTGTCCATATAATGTATATATATGCATGTATACACAGCTCTGGAAAAAATTAAGAGACCACTCCAAATCTTTCTTAAATCAGCATCTTTACATGTATGGCAGCCATTCCATTCCAGTGTCTGTTGAATTCCAACACAAGCACACTTCATTATACTTAATGAGGTACTGATTAGGTGATCACCTGAATCAAATCTTATTTAACAAGGAAAAGTATAAAAACCACTGCTGTGGTCATCACTATCCTCTTGCAATAGGAGCAGCTGGATGGCAAAAACAGTGCTAGTAGTACCTCAAACGTAATTGGAATCAAAAAATAACTATTGACCATGCCAAAAGAGTTGAAATAAAAGTTTTGAGAGAGGAAAGAAGGGTTCAATTCTGGCTTTACTGGCAGACGGATACAGTGAGAGTCAGGTTGCTTGCATCCTTAAAATTTCAAAGACGGCAGTTCATAAGAACAAGGTCAAGCAGCAGACATTGGGGACAACAAAGCTACAGACTGGCAGAGGGCGAAAATGGCTCTCCACTGCCCAGGATGACCGGCAACTCATTCAAATGTGACTCAACAACCATAGGATGACATCAAGTGACCTATAAAAATAATGGCAAATGCCAGCTGAGGTGAAGTACACGGCAAGGCCGGTTCAAAACGGGCTCCTAGAGGCAGGGAGAAGAAGAAGCAAAGAAGAGCCAGGCTGAAGTTTGAAAAAGACCATAAGGATTGGACTGTAGAGGACTGGAGTAAGGTCATCTTCTATTCGCTATAGCAGTGGTTCTCAACCGGTGTGCTGCGGCACACTGGTGTGCCATGGGGCAAAGTGAAGTGTGCCGTGGAATTTTGAGGAAGCCGATGCATTTTTATATAGCCGTGTGTGTGTGCACTTATACTCTGTGAAAAGACTGATGTTTTATATTGTCCTATTAACCCTGTGGTGGAGAAATGTATGCATTAAAGCACTACTACTGAAAAGCATTGAGCAATATTGTTACTTAAAGCACTACTACTGAAAAGCATTAAGCATTATTATTAATAAGCTGTGATTCTGTGTTTGTGGTTTTAATGATTTTATGAGTTTAAGCAAGGCCGGGGGGTTATTCTAGGTTACAAGCATTTGAAAGTTATTACAGGACAGTTGGTATCAGAATATGTGACCTTGGAGAAGGAACACTGCCTTCGGCATTACCCCTCCCTAGAAGTCACCCCAGCTTCTTGCACTATGTTGCTTTTTTGCAGTCACACCACCTTCTCCCATTGTATTCCTCCCTCTGGCATGCCCCTGTGGTGCATCAGCACATTTTTGTGTTCTTGTAAACATATGCATCCAACCTTAATTTTACATTATTTTATAGGGGTCACGCACCTAGAGAATAAAAGCTGGTTGCCTGCTTTGGTCTGGCTGACATCTAATGCTTGTGAACTGTACGTGGGTTTACTGCGATTTGTCATAGTTACCCATCATAATAGTACTGAGCTAACAGCCCCCCTTTTCGCAAGGTTTAATTCTTTTTTGTCTTGCATGGCCGTTCTCACACTAGCAGGCCTTACTTTGTAGCTTATGAAACACGGTGGCGTCAGTTTGGCATCATGGGATCTTACTGCTATGTGCCTTCTCACAGTCTCCTGCCAGGCAGGTCTTACTTTGTAACTTATGGCACATAGATATCTGTGTGCCTTCTCGCAGTCTATAGCGCCACTGTCAGGCCAGCACTTATTTAACCTTTTTTTAAAAATCATCCAGACGCAGGCCTAGAAATAATGGTAACATTTCAGAATAAAATGAACCCTGTATTATTTAGAAAATCCACACCTGGATTTTAAAAATCATCCAGGTGTGGAGTTGGAAATAATGGGAAAATTCTAGAAGTATTATGTTTAAAAATTATATACAATTAATGACTATGGAGCTTATGGGGCTTTCCAGGCAGGGTGAATGCACCGGGTCAAAAGATGCTGATGTATCAAATGTGGATGGTGTGATCTTGAGGAGGGGCCTGGGAGGAGTTGGGGTTGGGGGCTGAAATAGGAAGAATTGAGGAAAAACATAAAGAAGGGATGTGGGGGGGGGGGGGCAGTTAGGGTGCTTGGGGATATGCTTGTGATGCTATGTTTACTGTATGTGACTGATCACCATATGCAATAGACCAAACTTAATTGCATCAGACTCTAAGAACTTATTATTTCCAGAAGACATCGAAGTGTGGAGGTAAACCCTTGGTCCATCTGGCCCACACCAGGGGGATATCCGCCACAACCCTCTTGCACGTAACTTATTTTTATGCTATGTAGGGCACGTGTTACATTATGCTACATCATTAGCGAACCACTAGATAGCAAGGTAATATATTTGCAAGCTAGCCTTATCTAACGATTTTTAAAACTAGAATACTTTATTTTTATCAGTCACATAATGGTCACAATGTTCAATGTAAAACTGTTTTGTTTTCCAATGTTTAAATATTAAAGTCACGTCACGGGCCTGCCGATTCCTCCTCCACAACATCAGGAGGATTCGTCCATTCCTGACAACATACGCGACGCAGCTCCTTATCCAGGCCACAGTTCTCCCTCGACTGGACTACTGCAATGCTCTCCTCACAGGCCTCCCAGCCTGTACCACCCAGCCTCTCCAGCTCATCCAGAATGCAGCTGCCCGACTGATCTTCAACCTCCCCAAATTCTCCCATGTCACTCCCCTGCTTAAATCCCTCCACTGGCTTCCTGTCGCTGCCAGGATCAGATTCAAGACCCTGACCCTTGCCTTCTCTGCAATCAACAGGACAGCCCCTGCCTACCTCCAAGAACTCATCCAGCCCTACACACCAGCCCGACCCCTGCGCTCAGCAGCAACTGGACGCCTTGCTTCTTGCATGGTAGGAGGTGCTCGTTCTGCCAGACATCGGCGTTTCACCTACATCGCTCCCCAGTGGTGGAACGAACTCCCTGTCTCGCTATGGACAGCTCCTTCACCCCATTCCTTCAGACGGAGCCCGAAGACGCACCTCTTCAGACTCTACCTGGACTGACCCAGCACACAATTGCTGCCCCCCCCCCCCCCCCCCAATCAGTGCTGTCGTAAATTGCTATGCTTTTTAAATTGTTTCTTGTTGCCGCCTTTACCCTGACGCTCATTGCGCCGTTTGAAGTTGTTGAAGTTTGCCGTTTGAAGGTGTATCCTATTAGTTGCCCTATAGGCTGTAATTGTACAAATCTGATAGTACTGTGTCCTCAAACAGACCTTGCTCTCAGCTGAGAACTGTCTCATTGTGGAACTGTACACATCCTGTCCCCGTACTGTCACTATACTTGCTGTATGCACTTTTGTAAGTCACTTTGGATAAAAGTGTCTGCTAAATAAATAAATAAATGTAAATGTAAAGTTCAATATTTAATTTAAACTTATTGAAGAAAACTTCTGCTAGAATTACCAAAAACATGTACAGTATTATTCGTCCATATGCAAATGCGTGTATGTTGATGAATACTAATCAATAGTAAATGAGAAGTGTACACAGACTAAGTAATTAACATACATTTACGCCCCTAAAATTGCATATAATGAGCATGGATTTCCATTTTCAGATGAGGTTAAAGGCCCAGACAGAAAAATAAATAACTTCTCAGAAGCTGAGATTGAAGTTAACAGAAGTACAATATTAAAAATAAAAAAAAACAGATCTTATTCAGTAGTTTAGGTAGTGGAGTGTCTGGACTAGGGAGGACCAATGTGTGGCTGGATATTTCCAATCAAGATTAACAAACTTGGCGCAGTGTGAAATTTAGTGCAGTACATTAATGATGTGTTTACTCTTGATAGGTTACAGTAAGTAGAGAACAAAAAGTGGAGCGTAAGGTTGCAGGAAAAAAGCAACTCAATCTTTTGGGATTTTTCCAAAAGAAGACAAAGGGTAAAAATTCATATTGTAAAACATCAGTAATGGTCATCTGGCTTCCACAGCACTTTTTAGCTAGCTAGCTAACCATACCATAACTTAGCACTTGATGCTAGTGGACCACCATGCTCGTCAAATTGGTCCATTTCAAGAGATAAAAAATGAGAGCTTGTCAGCCTGCCCGTTTTGCGACCCTGCCTGTTCTTGTTACTTCGATTTTGTATATTGCTCTTCGGATTTGTTTGCTGTGATTTCTCTGGTTTTGGACTGTGCCTGTTCTAACTTTGTTTTTGGATTACGACTTGGCTTCAGTAAACTCGTGCCTTCCTGTCCTTGCTTGAGCCTCGTGACAGTACGAACTAGCCAGTATGGACTCAGCAGACAGCAGCCAGCTACGAGCTGTGTTGGACCGACAGGGAGCTCTCCTCAGCCGACATCAGAATCAGCTCGAGTCGGTCATCAACACCCTGGAGAGCTTAGCGGCAAGTATGAACAACCTCTCTGTGCAACTGCAACAGCTCCAGCTTGCACGGGACCCCCAAGCAGACCCCCCTGCACCTGCTTAGCTGCCTCCTCCCTCCCAGCCTGTACGGGAGCCCCGTTTGCCGCCTCCGGAACCGTACGTCGGTGAGCCTGGAACATGTCGCTCTTTTGTGTCCCAGTGCTCGTTGGTGTTCGAGCTTCAGCCGTCAACCCTCTCCACTGATCGGGCGAGGATCGCCTATGTCATCACCCTGTTGACCGGGCATCCCAGGGAATGGGGAACGGTGGTGTGGGAGGTCCGCTCGCCTGTGTGCTCCTCCTACGCCACCTTCTGCGAGGAGATGAAGCGGGTGTTTGATCGTTCCAAACACGGTCATGAGGCAGCTCGGGAATTGCTGCAGATCCGGCAGAGAGGGGGATCTGTATCGGATTACGCCATCGATTTCCGGACACTCGCCACCACCAGTGGCTGGAATCCTGAAGCCCTGTACGACGCGTTCCTCCACGGACTGTCTGACGAGATCAAGGATGAGCTTGTCACTCGGATTCTGCCAGCCAATTTCGACTCCCTGGTCGACCTTGCCATCCGCGTTGACCACCGCCTGTCCGCTCGTCACAGGGAGCGAGCAGAGTTCCGGAGACCAGCTGAGGAGATACGCAATCCCTGCAGCGATGCCCTCAGTCCCTGCCACCCAAGGTTCGTCGGTGGAACCGATGCAGGTCGACCGCACATGCCTGACACCAGCAGAGCGCCAGAGACGGATCTGGACCCGGTCCTGCCTATACTGTGGCAACCCGGGGCACTTCGTCTCTAGCTGCCCGCTAAAAGCCAGCACTCACCCGTAGCCGGGGAGATACAGGTGAGCGCAACCCCTTTGTCTGCCTCCTCAGTTATTCACCCTCCGTTGTCTGCCTCTCTTTTTGTAAGAGGTCAACCCCAGATGGTAGCGGTCCTCATAGACTCTGGAGCAGACGGCAACTTCATCAATGCCAGCCTTGTCCTGCAGCTTGGATTGCCTCGCGTCCCGCTCCAGACGCCCCTGGAAGTAGTTGCCATCACTGGCAGGCCACTCGTTAAAATCACCCATGTCACCCCCCCCAGTGAGCCTACTGCTGTCCGGCAACCATCGCGAGGACATCGTACTCCATATCATCGAGACCCCACAAGCACCGCTGGTCCTGGGACACCCCTGGCTCTGCAAGCACAACCCCTGGATAAACTGGGTGGAGAACAAGGTATTGGAATGGAGTTCATTCTGTGCTTCCCACTGTCTCAAAGATGTGCCTGTTCCGGTTTCTTCTACCTCTGCTACCACAGAGGAGTTTCCCGACCTGTCTGGGGTGCCCCCAGAGTATCTGGACCTGAAAGGGGTGTTTAGCAAGTCCCGCGCCGCCTCCTTGCCTCCTCATCGACCCTACGATTGCGCCATCAACCTCCTGCCCGGTACCACACCACCCCGGGGCCGCCTGTATTCACTGTCGCCACCGGAGATGGAGGCCATGAACAAGTATATCCGGGAGTCGCTGGCCGCCGGCATCATTCGCCCCTCATCATCGCCGACTGGGACGGGCTTCTTCTTCGTGGGCAAGAAGGACGGTTCACTCTGTCCCTGCATTGACTACTGCGGTCTGAACAGCATTACGGTAAAGAACTGCTACCCCCTTCCTCTGATGTCTGCTGCTTTTGAGGCGCTGCAGGGGGCCAGGATCTTCACAAAGCTAGACCTCCGCAACGCCTATCACCTGGTCCGCATCAGAGAGGGGGACGAGTGGAAGACCGCCTTCAACACCCCTACTGGGCACTACGAATACCTGGTTATGCCCTTCGGTTTAACTAATGCTCCATCTGTCTTCCAGGCCCTGGTCAACGATGTACTCCGTGACATGCTTGGCCGGTTCGTGTTCGTTTACTTAGATGACATCCTCATCTTCTCCTGGTTGCCTGCTGAACATTCACGCCATGTCCACCAGGTGCTACAGAGGCTGCTGGAAAACCATCTGTTCGTCAAGGTGGAGAAATGTGAATTCCATCGGGACTCGGTTGCCTTTTTAGGCTGTGTTGTCTCTACCGAGGGGGTCCAGATGGATCGGCGCAAGGTACAGGCGGTTGAGGAGTGGCCACAACCGACTTCCCGTCGTGAGCTCCAGCGGTTCCTCGGCTTTGCCAATTTCTACCGGCGGTTCATCCGCAACTACAGCTCCGTTGCCACTCCACTCACCTCTCTGACTTCCCCCATCCGACGCTTCTCCTGGACCCCGGCCACCGCAGAAGCATTGCGGGAACTTAAGAGGCTTTTCACCACCGCGCCTGTTCTCATTCAACCCGACCCTGCCCGGCAGTTTGTGGTGGAAGTGGACGCCTCTGAGTTGGGGGGGGGCGTTCTCTCTCATGTGTCGGAGCAGGACAACAAGCTGCACCCGTGTGCCTCCTTTTCCCGGCAGCTCTCCGCATCGGAGCGCAACTACGACATGGGTGATCGAGAGCTGCTAGCTGTGAAGTTGGCATTGGAGGAGTGGAGGCACTGGCTGGAGGGAGCTAGTATCCCATTTCTGGTGTGGACGGACCACAAAAACCTGGAGTACCTCCGCACTGCTAAACGCCTTAACCCCCGTCAGGCTCGCTGGTCTCTGTTCTTTGCCCGATTTGACTTCGTCCTCTCTTATCGCTCAGGATCCAAGAATGGCAAACCCGATGCCCTTTCTCGTCAATCCTCCTCCTCACCTGAGGAGGCGCCTGAGCCCAGCACCATATTGCCTGCTCGCTGTTTGATAGCCGCTGCATCATGGGATATCGAGTCCCTGGTGCGCTCATCCCAGCGCGGGGAGGCCAGTCCCAGTGCTTGTCCTGCTAACCGTCTTTTTGTTCCTGAGTCTGTTCGCCCCCAGGTTCTGCTGTGGGGACACTCATCTAGGCTGGCCTGTCACCCAAGGGTTAGAGGCACCATCGCACTCATCGCACAGCACTTCTGGTGGTCCACTGTGGAGAAGGATGTCTGCAGTTTCGTCTCTGCCTGCTCGGTCTGCGCCCAGAACAAGCCCTCCAATCGCCCTCCAGCGGGTCTGCTGCGACCTCTGCCGGTGCCCAGAAGACCCTGGTCCCACATTGCCATGGACTTCGTCACGGGTCTGCCCCCTTCCGACGGTAACATCCCAGGATCCCAGGTCATGGAGTCAGCAGCTGCCCTGGGTAGAATACTCCATTAACTCCCTGCCATCCTCCTCCACCGGCATGTCCCCATTCCAGTGCTGCCTCGGTTATCAGCCCCCTCTGTTCCCGGCTCAGGAGGAGGAGGTCGGTGTCCCCTCGGCTGAGGCGTTCGTTCGCCGCTGTCAGCGGACGTGGAAGCGCACCTGAACCGTGCTCCTGCGTGCGTCTGCCCGGATCAAGCGGGCTGCTGACCGGCTCCGGACCAAGGCTCCCCGCTATGTTCAGGGGCAACGTGTGTGGCTGTCCACGCGTGATCTTCCCCTCCGAGTGGAGTCCCGTAAGTTGGTTCCGCGCTTCATCGGTCCTTTCCCCATAGCTAAGATCATCAGTCCCGCTGCCGTCCGGCTCAGGCTTCCACCTACTCTCCGCCGCATCCACCCAATGTTCCACGTCTCTAGGATCAAGCTTGTCATCCGCAGCCCTCTCTGCCCGGCTCCGCGGGCTCCTCCGTCTCCCTGCCTGATTGACGGGTCTGAAGCCTACACCGTACACCGCCTGTTGGGAGTTCGGCGTCGGGGCCGCGGACTCCAATACTTGGTGGACTGGGAGGGTTACGGTCCAGAGGAGCGGTGCTGGGTCCCGGCCCGTGACATCCTCGACCCTTCCCTCATCACTGACTTCCATCGGTGGCATCCTGGGCTGCCTGCCAGGACGCCTGGTGGCGTCCGTAGGGGGGGGGGGGGGCGTACTGTCAGTACAGTGCTTCTTAGCTGGCTTTGTTTTCGCAGTCCATGTGCTCTTGTTTACTGTTTTCCCCTGTGTTCCAGCCCTGCCCTGTTCTCCGCCCCGTTTCCGCCCACCTGTGCTTCATCACCCGCCTACCTGCACACCTGTATCTCAGTTTACCTGTTTCGCTACCAAGCCGTTCTTTGTTCTGTCTAGCCTGCCCGTTTTGCGACCCTGCCTGTTCTTGTTACTTCAATTTTGTATTTTGCTCTTCGGATTTGTTTGCCGTGATTTCTCTGGTTTTGGACTGTGCCTGTTCTGACTTTGTTTTTGGATTACGACTTGGCTTCAGTAAACTCGTTGTTTCACCGTGCCTTCCTGTCTGTGCCTGAGTCCTTGCTTGAGCCTCGTGACAGGGCTACACATTTCGAGATAAGTGCCCCTTTCCAGAGAAATATGGGCTACATATTATCATTATTGCTCATCCTGTAGGTAGCTGTAAACACTTGTTTTACCCCACTGCATTAAATACTTTCATTGTTGTTTATCACTTTGCGTTTTTCTCCAAGAAAGACATTATCAGTCTCTTCATATTCACTCGTTCACTCGTAGCATCTTGTATGGCGTGTAATTCCGCAAGGTGTAGCATACACTGCATGACTTTAAGCACTCCCAAACTCAACAAAAACGTTTTGTCTCAACAGTACAGTTTAATTTTGCCAAGAGATACGTGTAATGGGTATTCTTTTGTTGTAGCTCAATGCTATCAGGTTCATATAACTTTAAGGCGCACCTTAACAGTCCGCATCTGCATCTTCAAAGTCAAAATATGAGTCTAGTCCAAACGGCTTAAAGTGACAAATACACCATTAGTGACAAACACAGCACAGTATTAAGTGGCAACATTTCTTTTAAGTGCATATTTTAAAACAAAAAGGCAAGCAAATTATCTATGAATTAGCAGGATGGAAATAGAAGACAAATGGAAGACAATCTGTAGCCTGTTAAGTAAGGTACATTAAAGTATAGGCCTTGTATCTTGCATTTTCTGTTGCCCACTTGTTTGCATTAACATAGGCCTATGTGTGACTTGTTTTTTTTGTGTTATTGGTTTGTAGTAAATTGACTTTGATTTGATTTCATGATTTTGTCGAGGGTAGCAAAGATGAGCTACAGACAGAGGAGCCAGCAGCAGAAGCAGCTGAGTCAGAATCAGGCATGGAAACTGGTAACAATTATTTAGTGTAATTTTACTTTGTTAGAGGAAGTTCATGAGCAGAGAGCTTTTGATTCCAGTGCTCCTAATGCATCTTGTATTCGCTGTAGCCCACTTGTTTGTGTATGTGTGACTTTTGTGTTATTGATTTACAGTAATTATGCTATACACACTTTGATTTGATTTCATGGTTTTGTAGAGGGTAGCAATGATGAGCTACAGACAGAGGAGCCAGCAGCAGAAGCAGCTGAGTCAGAACCAGATATGGAAACTGGTAACAAATATTTAACGTAATTTTACTTTGTTAGAGAAAGTTAATGAGTGAAGTGATTCAAGTGCTTCTAATGCCTGTACATTGAAAAGGATTTTGATAGATGCAAATTTAATTAAACAGGCCAATGTCATTCTGTGTCAATACATTAGACTAAAATAATGCATGTTTTGCTTTAGGTTAGGATCTGATACACCATTCTGCTTTAGGTTAGGATCTGATACACCATTCTGACTGTTTATGTCAAAAAGTATAATTAATTCATATTCCATTATTTTTTACTTCCTGAAAATACATTTACTATAATATTAGTAATTTCTGAATATTTTATGATAATGTGTAACTCAAAGTTCATGAAAATTCAAGAAATCATGACAGACCTTAGGACAATTCTATCTGCTCTTCCATCAAATTAAACATTTTTTTCCTTCACTGGTATTGGTTTACTGCGAGCATCATTAGTGAAATGAAACAGTCAAGAATGTATGCAGTGATGGCTGATGAGGCTCGGGATGGCCATATTGAGCAGCTGGCTGTGTGTGTACGGTATGTTGGATCTGACAACACTGTCAAAGAACATTTTCTCGAACTTTACAACCTAAAGTCTTTTGATGCCCTTTCCATTGCAGATGCGATTGAACAAGTTCTTGAATCTTAAGGATTACAAGACCTTTGATGTGTTGCACAAGCTTATGACGGAGCAGCTGTTATGAGTGGTCCAGTGGGTGGGGTTCAAGCTCACTTCCGTGGGAAGCACCCGGAAACAGTTTATGTGCACTGCTATGCCCATGAACTGAATTTGGTGCTTTTCCACACTTGTAGGGTTGTACCAGGAGCTACCGATTTCTTTGAGACACTGGAGAGTGTGTATTGTTTTTTCAGTACTTCTCTCGTGAACCATCAGGCATTCACAGACATGCAAAAAGCCTTGGGTTTAGTGGAGGGTGAGCTTGTTCAATTATCCAAAACTCGATGGGCATGCCAACTACAGTCAGTGAATGCTGTGATATCCAACCTGACAGCAGTCTTGAGGTGTCTGGGAGAAATAGGTAATTCGACAGCAGTTGGGCTGCTTTCAAAACTGTCAAAACTGTCAAGTATTTACATGCTCGTGATATTCAGAAGTGTGCTATCCACTACAGAAGGGCTCCATAAGTACCTTCAGGAAAAGGATGTGGACTTAGCACAGGCCACCTTATACAAAGACGCGGTCCTAAAAACTCTTAGATTAATGCGAACAGAGGAAACAGCAGAGCAATTCTACAATCAGGCCATAGAAATTTTTCAAGCCAACAATCTGTCAGAGCCCTCAGCATCTCACAGACGCAAGCAGAGGCAATTGGATGACTATGTGGTGGAGTCCACCTCAGGAGCAAGGGCTCATGTGAGCTCTGGGGATGAGCTGAGACACAACATATACTACCCATGCCTTGACAGAATGGTAAGCGAGCTGGAGAGAAGATTTTGTGGTGTGGGTGCAGAGCTAATGAAAGGCATCCAAGCTTGCCATTCAGCAAGTGTGAGGATTGTGAACAAGTGTGATTGCTAAACACTACAAGATGACAGTCAGTAAAGAAGAGATTGCAGTTGCTAAACAGTTCTTGATCAGGAAAAGAAAAGAAGGTGTCATTTCAGATGTGGGAAGTGTATATAAGTTCCTTGACCCTGACATGTTCCCAAGCCTGAGGTCAGTCTTTCAAGCAGCACTAACGATTCCTGTCAGCAGCTGCAGTTGCGAAAGATCATTCAGTGCTCTGTGTCGTGTACACACATGGTTGAGAAGAACCACGAGTCAGCACAGGCTGAATCACCTGGCGGTCATGTCCATTGAAAGAGGAGCTGTGTGTGCCACAGACCGTGACAGTGTCATAGACAGATTTGCAAAACTAAAACCAAGAAAATACACTTTAATGATTCCACCCTCATGTAAATAATGTAGAGACTAACAGACAGAGAAACAGACTGACAAAAAGACACCCACAGAAGACAAAGGGACAGACAGATGAAGAGACAGATGGAAGAACAGACAAATGGAGAGACAGCAACAAGTGATAGGACAAACAACATTAAGTAATGAGAGAGAGAAAACAGCAAGTAATGACAGAGACAACTGAATGTGATGACAGAGAGAGAAAACAGCCACTGATGAGAAAGAGAGAGAGAAAAAACAGACACTGATAAGAGAGACAACGGCAAGTAATGAGAGGGAGAGGGAGAGAGACACCAGCAAGCAATGAGAGGGACAACAGCAAGTGATGAGAGAGGGAGAGAGACAGAAAGACACCAGGAAGTGATGAGAGGGATACCAGCAAGTGATGAGAGAGAAACAGCCAGTGATGAGAGACACAACAGATGAAAGAGAAAGAGACAGCAAGAGGTGAATAGTGTATGAATTGTATGTTTTGTGTGTGTGTGTGTGTGTGTGTGTGAGAGAGAGAGAGAGAGAGAGAGAGAGAGAGAGAGAGAGAGAGAGAGAGAGTGTAAACTAATGTCAACATTAAACATTTAACTGTCTTTGTGGTAGCTTTCAGCTGGACAGCTGGAAGGAGAGAGAACGAGAGGCAGCAACAGGTGATGGAGACAGAAGGGAAAGCAACAGAAGCAGGTGAAGAGAGGTGAACTGAACTCTATTGGACAATTGTTTGCCAGACTTAAAATGCAATATTCCAATACACAAAATTTAACATTAGATATTATGTTTTATTGCAGTGTTTCTCAACCCTCTCCTGGAGGACCCCCTACCCTGCATGTTTTAGATCTCTCCCTGCTCCAACACAACTGATTCAAATGATCAGTTTGTTATTAAGCAGCTTCAGGAGTTCATAACGAGTTGATCATTTGAATCAGCTGTGTTGGAGCAGGGAGAGATCTAAAACATGCAGGGCAGGGGGTCCTCCTGGAGAGGGTTGAGAAACACTGTTTTATTGTATTGAAGATACATGCATCTGGAAAGTAACTTAAAATTTAGGTAGCCTAAAATCTTGCGATTAACATGTAGCTTGACTGTATGTAAGGTCTTACAGTGCATAATAATTCTAAAAAACAATTGGAGATTTTTACAAAAAAAATCTTGATGATCCCTGAACTCATAAAAAATGGTCTGGGCTAAGCCCCTGATGTCCTCAAATGTTGGCAACGTCCCTGGTTAAAAGTAACTATTTGGTCAGAAGACATCTTCGTAATATGACAGCTGAGCGTGAAAGCCAAATTAGCTAGCAGCTATCTAGCTTTCTACGTTGTTTTTATTGTAGCTAGCTAGCTAGCCATGCATTTGTTTGCAAGGTGATATTTGTATTTATCAGCGGAATGTGGTAGCAACTAGCTAGTTACGTTTATTGTTTTGCTTGTATTGTAGATAGCTAGATTTGTCTTTGTAAGGTGGTATTTGTACTTTTCAGCTGAATGTGCAAGTAGCTAGCTAGGTAGCTAATTTGGCTTTCACGCACTTTGCTAGCTATTAAACCAATAGAGTTTCATCATGTCTCTTGGGAACAAATGGTTAATTTTAACATTCGTACTGCAAGCCAAGATATTGACTTCTGATCTTAAGTACCATTTGCTAGCTAGCTAGCAACTTAATGTTAGTTAGCTAACTAGCTAGCGTTAAGTGCGTCGGGTCATTAATTCAATACTGGAAATAACTTTAAATCCATCAACTGTACCTCTTTTGAATTCTTTTAGGGATCTTTGCAGACCCATCTGGCTGTTTTTGTTTTATTTCTTCCAAAGGTAGATACAGACACATGTCAAACTTTTGGTCCACATTGTCATAGATGACAGACTCATTTTCATTGTTAGAAACATTGTTTTTTATTGTACTATGAATTAGACATATATATTACTAAATATTTTTATATGAACCTGGTGGCAGTTCGTAGCCCAACCGCAAAGTAGGATGTGGTTGGGCTGTGGTCCGTTGGTTTCTTGTCAACAAAGTGACATGAACATACATGGAGCGTTTTCGGTGGTCTCTAAGTTTAGGTTCTTCAGCCAATATCGTCTCGATTCATCATCTTTTGGCAGGCGATGGAAAGTCTACAAGTGATGACAGCTACAGTCCCTCTTTGTTTTTGGCGCATGATCAAAGCATTCTTGTTGAGGCCACACATTTATCTTAGCCTGGTTATTAGTACAGCCGCGAATGGCGCAACATGTACCTAAGCTCCGTAATGCCATTTCAGGCAACGCTAATGGCACAGAAAGAAATATATTCCCTCAAAAAGCAACATATGTAACACGTATATAAGACGTATGTATGTTAGACGCATTTGAATGGACCGCCGTGAGTGGCTAGCCACTCGGAAGGATATTAAGTTGTTGGCACCTACGCTACTTCCGCTGCTTCACAGGAAGTTACACCCATAATCGTTTCCACAGTAGCGCCCCCAGGAATAAGGTGGATACAGACAAAATACATTGCATTCTAATTACTTTGTGTTTCACGTTCCGAGGATAGCTATCAAAATCTTAGGTTTCTCAAAGTGCTAGATTATAAGTTTTAACTTAAGATAATGCTTCAAGACCTAGAAATTTACTGAGACCTTTCTGTGAACTGTACCTTTTGTGTGTGTGCAAGCCAGACAACATTAATTGTGTGTTAAATGTATGTAAAATTCTGAGTGTTCATTGGTTGACCCAAGTTTAATTCAATTAAGACTTGCAACATTGTATGTGCACCTACCTCGAAATTTAAGTCCGTTTTCAGAGACTGTGGGAACTGAGCTCAGGCCAGAAACACATTTTAATGTTTGTCACACCTATCACTTTCTAGGAATTAACATTTTTCATTGTTTCTCCAATTGCTGCTAAGGCTTGTTAGAACTGTGAGAAAAATAAAACTTTTGGATTTTTTTTTTTATTTGCCTGGAGACACTCTAAGAGAGAAGAAAGCAGAGAGAATTTCAGCAGCTGCTGTTGTACTCTTGTTAAATAGAACATACAATATATCTCAGCTATAGTTATTCTTTTTGATTTCTTCATCTCAAGACACCTGGAAAGTCTAGTCAAACTGGCATGAATCAAAGTTTCCACAGGACCTTGTATTATCATCTTGCTGCTCATTTGGATTTTCTTCACTGGAGGACATGGTGGCCGACGACATTTCTTCCGTAACTGGGACTGGGTGAGTAGTCTACTCTACATAAGTTTGCATTCTCCAAGAGCTCCAACAACATTTCATTTGCAGGCTGTAATTTGTAGATCGCTAATTGCAATACTATGTATGTGAATGTTGCTAGTCTTTCTTTTCACGCCTATAACACAGTTTAACAGTAGCTGAACTACCCAATTCTGTGTCATTGTAACCTGCTAGGAGTGTGCTGTTGATTGTTAATGTTTCCCTAAATCGTCATAGCTAAGGTGTGCTATTTAGGGTGGGGGTCGAGCTATATAGGTACGTTTTATTGAATTTTTAATTAATTAATTACCACATCTAGTATTTTCTTTGCAACACAGTCAGCCTACATGTAGGCTATTATGGCTCCTTCCCAGAAAACCATGTAAGTTCAAAGACATCGATTAGTCTGAGGTTCACCTGTGATAGTACTGACCGATAAATCACATTTTCATCGTCATCGCGATATGAACATGCGCGATAAACACATCGCAAAAGACTGCCTGAAACGCGATAAATAAGAAAAATCATTTTATTTACACGTACCATGCATTCACGCTCAGCATGCGAACATTTGACCTATCACAGGGCTGCCCAATTTCGCTCCCTTTGTTTTGGCTCGCATGAGCTACGCGCTCCCGCCGCCACTTTCCACCGGGTAAGATGACTCGCCCCTTAAAACTGACGTTCCACCAGTGAGCGGAAAGGGGCAGGGGTGTAGCGAGCATTGGGTAAATAGGAAATAAAATGCGTTAAAGAAGCGTGTCTTTGTGATAAACTACAGTCAGCCTTTTCGACAGGGTTGCCAGTCTGATTTCAAGTGACATCACATAAAAAGCTGAAATCGTGTTACACGCTATCAAAACCGATTCCCGACAAGGTTCGCTTTGGGAAAAGCACTAAAGCACCACTCTGCCAAGTGTTTACGGACAATAAACTGCTAACCGTGGAAACAAACCATGGCTAATTCTGCGCAGGAACAGGTGTTGAAATTGATGGCTAAAGTGCATGTTTTATTTTGTTAAGTTGACACGATCTCAGTAAGGAAACCAAACTATTGCCATTTCAGTCACACAAGTCAGTGCGAAATCACTACCAATTAGGAAAAATAATTATGCCAAACCTGGCAGCCCGGGTTAGCGGATTCTGTTGCATTTCCTACCAATAATCTGTTGTTGGTGTTATTAGGTAGCCAACGTTACTATAAAACGAAATTACCAAAGCGTTCCGAGTGACCCTGTGAATGAGAAGCTCATTTTCGTTTTGAAATTGTGGCTCATAGCTACCATATGGGGGCATCTTGTGATGATGTGTAACTCCAATCACCATTGAGGGTTCTGTGGTGGCCCCCTCCAGGTCAGCCAAAAACTTGGGTGTGACCCTGGATGACCTGTTAACCTTCTCAAGCCACATCACGGCAGTCACCTCGCCCTTCAGATTCGCCCTCTACAACATCAAGAGGATCTGCCCTTTCCTTACCCAACAAGCAACCCAGCTCCTAGTTCAAGCACTAGTCATCTCCCGCCTTGACTACTGCAACAGCTTACTGGCTGGCTTACCGGCCTGTGCTATCAGGCCACTTCAGCTGGTTCAGAATGCTAATGCATGCCTGGTGTTCAACCTCCCAAAACATTCTCATGTCACTCCGCTACTCACTGCACTTCACTGGCTGTAAGGACTCAGGCAGGGACTCAGTCGCAGACCAAGAGAGTTTCAGGTTGAGGCGGGGTTATTAATGACAGCAGGAACGTAGCGAAACCAAAAGCAGGCAGGGTCGAAAACCGGAAGGCAGTCCGTGGACAAAAGCAGGGTCAATAACAGAAGCAGGCAGGATCAGGAACCGGGCAGGCAAACGATCAGGCAAAGGGACAAAACGGCAGGCAGAAAACGAAGACGAAGGGCAGGCAGAGTCAGGCACGGAGAATACAGAAATCCAAAAAAAACTGCGGGAACGAAACAGGTACGAAAACGCTGAGACGAACTGGCAAACAAGACAGGAACAAGCAGGGTAGAAATAGGGCTGGGCTGATGAGGAGATGGGATGCAGGTGGGCAGGCAGGCAGGTGAAGGTAATGGGGCAATCAGGAGGGCGGGGACCAGGCGGGGAGCGGGGCGGGGCTGGAACACAAGGAAAAACAAAAAGCACATGGACAGGGAAAAAACAAAAACACCACAGCTAGGGGGGCGGAGCCCTGACAACTGGCTTCCGGAAGCAGCTCGCATCCAGTTTAAGACACTGGTACTGGCTTACCAGGCCACAAGGGGCTCTGCCTCATCCTACCTTCAGTCTCTGATCACACTCCAACTAGATCTCTCCGTTCAACCTCCTCTGGGCAGCTGGCGGTCCCCTCACTTTGGGAACCTGGCAGCCATTCCACTCAGCCATGTCTTTTTTCTGCCCTTGTTCTGCGGTGGTGGAATGACCTTCTTCACCCAATCAGAGCTGCGGAATCTCTCGCCATCTTCTGCAGGAGCCTGAAAAACCACCTTTTCAGAATCCACCTGTCCCCTATTGTGTAACCTTTCTGTTAAAAAAAACCTTCTGTACTAACCCTGTCTCTATGTCGTAGGTTTTGTTTGCAGTTGTTCATGTTATTGTAATCTCAACCAAGCTAATGCAGCCTAAATCGAAATATCTGAACCAGCTAACTAGCCATAGTTACAGAAGCTAGCGCTACCTACCAACTACATGTAACTTCTTTATCACCACTGTAGATAACAAAGACACTGCATTTTGTACAAAGTATTTTGTTCACTTGAGGAGGCTTGTTTTCACTAGCCTATATGAGCTAACTAACAAGCTAATTAGTCGACTCACCGGCGAAACAAATGATCCTGGCCACATATTGGGATGGGTGTTTCCCAGTTGGCCAGTTTAAAATTTTCTACGTCTCAAAATTCCAATCTGTATTGTTCAGATTTTCTATGTTATCAGTTACTATATAACTAGTTGGTCCAATCTCAACAGTGTTTTCTTCAAAAAAATCAAATAAACAGAACCTCATCGTTGAAAATTAGAAGAGTAGCTAGCTATACTGTGATATTCTGTTAAAAAATACTTACCTGCAGTACCACTCCACACCACACGTGGAGGTATGACGTAACTGTTATATCCATTAAAATCTGGAAGAAGAGACAGTTGTCATGTATGAGATAGTTTTCAACATGTGATGGCTTATGTTACTGAATAAATTGGTAATATACATCCCAGACAGCCTCATCATTAAACCCAAAGCCAGGTTAGCACATATACTTAACTCAGGGTTCAAATTAGGGGTGGAATTGGGGGGGTCTGACCCCCCTAATTAAGACTTGGACCCCCCCCCCCCCCCCCCCCCCCAACAGCAGTGGCAGTGCGTGAGCTGGAAACAAGGGAATGCCCGACTATCACCTTTAAATCTATCATTACTTTCATCCTGTTCCTCTTTATCCTCCTTGATTAACAATGAAACAAATAATTCACAGAATAATCGACACCAATGGTGCAATTAGAATATATGATTATGCTCGCGAAACACTGCAGATTGTCTGTTGTTTGTGTGCTTGCGAAAGCTACAACGTGAGATTGTTTAATTATATAAATTAGGTTATGAGAACTTTCCACTCGACTGCTCGATTGCTCTAGCCTGGACGAGTTCCTGCTGTGTTTATGGAGTGGTCTCTGTGCTATTACATTCAATAGGATAAACATAAATTTGGGGCTATTTACCTAGCTATTAAATTAGGTAGGTCTGATCTGCCCCTAAAGTTGAATTTTTTGTTGCCATTAGGGGACAGAGAGGGAATTTTCCACTTTTTTCCTCCGTCGAAGCTTTGGCCAACAAGCTAGCTCATTAGCAAACGTAGCTAATTCAGCACTATCTAGCCGGCGTGAGGTTTTTTTGTGGTTTTTCGCCCTCTCAGGAGCAAATCTTTAAATATTTAAGTAGCATACTTTAGCTAGCTAGTCGTGTAGTTTAGCTAGCTAGCCTGTTTGCTTGTTTTTTTTTTAAAACTGTTCTTCAGCGTTATTTTTTAGGATTATTCTAATTCTGGTTGTGTTATGCTGGGTTCAGACTACACAATTTCAGACTGATTTTGACACAACATTGTCATAACCGGCAAATTTCCAGTGTCGGGCCCGATTGTGAACATCGGGAATGACGCCGAACAATGAACGGGTCTTGTAATGTGGCATAATCGACGAACAGCGATGTGGCGTCTGGGATGCCCCACGACACCCTGACGAAAAGTCTAGCATGTCAGAATTTTTTGAGAATCTCCCACGATGTGTTCTGAAGTTGACCAATAGAATGACAGAGTGCTGTCTGCAAACATGGAAATTAGGGATAGTAACAGTATATTATTGTTAAATGTTGGTAATATTATTTCAATTGTGGTTACACATAAGGTGTTACAGTAACTGTCAGTTGCATGGAGTTACAGTAATAACAGTAATCAGTATTATAATTAATCATATTTGTTAAACTTACAACTACATTTACACTAGTTGTAGAGATTGTGTACTAGAGACAACGAAGCACATTCTGTATCTGCGATTTAGGAGCTGATAGCAAATATTCCGGTGTAATGTTAATGCGTGAACTCGGCAGCAACAACACACATAGCGCTTCTGTAGCCATGATTGACATTTTCTTGACCCACCTCCCCGACGTACACAAGGACGTGAATGATGGTTGGTCGGGGTCAAACTTGCAGTGTTGCCAGTCTCCTGACCAAGACAAGGCAAGATTTTATAGCATTATGAATGCCTAGTCTGACATGGTGATCGTCGTGAAAGACAAAAAAAATTGTGTAGTCTGAACCCGGCATTAGCGCGTTTGCTGAACTGTAAGCGTAGTTTTATTGTATCTAGGCTTAGTGGCATTTCTTGCCTTGATTTCTGCCTTTGGCTGTTCTGGGCGACCTCGATGCTTCTAGCACTTTTTAGCTGGCAATTCTGTCTCGGTAGTAAATCTTTATTTAGGAAAAGCGTGTTTAGTTGGGGGAGACAAATGTGGCCAAAACTGTGCAAGAGTTGCCAGATGATCAGATTTCTGGAGGGAGACCTCCAGGATGAGTTAATCTGCGACCATTGCCGACCGTTGCCGTTGAACACTTGGAGAACAAGATTCTTGATCTTGAGGCCCAACTAGCTGGACTCCACAGTCATCCTGAATTTTTAGAGTTCCAGGAACTGATTAATACGCCATATAAGGAGATCACCAAAGCCAGGTAGGGGGAAGATACAGACCAGATAGGGCGAGAGAGCTGGGTTACAGTAGGGCGTAGGCGTAGAAAGGGGTGCACAAATCCAAGAGGGGCGGCATCTCCAGAGATCGCGGTGACCAACTGTTTCGTGCCACTGCAGGACGAGTTGGCCCACGATCCTGAGAGTGGGAGGACTGATGAGCCCCAGGGCACCCAGGCGGCCTCATCCTCCAAGAAAAGGGAGTTGGTGATAGTGAAGGACTCAATCATTAGAGGGGTAGATAGCATAGTGTGTTCGCGCGACAAGGAGTTTCGCATGGTCTGTTGCCTGCCTGGTGCCCAGGTTGGAGACCTCCTGGAAAGTGCGGACAACTCCTGGCCAGAGAGGGGGAGGATCCATGGTCCATGTTGGAGCCAATGACATAGGAAGGGGTAGATTCGGGGGTCTGCAAGAAAAATTTATTGACCTAGTGGGGAAGATTAGGAGCAGAACCTCCATGGTCTTCTCTGGAATTCTACCAGTACCATGTGCAAGCAAAGGGAAGCAAGCCTTTATATGGAGGTTTAACACACAGGGCCAGATTATCAAGTAAAAGGCCCCTGGGCACAAATGTTTGATGCCCCCCCTTGTCAATGTGGTTTGGTAGTCAGACTTTTTTGTTTTTTTAAGAGTAATACAACAACATACAGTACGCTACCGGACAGGCCACAAAATAATATTTCCAATTTAATAGAGAAAGCACTGAACATTGGAAAATAAAACAGAACCATTACAACTAAATATATAGGCCTATAACTTGACTAAAAACCTTACAGCCTATTAAATGGAAAATATAACACTGAGAGTGTTTTTTCTCTCACATGTCCTCTCTCACATGCACACACCTGCTGCTTTATTTCCTGACTGGGATCCTCCTTTGCTCTCTCTCT
The DNA here is from genome assembly GCF_013368585.1 of Megalops cyprinoides. NCBI lineage: Eukaryota > Metazoa > Chordata > Actinopteri > Elopiformes > Megalopidae > Megalops > Megalops cyprinoides. The sequence continues at coordinate 32,855,757 of NC_050597.1, forward strand.
CTTTCTCCAGTCTCCAAGGGCTGTCTGTCCCTGTATCTGTCTGTCTCTGTATGATGATCTCCTCACTTCTTTTTTCTCCCGTTAATCCTTAGGTTATGTTCTCCTCCTCTCTCCAGGGGCTGTCTATATAATACATTGTAATACATCATGCATATGCTACCAGACATGGCACAAAATAGTTCTAATTCAATAAGGAAAGCACTGCACATCATTGGGAAAATGAAACAAACTCATTAAAAGTAAATGCAGGCCCATAACTTGACTAAAAACCTTATATGACAGGCTATTAAATGCAGAGTAAAACTGTCAGAGCTGTTTTTGTTATTTTTTTACAACGATAATAATTTGTAGGCTGTCCTATCTCACATGCACACACCTGCTGCTTCCTTTCCTGACTGGAATCCTCCACCTCTGCTCTCTCTCCTCTTTCTCTAGTCTCTAAGTGCTGTCACTGTATCTGTGTCTCTGATGAAGTTGTCAATTCTCTCTCAGGTTAATCCTTAGGGTGATGTTAAAGCAGCTCTCTGTGTATTTTTGTATGACTTTCTGTTAAACCACCCCACCCCACCCCCCCGTCCTTCCCTTAGAAAAACTTTTTTCCAGGCCCCCCTTTTTGCAAACTGACTTACAATATCATCAAAGTCCAAATTCCTGACAAGCTCATATTCGACGGCCATGAGTGACAATGCACTCAGACGCTGATGTGTTTGTGTGGTTCGTTCATTTTCATGAGTTCATTTTTAATTCTTGCCATGTGTGAAAATGATCTTTCTCCTTCACAGATTCTGGCTATCAATGTTGATAGCCAGAATCTCTCTCGGCCTTTCAGTGTTATTTCGTGCTCTGTACATTCATCTGAAAATGCTTTGCGCTTCTCGATATGCTGCAATTCATCATTGTATATCTGGCACACACCGGGAACACTCTTTGCAGAATTTTCAAAATCATCAAACTTGTCTCGAAGTGACATAACCCAAGATCGTCATCAAATCTATGTCTGCCCTTTGTAATGACTCGCTTGTCAGTTTGAATCTGCTTAAAACAGAGTTCCAAAACTGCGCCATGAATGCCATGTCAAGACTGCCCAACTTCGAGCACAAGGCTGCTGCCTCATCGCGTGCATTACGTTTCTCACCCGTATCAGACGCTATGTTCCTAAGTATATCCCTGATTTGTGTATAATTCCCACAGAGTGCCTTGGTTGCGTCTGCACAGCAACTCCACCGAGTGGATGAAAGTGATTTCAGTGCCATGTCTATCTTGATGTCTGCATTATTGAAAAATCTATTCCACGTATGAGTATGTAGCAGGATGGATGTGTTGTATTCCTGTTCGGTCTATTTAGGTGCACTGCTCTGCTTCCTTAACCACTCCGCAATTACCAGCCAATCATTATACGTGGGTACTCCTATATAAGGAAAGGTAGCTTGCCTAAGTTCATGCTCGACGTCAAGTGCACGCCCCGTTTCCTGTTTACCTGTTTTCCGCCTTGGTCGCAGGTATTGGAGTTTTATCCGCGTTTCTCTGCTTCCTTTGTTTATCGTTTACTCTTGTTATATTGGCTACTTATGATTTCGCAGGTCCTTTTATGGTAGATCTCCCTTGGAAGCTACCTTTTTACAGATCATTGCTGGTATGTGCACCTATTTCCCTTGTGACGTTCCCTTATGTTGCATGTAGTAAACCGAGTGTTTAGTTATAGGTAACCGCGGTTAGTAGCTGAGTTAGCGCAGTAGACGCCGCCTGATCGGTATGTAGCGTATTATGGCGCTAGTTTTAATCTCTTTATCATCCTTGTTTTTAAGCCTTACGTTTTATCATGTATTACAGGGACCGTAGGCCGGGGTTGGTGTCTAGTAACGACTGGGGAACTACGAGTGCTACTGTGGCTCCCGCTGCAAGAACGCTGCTGCTTTGCCTACAGCTAACGTCCACTGTAGCTGGCTTCGCTTTTAGCTGCTTGTGTTTCAGACCGTTGGTTTGAAATCCTTTTCCCTTCGTGGTGTTAGTTGCTTGCTACCCCTGTGAGTCTGTTGCAGTTGCATGCATGTGAGGGTGCATTGCGAGTGGGGTTTATTCCTTTTAATTATCTCCTCCTCTCTCTAATTTTGTAAATTGCTTGTTTGACCATCTCGTGCAATTGATATTCTGTGTAGTGTTGTTGTTGTTGTTGTTGTTGTTGTTGTTTTCTTTTTTTTTGTATTTAATTTCATCTCTGGCAGGAGGCCATTTTACTACAGCTGCTGATAGCCAGTGTCATTGTTTCAGCCCTTGGCCTACGCCAGTCTATTTGGTTTTTTATTTTGTGTTGCACCACTGGCAGGAGGCCTTTTCTATAGCTGCTGATAACCAGTGTTTGTTTCAGCATTTGGTCAACTGCAGTTTTGGTGCGCTGGTTGTTACGTGTTTAGGTGTGTTGCCCCACTCATTGTATGCATTCTTTCCCTGTTTTGCAGAAGCTGAGAGCCTAAAGTGGGGGGGCGGGCTGGTTTCTTCTGGTGGTGGTATCCCCCTTTCCTGTGTGCCGTCTTCACCTGTACATCGTTGGTTTGACCCTTCACCATTGTGTGTGTGGATGTGTGGGCACGTGTGATTTGGGGTGGCTTTTCTTTGGGATACCTCCCTTCCTCTAGCTAGCCTGCCCCTCCACCGGTAAGCCTCAGCTCTCAGGATTATCCCTGTCCCTCTGTGATCTATGGTGGATTGTGTAACTGAAGGCCCTTTTATTTATTTTTGCTGTTAATAAAAGATCATTAATGGATGGAACCACGTCTCCTGCTCATTAGTATACGAACCTGAGTGCCTTCTGGGTTAATGGGACTGATTTTAGGCAAATATTTCCTTGGGTGAAATTCCCAGGGTGGTGTAGTCGGATCTTTTACACGGGTTAGTGCCCTATAATACAACCGCTTGCCACAATCAGAACCTGTGCAAAATGTATACAAGGATTGCATTAGATCACAGAAACAACTGGCATCTTGACAGCTGCCTTCTACACTATTCACACCCACCAAATTGAGGGAATGTGCTGCACAGGGTATATAATGGATTAATAGGTTCTTCTTTTTCAAGTGAACCTGCAGCCCATTATAGTGCCCTAAACAAAAAGTGTTCCCTGTGGAGGGTGAGTATATTAACCATTCTCTTGCTACTTTCTCCCCATTCGGGAGATTGCAAGTCAACAGATCATTAGAGAGGGAGCGGGTTTTACCTCCTAAGACCACATCAGGAACGGACACTGGATATGTGCTCCTCCGGTTCTGGAAGGCAGCCATCCCTCTGTCGATAAGAACAGCGTGAGCCTCTTCATTAATATCCCCCCATAAAGCTGGGTCAGATTCTGTTTACATCCACTGTGCTTTATTTGAGATATTACGGGTACTGGTATCCTCAGGAGCTGCTGCAACCAGCCTCAGGTGGCGGTGGTGGTGGGCTGCTAGCACTGGTGCTAACCTTGGAGCTGACATTAGGTTGTATGTCATTTCGCTCAACCACTACTAGGCCTACGTTGTGATCCGTAGTCTGTCTAGCAAAAAATGAGTCAATGGATGGCACACTTTTAATATCAATGCCTCCCTTTCTCCCTTTTCGCGTTTTCTTTTTCGTTTGCTGCACCCACTTTTGCTTTCATTCATCCTGGCAATAGCTAATGGCAATGTCATGATTACTAGCAGCAGAGACAGGGGTGGTACAAAAGACGTTTTTTTTTGCCTTTATTTTGGTAATAAGAAAGATGTAGCCTACTGCAGGGCGACTTAGGCAGTGTAGTCAAGAAAAAGGCGGTTACAACGAACTGCAACTATATTTTTACCAATCATATCATTTTGTTTAGATGTAAAAATGTTTTTTTAAAAAATGCTGCTAGGCAGGCCCCTGGGCCGGTGCCCAGAAAACCCATTGGTTAATCCGGCCCTGTTAACACGTGGCTACAAACCTGGTGTAGGAAAGAGGGGTACAGGTTTATGGGGCACTGGGACTCCTTTTGGAACAGGGGTGACCTGTACAAGCGGGAGAAGTTACCCCTGAACCGGAGGGGTACAGCTGCACTGGGACAGCGTACGCTTAGGGTAGCAGAGGGTTATTTAAACTAGGGCTTGCAGGGGCAGGGAGGTTATACAGTGAGATGGGTAGGGATAGACAGACTGCTGGAATAGAACACACCATGGCTAAATATTTTATTAGTAGTGAGGGAACCATGATCGTAAATCAGTCAGAGCAGCACTGTACTAGAGATGGTTTTGAGCAGCTGGGGGTAGGGGGAAGGACAGGAAATGCACACGTGGTACCCTGAAATTCCTCTGTTTAAATGCTAGAAGCATAAAAAATAAAATTTTGGATCTAGAAACTGTTATGAGTGATAGTAATTATGATGTTGTTGGGATCACAGAGACGTGGCTTGGTGCAGGGGATGGGGATGAGTATATCGTAGAGGGATACAAGCTGCTGAGAAAAGAATCAATAGAAGAGGAGGAGGCGTAGCTCTCTTTGTAAAGGATAATCTTAATGTTCAGCAAATTCCAGGAATGGAGCCCCTTGGTGTTAGTGAAGACATATGGATTAAAATATTGGGGGAAAATGAAATGGGTCTGAATGCAGGAGTATGTTATATGCCACCAGCCTCAGACAGCAGTGTCAACATTATGCTCTTTGATAATATTAAGGTAGCATGTCAGGAGGGTGAGACAATAGTAATGGGGGACTTCAATTACCCTTCAATTAATTGAGAAGCTGTGCCAGGTCAAGGTAAATGTGAGGAAGAGTTTTTGGATGTTGTAAATGACTGTTTTTTGATACAGTCTGGTATCCAAACCTACGAGAGAGAAAACAATTCTAGATCTGGTTCTGTGTAATAATCCTGATAGAATTGGCAGTACTGAGGTAAGGGAAACCACTCGGAACAAGTGACCATAGTGCAGTTACATTTGAAGTTTTTTGGCAAGTTAAGTCTGCATTCTCCAATGCTAGAGTTTTCAACTTTGGACGAGCTGACTTTATTAAGATGCGTGATTATACAAGGAATATGAACTGGGTACCTCTTCTGGATGGTAAAACTGAAAGAAATGTGGTGTATATTTAAAACAATTATTCTGGATGTACAGCGTAAATTTAATCCGTGAGTGAGAAAAGGGAAGCTGAAAAAGAAGCATCCACAGTGGATGAATAAGTCGTTACGGGACAGTTTGAAACAAAAAAGGAAATTATCTAGAAAATACAAGTTGGAGAGCTCAGAGAGTAATAAGATTGAATACAGTAATATGCGAGCTCAAGTTAAGAAAAAAATAAGGGAAGCAAAAAGGCGTTTTGAAAGACAGATTGCACTAGATGCAAAGCGCAACTCTAAAAGCTTTTTTCAACATTACAGTCAAAAAAGGATAGTTAAAGATGAAATAAGAGGAAAATAAGGAAATAAGGATGGAGTTATGGTTTATGATATCAAACTTATTGCTGATACACTAAACAGTTACTTTGTGGAGAATTTCACTAGTGAAGTGTTTTCGCATATGCCTTCAGGTGCAGTCAGTTCTCAGAGACTTAAGGAGGAAATTGATTTAAATGATACAGAAGTACTAGATAAACTTCAAAAACTTAAAGGCAGCAGGCCCTGATGGAATATATCCAAGAGTTCTCAGAGAACTAGCAGAAGTGGTTTACAAGCCTCTGACAGTTATTTTTAAGCAATTCCTTAAAACTGGAGAAATACCAGATGACTGGAAATATAGCAGTGTAGTACCTATCTACAAGAAAGGAGACCGAACTGATTCAGGAAATTATAGGCCTGTCAGCGTAGCTTGTATCACATGTAAATTACTGGAATCCATCATTAGGGATATTTTGGAATTATTCCTGGAACGAAATGGTGTCTTAAATGATAGTCAACACGGTTTTCGCAGAGGGAGGTCATGCTTAACAAACCTCATGGACTTCTTTGAGGAAGCTACAACATGTCTGGACTCAAACCAAGCTCATGATATTATCTATTTGGACTTTCAAAAGGCATTTGACAAAGTTCCGCACGAGAGGCTCATAATTAAAATGAAATCTGCAGGAATTACAGGAGCTATCACTGAGTGGGTTCGAAGTTGGTTGTCTAATAGAAAGCAGACTGTAACTGTGGGAGGAATTATATCAGAGCAGGGTCCTGTACGAAGTGGAGTCCCGCAGGGATCGGTGTTGGTGTTGCCTGTGCTATTCCTTATATACATAAATGATCTTGATGCAGAGGTTAGTAGTAAAATTGTAAAATTTGCAGATGATACAAAACTAGGGGGTCTAGCCAACAGTATAGAATCAACTAAGGTAATACAGGAAGACCTAAACAGCATCCAAAAGTGGGCAGATACATGGCAGATGACATTCAGTATAGATAAATGGAAAGTCTTGCAAGACGACTACATGGGTGGAAAAAAACTAGAATGTGCTCAATTTGAAAAAGACTTGGGAGTAATAGTTGACCCAAGCTTAACAGGATCTTGGCAGTATGCTGTAGCAGTAAAAAAGGCCAACAGGATGTTGGGATATATAGCCAAAAGTATTGAATATAAATCTAAAGAGTTATACTGAAATTATACAATGCCTTAGTCAGACCTCACCTAGAATACTGTGTGCAGTAGAGACCTGCAGCGGGCGGGATTTCCCGCGAGACCTGACGCAAATCTTGCGGAATCGGGCGGGATTGATGTTGCTTTGTGCGGGAGCAGGCGGTCAGTCAGGCAAAGAAATACCAGGTCCCGCGATTAGGTCAGAGCGACAGAACAACAGAGCATGGAGAGTGACAAGGAGTCGATTGCTTCTGTCGAAAATAAAATTAAAGACGGACAATACAAAATACAACCTAAAACAGGCAAATCTGACATTTGGACCCGATTCCAAATCATAACTGACCAGGATGGCAGAGAGCTGGATTTTGCTTGTTGCAAAAGTTGTAAGAAAATTATGGTCTGTGCTGGCAAAACTGGCATGTCAGGTTTGAGATGACATTCTCCCTGGCCAACGCAAAATACCCTTCAAAGAAATTACCCCTCCATTGCCTCAACATGTTAAGCAAGGCATCATAGGGAAGTGTGTGGCTTTTTGCTGTAAAGATATTCGTCCTTTTGACGTGGTCGCAGGGGAAGGCTTCATTGAATTTGTTGAGCACATTGTAGACGTCACTTTAAAACATAGGAAATTTGACGTGAAAAAGGAGCTCCCACATCCAACCACAGTGTCAAGGCATGTCGAAGGGAATGCACAGGCTGTGCAGGCAAAAATAGTAGCCGAAATGAAACCCATAATTGAAACATACGGATGTGGAATCACGAATGATATATGGACGGAAGATTACCATAAAACATAATTTATTTCCAGCACCGCGCATTATATAAATGACGAGTTTGAGCTTGTATCAATGCTCCTGTTTGCAGCACCATTTGAAAATAATGTGTCCAAAACTGCCGAAAACATAAAGAAACTGCTCTTCATGAAACTCGGAGGATTTGGAATAAACAGCTCACTGCTAACTGGCCGAGTGGCTTTCGTGACTGACCGCGGGGCCAATATTGTGACTGCTCTCCGCGGATACACGCGGCTGAACTGCAACACCCACATCTTAAATGTGATCCTGTCCAGTGCCTTTGCCGATGAAGTGTTAGAAAAGACACCCGAGCTGGCTGAGCTGCTGGCCAGTGCAAAAAACTTGTGAAGTACTTCATTTTTTTTTTTTTTTTTTTTATTTAACAACAACAGCAACAACAACTACAAAAAACAAAGAGCAAAGGGAAGCAATGAAGAAAAAGAAAGAAAAGAAAAAGAAAAAAAAGGAAAAGGAAAAACAAAAAACAAAACCCATAATAACATTTAATAAATACATAAATAAAATAAATACATCATTCTTTCTATATATGTATTCGCGTTTAAAAGTTGAGGCATAAAGCAAAACAAGACTGACAAGACGTGATGGGGCAGGACAGACAAGACCAGACTGGTGGGACAAACTGCACACTGTGTTTTCATGTAGGTTTGTTGGAATGGAAAGAAAAGAGAAAAATATATAAGAAAGGAAAAAAAAATATACAAATAAATAAAAATTAAAAAGAATAGTAATGTTAAGGGTCATTTGTGGAGAGAGGATTCAGCGTTGAAGGTATTGTAGAAAAGGGGACCAGTTATCTTCATAGGATTTAATGTTGTTTTTCAAAGATGCGGTAAGTTTTTCTAGATTTGAGTGGTCTATTAGTAGATTGAGCCAGTGAGCTATGGATATCTTGGTTCTGTCTTTCCAGTTCAGTAATATGGTCTTTTTGGCAATGGTTAGTGATATTAATATGAATGATCTGAGATGTTTCGGTGTATGTAGTGTAGAGACATCGCCAAGTAAAGCTATGATGGGGCATAAAGGGATGCTGAGGCTAAGGATCTCAGATAGCCTGCTCAAGACCTCCGACCAAAAGTTTTGGACATGTGGGCAGAGCCAGAGGGCATGGAAGTAATCATCTATTGAGGCTGAACAATATGAACATGTATTACTTTGGCTCAAGCCCATGCGGTAAAGTTTGTGGGTAGTAACATGTGTTCTATGGAGGACTTTATACTGTATAAGCTGGGTTTTGGAATTACATGTCATAGAGAATGAGTTATTGCATATGCTTTGCCAATTAACATCTGTTGGTAGGTTGTTTATGTCTGTGGTCCACTTGTCTATGGGGATTGATATAGTGCTGTCTTCAGATGCTAGGAGTTTGTATATTTGGGATAACATTTTTTTAGGTTTGAGCGATTGTAACTTTAAATAGAGGGGAGGGCTGTGATTATTAAAATTCCTAGTGTTGATGTTTTTTTTATGACTTCTTTTAACTGGATATACTGGAAGCAGCAGTGGTCCGGTATGTTATATTTTTTTTGGATGTGGTCGAAGGTCATGAGCAAGCCATCATTGAGTAACTGTCCCAGGTTGGTTACTCCTCTCTCATTCCAGGTTGAGAAAAAAAGGATTTGTTATTGATTAAAAACATGGGGTTATGCCATAATGGAGTATGGATAGATGCTGAGAGGCTGTAATGGAGAATTTCATTTGACTTCCACCAAGCAGTTAGGGTGGTGCTGATAGTGTTGTTTTTGTAACAAGTGTGAGTTTTTATGGATTTATCTATAAATGGGAGATTTTTGATGTTCAATTCTTGAGCTAAAGTGTTTTCGATATCTAGCCAAGGTGGATTGGTGTTATTTGTCCAGTGGCGGATATACTGTAATTGGTGTGAGAGGAAATAGTAAAAGAAATTTGGGGCCCCGAGTCCTCCGTATTGTTTGAGCTTTTGGAGGGTGGATAGTTTAATTCGTGGTTTTTGGTGTTTCCAGTAAAATCTAGTGACTGCACTATTGAGAGAGGAGAACCAGCCCAGGGGAGGGGTGACAGGGGTCATGGCAAAGAGGTAGTTTATTTTTGGGAGGATGTTCATTTTAGCGGTTGAAATTCGGCCAATTAGAGATAGTGGTAATTTATTCCATCTTTCCAGATTGTCTTTTATTTCTTGTAGTAGGGGGGTATAGTTAAGTTTGAATAATTCGTTTAAATTTGGAGAAATGTGGATTCCAAGGTATGTAATAGATTTTGCTGTTCGTTTAAAGAGGGGGACCCCAGCCTCAGCATCCCAGTTGAATTTGGATATAGGCAGAATCTCTGATTTTGTCCAGTTGATGGAGTAGCCAGACACCTTACTATAATTACTGATCAGATTATGGACTGCTGGAAGTGAGGATGAGGGGTTTGTAATGTATAACAGAATGTCATCGGCATACAGACTGATTTTATGGTGGTGTGAGTTTGATTGGATGCCTGAGATACGGTCACATTGCCTAATGGAAGCAGCCAGGGGTTCAATGAAAAGTGCAAACAGTAGTGGGGATAGAGGGCATCCTTGTCTAGTACCTCTTTGTAACTGAAATGGTTTTGATATAAGTCCATTGGTTATAACAGATGCAGTGGGTGAGTTGTACAGTGTTTTAATCCAATTGGTGAAATATGACCGGAATCCAAAATGATTAAGGGAGGTGAAGAGAAAGGACCAATTGTGAAGTACTTCAAACACTGTGGCCTACAGAACAGATTGGAAACAACACTTGTTGAAACAATCTGTTGAAAGCCGATGGAACTCCAATTATGACATGCTGAATTCCCTACTGTCACAGCATGAGGCCATCTCCACATTACTGATAGAGAATGGCCAGTACGATAGAATTGCGCAGATCAATGTGGACAATTTGAAAAAAAAAAATGGTTGCTTTCCTCAAAGCATTCAAGGATGCTACAAATGATCTCGAGTCTGACAACTCCTCTACCAGCGCATAGCTTGTGCTCCCATGGTCCATCAGCCTCATGGAACACTGCCAAGCTGCAGCCCACGACCCCCTGCTCTCCAAAGTCACCAAAGTGTGTGCCTCACGTTTGGAAGAGCTGATGGGCACCACTGACACATCAGAAAAGTCTCTTCACATGATGTACAGAATTGCGACATTACTGACTCCTAAACTACGACAGCTACAGATGTTGGACCCAGATGGAAGAGACCTAGTAGTCAATGGTATGTATATGAAATTAGAATAAACAGTGCAGTTAAGAAAAAGACAAGGAATGAGCTTGTGAGTGAGCCAGTGAGCCTAAATGAAATGAAATGAAATCAGCCTTCCTACTAGGTCATAGAATACCCTAACAAAATTAATTAAGCATTATAGGCTAAATGAAATAAATACTCAAATTAAAAGTTTTAATTATTCAAAGTTTTTAAATAATCTAATCCAATCCAAAGGTGCAAAAGAAATTATCCACAAGATGAAGTTTGACACGGCACCTGCTGTAGGAGTGTCAGAGCAAGAGGAGGAGCCACCTGTGCCCCCACCAGCCAAAAAGCCAAGTGCAGGGGCATCCTGCTTCACAGACTGGGAAGACAATGCTGTTTCCTCTGTTTCAGGGCCAAAGTCTGTCGAAGAAGAAATAGCAGAATACATCAGCGGCCGACTCCCAGAAAAGCCAAACCCAAACAATGTGCTCAAATGGTGGCAGTTCAACAGCACCCGCTTCCCTGCACTTTCAAGATTGGCATGTTTCATCTTGAGTATCCCTGCATCTAGTGCGCCATCCGAAAGGGCATTTAGTATCTGCGGGCGCATCCTGGAGGAGAGACGTACAAGCCTGGCACCAGAGTCGATCAACAATGTTCTTTTCCTCCACAGCAGTCTGAAAAAGTCAAAGAGGAAGGATGCTCCCTAAAAATTGAGATATTTTTTAAAGGTCATTGCAGTTATAGCTAGAATAGACCTTTGTTTTGGTTGTCGCTTTTAATTGGTTAGCAAATTGTTCACCAATTATGCACAGGGAAAGCTGTTCAATGCTTTTAATATGTATGTATATATATCATTTTTTTATATTTAATTTATAATTTTATATATAATTTTTTTTGCGCCAAGTTGCCAATATGGTGCTGTTGTTTGCTGTTATTTTATTTAGGAGAGTGCTATGACATTAATAAAACGTTTGTATTCTATTGTCTTTTTCATTTTAAATCTTAATTTAATCAAGCAGCCTCTTTAAGATCTACCAAGAGAGTAATTAGAAACAGTAGAGACTAATTAGAACACGATGGTCACATACCCAAACTAAAATGGCTATAACTCCTGAATTCTTCAACTTACAGTCAACATTCTCCTAAAATGTAAAATATAAATATAAATGTAAAACATTAGGTTTTCATTCACAAAACTCACACTCACTCGCTACTTGCTAACGAAAGTTATGCGGGATCGGTGATCCACAACCTCACATGATGCGGCTGCAGTCTTTGAGCATTTATGGATCTAATAACGTGTTTTTGACTAAATACTTTACTGGATTTGATTCTTTGGATGTTTGCTGATAGAACCAGGCCGTTTTTGTTGGGATTTTATGAATGAGTGGACTTCCATGAGACATCATTGGTGAGTTGTGTCAATTCTCGCTTTTGTTGTTTTCTTGAAAAATGCTATACTTGTACCTGTTGTTCTTGTTGTATCCCAGAATACCTCTCAAAAGACAAGAATCTCAGCTTTCCAATGATATGTCGCATGTGTGCCAACTTGAAAACAGCCGTTGTTTACATGGCACTTAAATCGAACATAAGTCATGACGGCCCGCAGGCGGGCCGCCGATTTTCCAGGTGTTAATCGGGGTTAAAAATGCAACTGAATCATACCCAATAATTACGGTATTTATTTTGTTGGCCAAACGAGTAACATATTGAATATTTTCCTTCCCGTTATTCAAAACAATATATAGCCCGTAGCCATAATTAACAAACACCATACCAAAAAGATGCATACAAATAGCCCAATTAACACAAAAGCTTTCTGCTCTTCTTCTGACGCACCGCACGTCGGACTGTGTGTGGCGTGTGCCAATCCAAGCTGATACGTCGGTGCCCTGTGGAAAAACCCATCATTTTGCAGGAAAAATGTAAGCTCTGCACTAGGTCTCCTTCAGGCTTCATATTAGAATTTCTATTTCGGGACCCGACGGGCGGTCAAGTTGGGGTAGACTTCGGGATTGGGACGGGAGCGGTCAGAGAGCCTTCGGGAGCGGGACTGAAAACTCAGTCCCGCGCAGGTCTCTAGTGTGCAGTTCTGGGCACCGCACTATAAAAAAGATATCGAAGTTCTTGAAAAGGTTCAGAGAAGGGCAACTAAATTAGTTCCTGGCATGAAATATAAAAGCTACGAGGAAAGACTCAAGTTACTTAACCTATTTAGACTAAGCAAGAGGAGGCTTAGGGGTGATTTAATTGAGGTATTTAAATTTATAAAAGGACTCAATAAGGTTAACTATAATTGATTTTTTTAGGGTGAGTTCAGTCTATAAAACAAGAAGACATAAGTTCCGCACTGATATAAGGAAATATTATTTTACACAAAGAGTTATCAATACATGGAATAGGTTGCCAGGTCATGTAATAGAGGCAGAGACCCTTGCTGTGTTCAAGTCTAGACTTGATGCAGTTTTGGATACTCTTTAATTAAGAAATGGCAAGCTTAGTTGGGCTGAATGGCCTGTTCTCGTCATAATATGTTCTAAATCAAATCCCCAGTCAGACATTATGAAACAAAACTAAACTGAGAGAGTAGCTATTTGCATGTTTTGTAAAATTATCTAAATTAATTCTTCCTTCTGTATGAATGGCAATACTCAATTCAGCTAATACTTGTAATTGGACAAATACTGAAGCACTGTCAACAAGTACAGCATGAGTTTGGTTCCAACAGACCCACTTCTAAACTTCAGTGAGAGAAGAAAAAAGGTGGAAGAGAAGCTTGAGATGTGGCATCTCCTATGCTTCTGGGTCACTCCTGCAGTTCTGCTCTCCATCAGTCAAGATCTACTGTATCAGTGTGCACCATTCAATCAACACTGCTATGTCATTGTCTGGGGGTACACTTAATCAATGTGTAGTTAGTAACCTTGTAAGCTTTGGTAGTTCCCCTAGATTATTTGAATAAGCCTGTAGGTAGTCTGTTTAATGTACCTGGCAAACCTCAGTGCCTTTTCAATGTTTCCAGCGTATTGCTATGGATGCCATTACTGCAGACAAACACACCTTCACTGACTTTCATAGTACATTTGGTAAGATTTGTGATTTTTTCCTCAGTTTTGTTGACAGACATATGCATTAATCAGGTAACCATCGCTATAAAAGCACAAACAGTTTGTAAGAGGTCATCGAGCACCATCCTAGGCCTCTCATCCTATGAGCATCACTTTGTAAAGGCTTATAATAGTGGTTTCTAACTGTAAATAAGCAGTTAAATTACTTAAAGACAATCTTCTCTGCAGGTAAATAGTGGTCTTAAGGAAAAGGTTACTAATTATTCCTTAGTAATGACATTTAACTATAGAAAAAATGCATGAGCTTTAAGACATCCTATCTGTGGCAATGGTGGCTTGTATTTTTTCTGCTAAAACACACATTTTTGCTATTTAAAATAAAGAATTCATTCACATATGCAAATAACATAGCACACCACACTGTTGTGTTTCAAGTTGTAAAACATATTTGCTTCAGGTATTTACAGGGATTTCTTTCTACAGCATTTATCTATCATCTTTGTAATAACTGAACTGAGTGGCTGATGCACTGAATAAAATCTATATTTCTCTTACATTTCATTTCAGTAAACCCCAAACATTTAGTTTACATTGGTGAGGAGACCAGTTTCCTAACTGGAGTATTGACTATAATGCATTACATTCACAGATCATTCAATGCACTTTGCTTTCAATGTGTATTAATATGCATTATATTCATATTGCACTCAAAATGCTGCACATTTATCCAGGAGGAATAAACAGCTATGTTTAGACAGGTATGTCCATGAAGACATGACAGCACTAGTGAGAATACGCTGCTCAAGGAATGTGTTACCATGGTAACTCAGAGCCATCCCAAGCAAAGGCCTTTCCGGTTTTCTCCATGCTGAGGTTGTCTATTATTTTCATAAGACACTGAACACAATATTCTGTGCTGAAGAGCTTGTCCTTGGGAATGTTTCTGTGATAAGGTCTGGACAGATCTGTATTGACTGTTCCTGGATGGAGTGACACACACACCACCTTGGGTCTGCCTCTTCCCAGTTCAATGGACAGATTTCTGGTAGCCATGTTCAATGCTGCTTTTGACATCCGGTAGCTGTACCAGCCTCCTAGAGCTGAAGATGCAAAGAGAGAAAATCAGAATCGTGCTATCTGCAACACAACAGCAACAGAGCTACTAACAGCTGCCACTGTTATGAAGACAGAAATACGCAGTGAACTACTCCATTTGTGAGGGAGTAGAGTCCTCTAGCCTCCTGGGACCCGAGGAAAAAAGTGTCATCCAATTTCTTATTTTTTTGTGATTTCCTATATTTGGGGTTACAAAAAAAAAAAAACATATTACAACTTAGACTTTAGACTCAAAATTTATTTTTTTAATTTTGCAACATGTCCACTATAGTGAACAAAAGGATCATTTTTGTGTGAAAAGACAGAACAACTTAAAAGATTAAATGAATTAAATGAACAGATTAAGGCTGTAAAGTGATATTAAACCAAGAATAGATTCAAGTTCATTAAAAGAACATTTACAATATTGGAATTATTTGGAATAGAATATTATTTAATATTCTATTAAAACTGAACGCATTATCATATGTTCATACCATTTGATGGATTCCTTTAAGCCCTTAAATGTTTATTGGAACAATTAACAGTAGGGAACCACCACAGAAAAGATACTTATTTTTTTGTGATTTAGTTATTAAAACCATGCAAATCAAGTTTTGTTCTTCATTTCTTCCTCCTATTCATGTTTTACTTTTAGAGAAGCAATTTCCCTTTTTGGTAACACAGAGAAACATCTTGCATTTGGTACATCTTATGTACATCTTGCTTTTGCAGCCCTTATTTCTGCATCTTTCTGCATGCTTGATGTCCACCATCTCTGGCATGTGCATGGCTCCTAGTCTGCGCACAGATGGCTCTGGTTGTGGGATCCGCATTTTGGTTGGTGGCTCATACTCCTCTTCACTGTCGTCATTGCTGTCATCTACCACTGGACTATCCAACAACTCTTCTGCCAAATGTAGCTTGAAGTCTAGATACTGCTTTGTGTTTCTCACTGGCCGGTGCAGAGCTTTGCTGTCAGACTTGTACTGTATCCATGCATTTGTGATGGCAACATCAAAGAAGTGAGTTATCACACATGACGTCCATTTCTTGGTCCTGTTAAATCTCAACATATGGTCACATAGGTCCACACCACCCATGTTGTCATTATACTTTTTGATCACTGCTGGTCTTCTTACTTGGACCTGAGTTTTTTCTTTATTAGACCATATGGTGCAGATATCTTCAGGATATTTCCCATACACAGTAGAAGCTATCAGTACTGGTTTGTTGTCATACCATTTTGTAATTGCCATCTCAGGACTCTGTCTGACCACTGCTCCTCTCCCATCTTTATAAAGCTGCTTGTCTCCCGGCAGCTTGCATATCTTTGGGACCCGGTTCTTCATTATGGTTCCTGTTGCTGGAAAGCCCTTTTCCAGTAATGCATCCAGAAGTTCAACTGTTGTGAAGTAACGATCAAAGAACAGCTGACTTCCTGCCGGAACAGATTCAACCATGTGTAGAACTGCTGCTGCTCCAACGCCCAGTCTTTGTCCCATGAATGTGTTCTTGATAGACTTCGAAATCCAGCATCAGACCATTTGGAGAAGCAAGGACAACGACCTTTAGGCCAGTTGGGTAGGGCTTGCCTGGAACATATTGCCTGACTGGACAGCGGCCTGTAAAAGGAATGATTTGCTCATCTATGCAGACCGTCTGTGACCTTGTGAGGCTGAGACAGCCTTACCTCACACGGTCAAGTAACGGCCTGACTCTCCAAAGAATGTCTGCCTTCTTTGTTTCCTGTTAGAGCCAGGTCATCAACAATCTTGAGTGAACTTCTCAAGTTGAAGAACCTATCCCTTGTCATTTTGCTGGTTATAATTGGCACTTTTGTTTTTTTCATCCAAAACATTTTAATTCTGGGATAGCTAAGACAGGCCATGTGGATTGATATGCCAAAAAAGATCTTAATTTCTTGTGGAGTAGTATTCAGGAACACTCCTGTAGTTTGTAGCTCTCTTTGATTTGTGAATGCTGCCAAGTCTTCAAAGACTTTGGTGTCAATGTACTGTGAAAAGTATTGAAATGGACTCCACTCTGCACGGTTTGTAGGGTCATCTTGACAGTCAGGAAGCACAGGTGGGAATCTATTATGATGAAACAAAAACACCAATAAATGAGGTAACTTAAGGTAACTTAACTTTTAACTTAACTCTAACTTAACTCTAACCTAACTTTAACTTAACTTAGCCTAACTTATCTTAGCTTATTTTAGCTTAGTTCAGCTTATCTTAACTTACACTTTTAACTTAATATAACATTTAACTTAACATTTCACTAAATTATTATATTACCCTGGATTATATTACCCTGGAAACAAATAAAACCTACATGCTACTTCTGGTCCACAGAGGACAGCATCTTTCCTGCTCCTCCCTGTTTGTCTCTGTCTCTGTGTCTGTATCTGTACCTATCTCCTCATCTGAGCCTCCTCCATCTTTTTCCTCTTCTTCACCTTCTTCTTGTATCATAGGTTCAATGTTATCCTCTGAATCTCCCTCAACAATCTTGTAAAGCAGCCTCTCTGCTTCAATTCTGTCTTCTACAAGAATATGGAGTCATTAAGTACATTAAAATGGTCCTGGTGTCCACTGTAATGGACATTCATAAAAGGGCTATTATTTCAAAACACAAATAATTTAGCTGCTTTTAGAATTAAATATATCATTCCTGACATTTTATAGTAACAAGGACAATAAACAAGAACATATATGATAATCATAGTAAAAAAAAAATAATAATAACAACATTTGACTTACCTCTCCTCTTTCCATAAAATGTGCATGTTCCTATGCTGACCATTTTGGATCTAAAAGAAGAGGAAGTTCCCAGCATCCCTGTCAAACTGCATATCAGTAGAAAGGCCAGGATGTCCTCTTTACAACACAAAATGAATAATTGAGTAGCTCAAAAGAGTAAAAGGAGATGCATGTGAACAGAATGTCCACTACAGAGGACACAAATCAATGGGTCGGGTCTCAGGAGGCTAGAACAGCGTGCGGTGTAGTTTTGGTGTACTGTTGAGAACTGAAGACACTTAAAACATACGAACTTTAATACAGCGAGCTGCATACCGTTATCACCTATTGATCCAACTTTCGCTGTCATGTTCACTATGATTCCACTGTGTTGCTTGGCTTTCTCGGGAGGTTGCTGGCCAAACCCACCACTTCCTTTCAGCAACAACGGGGCAAAATACTTCGCCATCACCAAAGGACCCACGGTGTTTGTTGTCAGAGTGGAAATAATTTCCTGGAAAGAGAAAAGACATGAAAATCTATGCCGAAAATCCGTAACTAACATTAACTAACAAGGGAGTTCCGTAGATCTGAGCTCTATATACACGTGCTAGTTGACTAATCTAAAAACACGTAATTGCAAGGAGTAATAGAAACGTTACCTTTGGCTATAACTATCCGGTAATTTGTCGTTTTCACATGACACGATCCGTAAATACGATCTGTGAAAAAATTCACGTAGGTACCTGTGCTGACACATCCTTGAGGCTTGTTTCACCTTTTCCGGATGGATGGAGCATCGCTGAAGAATTTATAACCAAGTCGACTTTTCCAAATGTCCTTTCCACGATTGCAGCAGTGTCCTTTATGTCACCTTCTCGATTCACATCCATTTTGAACACTGTTATCCTTGCAGAGTTCTGCGCGGCTAAACTCATAAGGTCCGAGGCATTTTCTGGATATCTGCATGTTGCAACTACTGTAATTTGGCTTTTTTTCAATAAGAGATGTCTGCAAAACTCAAGCCCAATTCCTCTGCTGGCGCCTTGAATTAAAGCTATGGCAGCCATCTTACCCTGGAACCGTACGACTGCGCTCTTCGAGTACGGACTTTAACAGATCAGTGGTTTCGACAGAAAAAAATAGCCTTGTATGTTGTCATAATAGCCCTCTGCGGATGTAAGCTGTGAACACTTACACAATCCTACATGTTTGCGTTTTGTAACGTGGTTAGAAGCTCGCTACCAGTGTCAAGATGGCAAACCTCTTCTGCTTCCGGGTGACGCACAAAACGTCAACATGAAAGTACTACACGCTATGGCGAGTATAAATTCTTCAACAAATGTGGACAGGCAATCCTAATATACGTATCAGTAACAGTATTATCTCAGAAATATAGATACATACATCTGAACTGTCTTATTTCGCAATATAATTGTAAAAATACATAATATGATATAAATTGCCTATAGTATACCAATTATTCGTATAGGCTACTTTATTTTCGAGATGAATAATATAGCACTATCCGTGAATGCATCCTTGAAAGTATAACAAGTAAAAACCCGGAATACCACGGTATTTGATGTATTAAAATATTTCATCACACCCAGACGCAGAGGATTTAAGTATTTTAATACCTCACACTTTGTTAAGCTTCTCATAGTTTTCACCGCCGCATTTACTATACTTTCTACCGTTCGAGATGAATAAAATCCCTTTATCCGTGGATACATCAAAGCAAGCGCGGTGCTCGGCTGACTCAAACAGCAAGTATAACGTGGAAAAAACGGAATACCACGGTATTTGACGTTTTGAAATATTTAATCACACCCAGAAACACAGGATTTCAGTATTTTAATAACGCGTTACTAAGCTTGTCATAGTTTTCACTTACGCATTTGGTAAACTTTTTTTCAGAACTGTGTTATGCTGCTTATGTTGCAACTCATGTGAATCTGCATTCGCGTGCATGTGTCTGTTTGTCTTACTGTATGGCCTGCTCCTTTGTGTCTGACGCGGCTCCGAAGCCTGAGAGAAAGTGTTGGCATGTGACTTAGAGCGACGGCTGAAATTGCGGGTATTTAGGCTCATGATTGAAAAACGGTTCAACACGCTGAACTGAAGGCATCGTCAGAATCTGCACAATTAAAACTTACTGTTCAAAGCTGGGAATAAAATCTCTTCCATTTATTCTGCTTGCAGCTACACACACCTGTGCCTGATTGGTTGTTTGGCAAAATTTCAATCAACTGTCACTTGACGTCAGCTGTCTCTTTTTGGCTCCGTTGCAACAATGTAAATATCAACTGTTAAAATGGTCAGGCTGAGTGGATACCAAAGACTGAACAAAGGCTCATAATTCAAAAACCATTCATCACAGCACTGAACCAAAGGCATTGTGAGAATCTGCACAGGTATCCTCTAGGTACATCACAGTTCTTAGATGAAGATATTGTGAGAATTTCTCTTAAGAGAAATGCATGGCTAAGATGACCATCAAGGATGATGTTGTAGAAACCCGAGTAGAGAGAGTTGGTGCCTGATGGCTTGTCAATACCCCTAAACAGGAGATTACCATGTCATACAACCAAGGCTGGATTATGGACCGGACCAGTGGGGGCAGTGCCCCAGGGCCTCAGACTGCCAGGGGCCTCCAAGCCTCAGGCCGCGCGTGGTGGGTGGCCCAAGACTTCCGAAGGTAATTGAACGCCAGGGCCCTCAGTGCACACAGCGCAAGCTGACCACTAGCCAGGCCCCTGGGTGCTTGTAGCATGAGCTAACCACTAGGGCCCCCCAGACCCCTCAGTGCTTACAGTGTGAGGGCCCCTGGGTCCCTTGGTGTTTAAAATGTGAGCTGACCACTAGGGCCTCTAGGCCCCTGGGGCTTAAAGAGTGATCTGATCTGATATAGGAAAGCTGTTTTTCCCCACCCAGCTCCTGCCTGGAGCTGTAAATCAAGCATCAAGCCAAAAGACATGTACCCAGGGGCCTCACGGGACCATGATCCGGCCCTGCATACAACCGCCATCCATGAGGATGAAGCTCCCAAGTCAAACCATTAGAGTTCCTCAAGGAACTACAGTTGAGGACATTGTCCTGCACCTGAGAGATATGACACTGAAATAGAGATGGTGGATGCCTTTAGGGGCCATAAGCTGGTCCTGGATGACACCTTGCAACAGCAACTTCTGTCTGAAGGAACTAAGACCGTCCAATTCAGTCTGGCTCAGTCTGGACTCCAGACTGCACTCCTTGGTCCAACCTTCCTAAGGCCATCCGATTCATGGAGCACCATAAGTGGGGTTGCTCTTGGGCTTCTCCTTGATGGCTGGATCATTACTGCGGGTGCAGTGGTAATCCCCTGTAGGCACATCCAAGCCTTACGCACCAAGATCGACTCCCTCACTAACATCCCTGACCGTTTTAAGCATAGGCCCTGTGGTGTTTTCCTCCTTCTCCCAGAGTCTCTGAAGAATGCATTGAGTGATAGGGACCGTATCTCCCTACACACCCTACCCAGTATTGTTAACAGTGTGTGTGGTGCCATGATAAGAAATCTCAGGGATAAATAGTATAAGTAGCATTAGTAATATTGGTAGTGTTTAATGTGTGCCTCTATTTGCAGTATCTGTAATCTACCTCAATTGCCCAGACGCAAACAGCCTGTATCGGTTGCCCAGATGCTCACAGCCTGTGTTAACTGCCCAGATGCTGCCAGCCTGGTGCAATCTGCGAATGAACTCTGACCAACTTTGTGCTCTCAGGACTTGCTCACGCTTCATCCTAAGACCAAAGGGGGGAATGTTGGGACCGACATCATGATGTGCAGATATTGACAGGAAACTCATCGTCTACGTCTCTGGTGACGTAGACAGCACCACCCCTCACTGTAAATTTTATGGACAATCAACCAATACTATAAGGACTGGAACTATGCAACATCTGGCCGGTACAGAAAAACCACAGACGAACTGTGCCTTGCTCTCTCTCGCTGACGGCACCACGCTGTTAGCAGGAAGGGGAGGCTGTAGCTACAGTAGCAGATTAGTTTAGAGAAGTCCCTTTGTGTCAGAGCCCCTGATCAAGGTTCCAATCATTGGACTCTCAAGCTCTAAACTAAGACACAATATACTTGCAAGGACCCGATATTGCATTGGAGGCTGCACACAAAGCACAACTCTTTTAAACTTCGTGGCAAGAAGACGACCGGTTCTCTTCTGTATCCTGTACAGTACCCTGTACGTTAGTCGATGATGCATCTTCTCATGGTCAACCAGAGACGCAATCCCATGACAATGACGATACCTGGATGCGTTAATTCGTGGAACTGAGTCCCACATTTCCCCTGGTCAAGCCAAAAGATGCAGCCCAGGATGATGAAAGAACGTGGACGACGCGTTATACCCTGGAGTCAAGTTCTATGCTCTCACACTGGAGACTCGCCTCTTGAAAACAGTCGGACGATGCACCATCACTGGTTAAAAATCCACCATTAATAAAACCAAGTAAGGCTGCGCATCTGGGCATTATTTTAAACTGAAATAGCCTTTGTCAGAGCCATGTAGAGAGATAGTTACGTCAATGGAAGTCCAAAATGCATGATCGTCACATGATTCACGTAGACTTCAGATAGTTCCAGGAAGTTCTTGGCGGACAATTTGAATGTGTAAATACAGAGAGAAAGAACTGCAATTTTTGGTAATTAGTAGTCAATAAATTCATTGATTTACAATATTTATACAGCACACCGACGTGTATGTAGTTACATCAATATGTTTTTTTAAAACGTAAAATTTGGTACTATTTGAGGATTAGTGTGAACAGCTAGCTTTACCTGCCGTGTTGACATATTTTAGGTTAACTTTACTTTGGTTAAAGAACGTGTTGCTGTTGTTTATTGCTTTGAATTCTTTTTTATTATTGACTACCATACAGGTTTCTTGAACCTGTATGGTAGTCAAGAGCAACTATATCCTAATGTTTATTGATATATTTACAGGGAGGGGAAGGGAAGGAATGTTTCAAAATTCGTATCAGATTAATTTTCTAACATGTCTTTAATTCATAGTGTTTTCTGTAATCCCATGGTAACTGAGGGCCTAAGTAATCTTAATGACTTAATGACTAATGTAATCTTTATGACTTTCAAATAGGATAGAAGGAAACAGACAGGTGACTATCAATGATTGTCATGAATTCATTAAATACATCTCTAATAAACTCAGAAACATGAATAGCATGTCAAGCAGTTTGCTTGTGCCCTTTCCTCTGTGTTGTCCTTGCATATAGTCTCCACCATGGTTTGCTGTGCTGCATGAGGATGCTCCAATCGCTCGGAGAAAGGAGTACGAATGTATGGTTTCCCCACTGACACGGAGAGGAGAAAAAATGGTTCGCCCAAGTCAGCAGGAGCAATCTTACTATCACTAAAGATTACAGCAACAAAAAAATGTGAGGTAATCATATTAATAGGCTGTTCGTGGTTAATGTTATGTGTTGCTAATATTATCCAGTATCCTAACCTAATCTGTTATCTAACATTCCCTAAATCTAATTTAGTGGGGGATAATCCACTAACATGCTTTAATGCATGTTAATTTGATTCAGATGATATACAATCTGATTCTTTAATGTCTTATCCTTTAAAAGTGTCAAGGCTCAGGCAAGGACTCAGGCGCGGACCACGGGAGCTTCGGGTTCCAAGCGTCTTAAATGAAATCGTCAGGCAGATTGCTAATCAGAAATGGGCAGGGTCGAAAACTGGAAGGCAGTCCGTGGACAGAACGAGGATTGGAAACCGGAGCAGGCAGGGTCGGGAACCGGCCAGGCAGGCAATCAGGCGAACGTGGCAAGGCGGCAGGCAAAAACGAGGTCAGGGTACGAGCAGGGTCGAAACTGAGGAACACGCAGACAGAAGCAAAAAGCAAACGGCGGGGACGTAACAGGAGAAACACACTGTGACGAACTAGCAACAGGACAGGGAAAAGCAGGGAAGATATAGGGCAGGGCTGACGAGGGGATGGGAAGCAGATGTGCAGGCAATCAGGCGGGCGGAGACCGGGCGGGGAGCGGGGCAGGACTAAAACACAAGGAAAACAAAAGCACATGGGCAAGGAAAACAAAAACTCAACAGCTAAGGAGGCGGAGCACTAACAAAAAGTGCATCACAAACAGTCTATTCTGCTGCAACTCTACTACGCTGCTAGTATTTGCTGCTAACTTCCGGGAACTATTGAGAAGCTCCACGATCCACCATTGCTGTAAAAAAAATGGTCTATTGGAGATGACGCGACTCTCTCTCTCTCTACATGGCTCTGGCCTTTGTAACCTATGAGAAACCATTTGAGCTCTGTTACCTTGTGCAGTGCTGTTAGCGATAGTCGGAGGACATACAACACATTTGAAGTGAACATGAATGAATGCTCATTTTGTTAACTCGGTGGGAGTATGGTTTCCTGGCTACTCTGGTCATCACCATTCCGCAGTAGTGAAATTCTCTTTGAATTAGTCTATTTTAGGAGGAACACACTTCCGAAAACCTAGGTGCCCACATGCTGGGATAAGATTTATTCGAATTGGATTCATCCGCTAAATTCTAATCTATGTGCTGAACAGTGATGTAACCTATTTGTCACTAAAGTTGGCCCGAAGCCATATTCCCTCCAAATTCAATTTTCCCTCTGTTCTGGATCCTCCACATGTACCTGTGCATGCACACTCATCCACTCCTCCTTTATTCTCTTTGTTCCCTTTGTCCGCTACGTCCACTCGCGTGTGCACATTGCTCCACTTCTCCCGTTGTCTCTTTGTCCTCTTTGCCATGCGGGTCCAAATGTGCGTGCATTCCTGACATTCCTTTCTGCCACTCCTTTCCTCTCTCGGTACACTCAAACCATATCCACCTCCCACCCATAGCGAAGTTTGTTAAATAATGTATATATATGACATATATTTGTATTTAATAAATTACCTTTTGTGGAAGCCGGTGTTTTGTCTTAATGTTGTTCCAGCACGAGCTTGAGCCAACTCGCTACAAAGAACTCCAAGGTATTGTTACAGTGAATTAAGTTACAACGTTATTGATTTTGAATATAAGTTCAGATGTGTAACCATTGTTGAGTTACTACGTCTAACTGAATTCAGTGTAATCACGAAATTAATGTTTTAAATGAGACTGATTAATTCATCATTACCTTCATGAACCTACGTTAAGAAAAACATCAACTTCGTGTTGTATCGTTGACATTCCTTAAGCAGTTTGGAAGACAGCAATGCTGGTAAACTTTAAGATCAGCAACTCAGTTTTACGAATCAGTGGCTCATCCAGTTGAGACATTGATTCGTAAGACATGTCGCACACTAAACAAAATTCATACCCCTTGACCACCCTGAGGTCCGCTAAGTTTGCCTTTCAACCCCCCTGTTTGAGCTGTCTAAATGAGAGTTACAGATCTATGTGACACAACACAACACATATTTTTTGCTTGAATGTATCAAGCATTGGTTATCAATGTATAAAATTCTATTTCCAATTATGTCATAGCACATTTCACAACATTGCTACCAACTGAGCAGGAGATACATAACAAGCAAGTTACCCACATATTGTTATCAGTTGTTATTTTGCATAGCACAGTGGCTGAAATCAAAAGCAACGTGCAACTAATTAAACTAATGCATTGGATACAGTGGCTAGCTTGCATATTTAGCAAACCCGTTAGCAAAGTAGTGAGTGAGGTGATACACGAAAGCTCATTAGTGAACAAAAAAATATTACTTTGTTTTGTATCATTGATATTTGTTAAGTGTCTTTTTGAGAATCCTAAGGAAGTAGTTTGAAATAGTGATCAGTGCAATGGTTTTTCGTTTCTTGACACAACAACAAAATGCTCATGGGGAATTTCTTGCATCGGTTTGCATTAAGCGCGAGTCAAGTATGATCCATTGTATGATTGCAGTTATGAGGGGTGTATTGTTCTTAAAAGTGCACGTCACTATGTGGTGGCTATCCCCCGGGTTTGGGCCAGATGGACCGAGGGCCTTCCTCCACACTTCGGTGTCTCCTGGAAATAAGTTAATTAAAATAAGTTCTTACAGAGTCTGATGTAATTAAGGTTTGGTTTATTGCATATGGTGATCAGTCACATACAGTAAACCGAGTTGGTCCTCGGAGTAACAGGTCACAATGCATTTGCAAGCCTATCCCCAAGCATTCTGCCCCTCCCCTGGTCTGCATTCCTCCTTTATGCTTTTTCCCAACTCCTCCTATTCCAGCCCCTAATTTCCAGCTGCTCCCAGGCGCCTCCTTCAAGATCACACCATCCACAATTGATACACCATTACCTTTGACCTTGCATTGACCCCGCCCGAAAAGCCCCCAGAGTCCATATTCATTAATTATTTTTAAACGTAACACTTCTAGAACTTTCCCATTATTTCCAAATTCACACCTAATTTTAAAATAAAAAATAAAAAGAACTACATAATACTGGGTCTGACTTATTTTTTAAGCATATACGTGTGAATTGTTACCATTATTTCCAGACCTGTGTCTGAATAATTTAAAAAAAAGGTTAAGTAGTCTTAAAACTGTTGGCCTGACAGTGGCGCTATAGACCGCAAGAAAGCACACAGGTATCTGTATACCATGAGTTACAAAGTAAGACCTGCTGTGCACGAGACTATGAGAAGGCACATAGCAGTAAGATCCCATGACGCCAAACTGACGCTATCATGTATCATTAGCTACACATAAGCTACAAAGGCCTGCCAGTGCGAGAACGGCCATGCAGAACAAAGAAGTATTGACCATTGAAGCTAGACCAAAGTAGGCTAACAGCTCTAATTCTTTAGATATGTGATTCCTAAACAATAGTATAAAACTAAAATGGGATGCATATGTTAAAAGGAGGCAAAAACGTGCTGACACGCCACTGGGGCATGTCAGAGAGAGAAGATACAGTAAACCAATAGGAGAAGGTAGCATGACTATGGCACAGCAACATAGTGCACAAAGGTTCTGGGGTGACTTCCAGGGAGGGGCAATGCTGAAGGTAGTGTTCCTTCTCCAAGGTCACATACTCTGATACCAACTGTCCTACAATAACTTTCAAATACGTATAACCCCTCGGCCTTACACCGGCCTCACACACATAGAATTACTGCATATTAATAACAGTGCTTAATGCTTTTCAATATTGGCACTTTAATCAACACTATGATTGAATGCTTATTAATTGTAGTGCTTATGTAGTAAATCAACAATTTCCCATTTCCCACATTTCCCACCAAATTTTCCCCCCTTTCTGACTTAGAAATCACACCAATCAAATATCCCTACGTCTGTTGTCAGAGTCCATCTGGCCTGGTAGCATGACGCTACCACAGAGCCACAGCGATCATCAAGACGATGACTATCACTTAGAGGGAGGTCTAACAGCAGAGGAAAGCACAGTGTGGAAAACATTCCCTCCCCAATTGGCTGGGGGTGGGTAAAAGCCACTCTGTGCTTGTGTCCCTACAGTAATACAACAAATGTCAAAAACATCAAGTAACATGAGCCAGCCAGCAGTCAAACCTCACTCTTAAGTCTGCCAAGCGTGGTTACATCAATAATGGGACCAACCACGGCATAAAAGTATCATCAATTTCATCAATCTCAATCGTAAAATCACCTGAATAATTTTAATAATCAATGTTATAAAAGCAGCTTCAGCAGAGTCAGCTCCCCGTCCATGGCTCGCCGGGGCGTTGGACCAGTGGTCAGAGGAGAGGTTACCAGAACTTCACTCTGCCATTTCTGGTCACGATTCTTTGGCAGTGATTCAAAAATAATTATGTGTAAGCAATTATCTAGCTGCCATAGGTCAGGGAGCATTAGGCTCCTGTATGTGGTTATCAACTTCAGTGTAAGTGTAAGTGTGTAGTTTCTTCAGCTCAGGTGTTTTGTGCACTGTGGAGAGCTACCACTGTGAAGAGGATGCTAGCACTTACGATGCACAGTGGTTTGGATGTCTCCTCCCAACCTGTGACAAACATTCGCATTGCAATGCACCGTGCTCAAGGTGTGCAACAGCCGTTGAGGTGCTTCAACAGTCACCACTTGGAGGTCATCCACAGGAGCATCTTCAAGCACCATTGGAAATGATGCTGTAGTAACACTGAGACTCATAGGATATTGTCCAGAGACGGCGTTCACCATCCAGCTAATCATGGACCGAATCAGTAGGATCACACAACAGGAGACAAACAGAAGTAGCAGCAACACCAATCCAATGACCAGTCCTATCTTGACTAAAATCGCTTTCCAGGATGACATATTTAGCCAATCCCACACTGACCATCCTTCTGAGTGCCCCTGTGTGTTCCGCACATGCTCGTCCTTCAGTTTCTCCAACTGTTCTATAGCAGTAGTTATGTTGCCTCCTTCTCCAGTGTGCATTGGAATAACTGTGCAACAGTGCTCCCCTATGCGCTCACACACCCCTTATTCTTCAGCTAGCATAGTATCAAGAATAAACCTATTTTGTTGTGTCATAAGTGAAGTAGCATGCAATTGTTCTTTTATCCCTTTTAGTGCCTGCACCATGTAATTAATGAATCTCTGCTGATTATACCAAGGGTAACACCCACCAACAGGGAAGTCAACCAATTAACAGAGCTCATAGTCATTATTCTATGTTCAGCAGGTATGCCAATAGGGACTCCACCCCAATTTATATAAACACGATCCTCCCATCCTCCCTGTTCCAGTCATTTAGCTCCCGTCTCCCGTCTAATATGGCCTCCAGTATCTACATCAGGGTCAACATGAATTATGGCCAATCGTCCCGTTAACATGACTGGAGCACATATACCTTTCCAGTTGCTCTCCAGTGCAGTTTTTACCTGCTCACCACAGTACCAATAAACATCAGCTATGGGAGTGCCATCAAAAAAGTTAGGTACAGCAAAGTTAGCTTGTATCAGTGTCCCATTGTCCATTTTACGAGTAGCAGTGTATCCCCGGTTCCCAACTAACTCTTCACATTGACGTGGTGCCTGTCCTGTTGTGTTGCATGCTACATTGTCCTCATTATCCCAAGCCTGGCAAGTAATCCATGGATGTGAGTTTGCACTCTGTGATTCATTCTGATGCTGTGTCTTATTTTTAAGCACTTCCTCCATGGTGTCATCACTCATAATGCACAGTGGAAAAGAAATGTTGTCAGGAACTACAACTGTTGGTGGTACCCCAGCATTCTCATTTACCCCATGAATGTATTTATCCCAACAATGTCTCAGCTTAACAGTCTTATTTCCATGTGTTGTTTGCACCCAAACCGTATCATTTTCTGGGGGTAATTGTCCCTGTATTTGATCAGCGGATCTAGCCTTATCCCCCAGTCTTTTGCTGGCCATTATTGCCATGTAATATAGTATACATTGTACATGACATGTCATTTTCTGTACAGTCACTTTGTGTATAAGGTCTCATCTGAGGAGTTCCATGTCCAGTCTTTAGGTAACATGCTATACATGTCTTGTTAGTTACCAATTTTGCAGAATACAGTAACTATGCATAAAACATGTTTGCTGGCAAATGACCCTCTGACTGCCTACTCAACGCCAACAAATGGTGAGCCTGTGCATTGTTCAGTGTCCAGTTACTTACTGTTGGTGTAACTGTCAAGGTAGCGGGTAGAGTGGTAGTAGCTGGGGAGGATGTGGTAGTACCTTCTTTATCCCTGTTCAGTCTGGTATTCACTCTAATCCTCCTCAGGTTGCTTTGGGGGGGTCCAGTAGGGGCTATCTCTAGAAATATAGGGTTGGTATGGATACACACCTACACCAATACGATCAACATGCTCCCGGCCCCTGTACTGAGCAGTTGCAGTGGGCCATAGTCCTGCAACATACAGTAACACCATTACTATTGTTACTCCCCATGATCTCCATAGTGGCCCCGCACCTCTCCTGTAGTGGCCTCTCTTAAACCCCTCCTGGTTCTTGACTCCTGGCTCCCCTGCTGTCTCTCCATCTCCTGCAGGCGATGCTTCTCCTGCTGCAGACATTCCTGCTCCTTCTTCTCCATCGCTGCCACTCTTTCCTGCTGTCTCCTCTGCAGCCTCATCCTCGCCAGCTCCAGGTTCCCCCCCTTGCTTATTATCCCCTTCTGACGCTGCTTCTTCATCCTGAGCTGCTCTTATGTTTCTCAAAGTTTGTCCAGGCTCAGAAGCCCTGCAACAGTGAATTAAGTGAAACCAAACAGTTTTACGCTTTTTGCAACACAAGTTGTCAAAAAGCAGCTTTACATTGTTCCCAGGCCCGAGACCTGGGATTTCAAACTGTGGGAACACCTCCTTACACAAAAACTTTGCCACTTTGTGCATGTGCATCTTGAATCAAAGTGCGAAATAGTGATGTGGGTGCAACAAGAAGACCTGCTGGTCCTCTCCATAACCCCTTGTGGGGTCCCTTCTGAGTCTTCCTCTCCCCCCTTTTTATCCACATACCAGTTTCATATATGCCTGCTGCTTTTTGGGCCTGAATAAGAGAGACTAAATCTGCTTCAGGAGGAGGTAGATCCTCCGCTACCACTACTGGCATGGCACTCCAGCCGATACCTTCATTTCCTAATTCTGCTTTTCATGCTAATTCATCTGCCATGTTATTACCCCTGGCTATTAAGGTGTCTGTTTTGTGGTGTGCTGGACATTTAACAATTGCTACTGCTGCTGGCTCATGGCTTCTAATAAATCTGAAATGGCTTCCCCATGCATAATTGGTGTACCGTCTGCTCTACAAAACCCTCTCTGCTTCCAGATTGTACCATACACGTGATAAACGCCATAGGCATAGGCTGAATCAGTGTAAATGTTAACATGCTTATCAGCTGTCATCTGACAAGCGCCTGTTAAAGCCTTAATTTCTGCTAGTTGTGCGGAGCATGGTTGTGTTACTCTTACTCCCTGTACTACGGTAAAGGTTGTTCCATTTGCATTCAGCTGTACTATGGCACACCCTGCATGATTCCCATTCTCATCTCTAGAGCAGAACTCATATACAAACAACGTCATGTCAGCCACAATGGGTTGATTATGCAAGTCCTCATGAGCTTTAAGAAGGACCTCTGTTTTTGGGACACATTCAAGGACTCCCTTCAGTGGGCAAAATCATTCTGGTTGCTGGATTAACAGTTGTACATCTCTGAATGTTAATTTCTGGGGCTGAAAGGATTACCTCATAGCCAGTTTTCCTGGCTTGAGTCAGAACAAATCTTGGGCTGATTAACAAGGCATGCAGTTGGTGAGATGTATACAATGTTACTGGATGCCCCATTGTTAGCGTTGAGGCCTTCTGATAGGCAAACACCACTGCTGCCAGACCCTGGTAACATGGTGGCAGTCCCTGCTCCACTGGGTCTAATCTCGTACTATAATAGGCTAATGGTTGTTTATTACCCGTAGGTGTGTCCTGCATTAATACTGCACTGGCAGAACCTGCACATTCTGCCACATACAGGTGGAAGGGTTTGCTGTAATCGGGATTTCCTAATGCTGGTGCTGTTTGCATCTGATTTTTTAGTGCTTGAAAGGCATCTTCTGCCTCTCCTGTCCATTACAGTGCAAAAAGGTACCGTGAATCTGGGTGAAGTGGTACACTGAAAAATGCAGAACACAGGCCAATCACTGTGTACTATCTAGTGTTAGGTGGAATATAGGAAAGCAATGTGTGTGGGTGTGGGACAATGGGTGTCTCTGCTTCTACAATGGCATTAATTGCTCTTAAATCATGTACCAGTCGATAATCATTGGAGTGGGGATTTTTAATTGGAAAAATTGGAGTACTGCATGGGCTCCTAGTTCTAATCAACATGCCTGTAGTAGGCCTTCTATGATAGGTTTAATGTCCTATTGCCTGCTGCCTGCTGCCTGCTGTTATACGCATTGGCTGTGCGGACCTTACACATCCAATATCTATTTTATTCTTTGACCACACATTTTCCGGCACTTGTTGCAGCAGGGCTTCATGTTCATGGCATGATGGGCAATTGCAGACTTTTTCTGCCACCACTTCGTCAAATGCCATTATGGAGATCCCAATAAATCATTTATCCTGCAAGATGTGAATGCTGCTCCTTGTGGTCCAATGTAAATGTCCTGACTTTCCATGCCATGTGGTATCGACGTCCATTGATCAGCTCGCCCCAACATTCTTCATAGTCCTCGTCCATTTGGTACCTGTCATACTTAAGAGTGCAGTGTAATGGTAATCGGGGCTCTGCAACGCTTCTGTACTGGGCTTGCACCCATGGCTTCCACATGTCCCATTCATGCTGCAGCATTGAATTGTTAAAAGTGAGACGCAGCCAATATACTTTGGCTTGCACTAATTTTTGATGGTCGATCATGGGCATCATTCCGTAGTGTAATTCTTGGAATGTCTACACAGATGCCATCTGGTGTACAGGTGATATTGGCTTTCAGTGAACACAGTATGTCTCTTCCTAACAAATTAACTGGGGTTTGGTCTGAATAAAGTAATGGGGCAACTATGGTTTTTCCGGCTATTCGCATTGGGACTGGCTGTAGGAGTGGAATTATCTGTGGCTTATCCGAGAAGCCAATGGTCTTGACAGAGGAGTGAGAGAGGGGGAGATCAGAACCTGTTCTTCCAATACATGAGTAGGTTGTACCTGTGTCCACCATAAAATTGATGCTCACATTGATTAATGACCACTGGTATGGTAGGCTAATCTTGTGGTCTTGTTGAAACAACAGGCAACATCCCTCTCCTGCATGAAGAAACCAAACACATTAATTATAAGTGCATTTGTCAGAGTTTCTAATTTATTTATTGCATTGGGTTGAGTGGGGAAGCCAGTCCCATAGCCTATTGCAGGCTGACTGACTTCTTTTACAGTCCCCAATCTACTGCTGGTACAGTCCATGGGTTTTGCTGAACTGGTCCTGCCCCAGATCCAGCAGGTGGTGGTCCTAACCGTGGGTTAATTTGGCACTCTGCTTTCTGTGTTCTGATTGACTGCATCCCCAACAGGGCTGTCCTTGGTTGGGATAGCCTGGCTGCTGACTTGCTAGGCCCAGTCTCTCGTCTTGTTGTCTCATTCCTCCCATGAATCCTCCTCTACCTCTTCCTTGTCCTCTTCCTTGCTGGAAACCGCCTCCTGCTGTATGCATATGCACATGCATGTGTATGGGTGGCGCCTGTGTGGCTGGAGTTACCTGGAGTTACACCTGAGTTGTTTGTGGCTGCGGTGCTTGCATCATATGCGGCTGCGTTGTCATTACTTGCGGTACCATTTGTGGTTTTGATATCACCGTTTGCAGTGGTGCCATTAGTTGCATCACTGTGGCGTCACTCCTGGCACTGTTTGTAGCTGTGGTGCTGCTGCCTGGATTGCATGTGGTTGAGGTGCTACTGTGCTTACTGGGGCTACAGCATCTGGACTGGGCTCAGTTGATTCGGTTGGGACCACTGGTGCTTGTACCTCTCCCTTGTCTTTCTTGGCTTTGGTCAGCTCCAGCTGTACGAATTTCCTGTTCAGTTGTTTGTCTTTCTCCTCTTCCTCTCTCTCCTCTTTCCGCTACTGGTCCACATGATGTATCATAGCTCTGAGAATGTTGGCTAGTTAAAGGTCATCAGACCCACAACTCCCTCCAAGCGCCTCTGCACCGGCTGTGGCATGCTTTCCTTCACCATCATTTTAAACAGGTTTTCTGTTGTAGGGCTTGCATCCCAGGCGTCCTCTATTATTTCTTTCCATCTACGTTGGAAATTGTGCAGAAATTTCCGTACATTTTCTCCTTCCTTCAGTTCCTCTTCTTTCACCTTTGATGGATCCATTTTGATTGGGAATTGCCATCTCAGTTCTGCTCATATTTGTTCTACAAATCCTACATGGTCCACTGCGTGCCCCAACACCTCGGTCCATGTTGGCTGTTGTAAAGACTGCATCAGTTACTTGTTTTCCCGCAACATGCATTAGCAGGGCTTTGATGTTTCCAAGGGCCAGTCTGATTCCCCCGGTGCTCTCTTCCAGGGCTGTGATCCACTTCTGAGCACCCGCGGTGAGGTCCGGCAGTCATCCTGCCAGCCCTATCATGTCCATGAATGACCATGGTATGTATTGCGGCTGCCCCCCTTTCTGGGCCAGGGGCATCTGCGTCACTCTCTTTTCCTCATCACACAACCTGTCTTCTATTTCTTCCACACCTTTCTTCTCTTGCCTCCAAGATACTCTCCTGCTGCTGCTTAACATCAGGGCATCCAATACTTAACCAGTTTCTTTTTCCACCTTGCTGATTTGTTGGTCAAGGCGTTTCTTTCTACCATTCAGTAGCCTATGCAATGCCCTCTCCTTCTGTCTCAGTTCTTCTTTGTCTGGCTTGTGCTGCTTGTTTTGATTCTATGGACAGTGTCCCATGCACCAGTTGCTTTTCCATACGTGGTGGGTCGTCCTCTTCATCTTCAGTGAACAGACCCTCATTTTCATCCTCACTGCTTCCGCCACCTTGTAAGTGATGACTCCTCTCACTTGCCTCTCTTTCTGGTGTGGGGTGGCGCAGTTCTTCACGCTTTGCTGGAGACGCATGCTGTTCTGTGGGGTGGCAACATTCCTCATGCTTTGCTGGTGACACATGCTGTTGCTTCTTCCCTTCCTCCATCACCACCTTTGCGTACTCTTGTCGATCCTGTTCAGTATATGGGCACTCAGCCACTTGTCTTGCCTCCTGCAACAACTCTGAATAAGAGACACCAATTAACAACATGTCAGTTAGTGACCTGGCTGTTCTCACTGCTTGAGGCTCGGATTCCTTGGTCACTACCATCTTCATTGTTCCCACCACCGGTTCAAATTCCATTTTACCTTGCATCTTCCATGTGGTTCCTGCTTCACCTGTGAGTGGATATTGACCCACCTTCTTCGGGTTGCTGCCATGTGGGCCTGTGAGTGGGTTCTGGCCTTCCTGAAATGGATTACTGGTACATGGTAAAAATGAATTATTGTTACAGTAAGGTGGTGGAATTGCCCTGTTTTTCTTTCTTCTCTTGTTTTTGCTCCTTCTTGAACATGCTTC
Organism: Megalops cyprinoides; assembly: GCF_013368585.1. NCBI lineage: Eukaryota > Metazoa > Chordata > Actinopteri > Elopiformes > Megalopidae > Megalops > Megalops cyprinoides. Next base: position 32,890,286 of record NC_050597.1, read on the forward strand.
TTATTGTTTTCATTGATTCCCCATATTGTTTCCCTTCCTCTTTAAACCAGCTCAACACCTCTCTTTCTCTTGCTCTTTTGCCCTCGCATCTGTCGCTCACATCTTTTGCTTTGTGGTATTTAATAGCAGCCTCCACCTCCTCGCAGCAGGCAAGATCAAAAGTGCCCTCCTTTGGCCATTGTAAGACACCTGTGGTTCTTTTATGCCACTTCTCCATACACTTTTGAATCAGTTTCTGGTAATTTGGATGATGTTTTATCAGTACTTACCCTCACTCCAACAGCACTCCTACTTCTCCCCATTTTTCCTGTCTGTGACCCCATGTATGCCTGCCTGGCGCTGCTGGGTAGTGACCTAGGAATCTCTGGCTCCTCGTCTGTTTCCCTTGTTCTAATTAGCACAAGTATTTGCCCTACTGTAGTCCCAGTTTTGTACTTCCTATTAGGTCCTGGATTATAAGTATCTAATTCCAACTGCTCTGAACCATTGGTTTCTTTTGTTATTTTAAGGTATGCCCACTTTCCTGTCTCCCACCTAACTTTCCTAGGAACAACAGTAATGCAGAGCCTGGGATTTAACAACAGTCTATCCTGGCCCTGTACAGCAAACCCTTCAGGTATTTGCAAAAATTCTGCAAGTGGTAATGTTGTTATCCCCTCTGGGTCGTTACACAGCTGAATCAATATTGAACTCAACGTCCTTTCTGTCCACAGCCTTCGCAAAAACAGGGCCCACTCTATGTCTGGAAAGTCTCTTTGAACCTGCTCTAAATTAAGCCACTTAGTAAGTTGTCAGAGCTTTAAATTAATCAATGGAGTATCTTGATAATGCTCTACCCCTTCTGAATCAATATAAGTGCGTTCTAGCCAAAAGTGTGTTCTTATTCCCTGCGTCTCTATATCTCCCATTTATGTTCAATTATCCACCTAATAACTGCTACCCACAACACTACAAAAGAAATAGCCCAAAGTACTAAAAACATCTGTACCGCCTTATGTGTTTGTCTTTTTATAGCCACAACCACTGGGCACTCCTCTTCTGTACCCACTAGCCCTTCAAGGGGCATTCACTTCACCTTCACTGCTGTTGCTACGTTTTCTCTTTTTAACTCTTTTCTCAAGCCATGTGGAAGGGGTTAAATGAACATATCTGTGGCTAAGTGCACACTTAACCTAATGTTCCCAAGGTGGAGGAGGTATGTTATCTGTTTCAAAAGAAAAGTTCCTGGGGTAACCTAATGTCAGCAACAACAATTCTTCTTCCGACTCCCTCCCATGAGTCTACCAAATTACAAATTCTCCTACATGAACTCTAATTAACTCTATTACTCGATTAATTTGTTGTGGCCTATAGTCAATACCTGCACAGTCTAACCCCAATCTAAATTCAACCCTTGTCCGTGTTATTAGAATGTTCCCAATTTCAAAATACTCCCATGCATGCACTTGTATATTTGTACTATGACTCCAAACCCATGCAGATGTTTGACTTGCGTTTTCAAGTGCCCAGTTGCTCAGCTGAGTTAACACATATGATGGGTGATGATCATAATAGGCAGAATAACGACAACAGAATCACGCAAGAGGTTTAATAGCCTAATCTGAGCAAATAAAGAAAATCACAAAGTGGATGGACACAATTAACATGTTCCTGCGGCTCGCAGCTCCCTCTCTCTCTCTGTCCCTATCTTACACTCTTCTGGTTTTCCCTTCACGTCTGTGAACTGCAACAAAATGAACATAGCCTAACTGAATTGGGGCTAACACTTCAGTGTACAACCAAAAAGCAGAACTGAACTAAGGGGCAGATGTACAACGCAGAAAACATATATTTTGCCTTGGCATAATACGTGGAATTTACATTCACTTCATCAGGTAAACAGCGCTCGTCACCACCCTCTAACATAGGCCTAATTTGCGGTGCCCACAACTGACATTAAGTCACGAGCGCAGTTGAATGGAGTCAGATGACGACAACATTAAAAGGTGTCAATGTTTAGTGATTAAGAAATAATAGGCTACAGTACATGATGTTGATAAAATGTCAATAAACAGCAAGAGAATACAGCACAGTAATTCTAGGGTTTCATGAGTAAGAAGAGTGCAGGTTGCTATACAGCGCTACTGTGCAGAAAGTGCTTTCAATCATATGCGGAATATATTCATATTTCCACAGTTCTGAAACAATAGCTCGAAACAACAGCATCTTGCATCTTAGTTCGGAAACAGACTGACATCACAAAATCATAAAAATACGCCAATGGTAAATAGGACTAGGGCCAGTAATCACAAACGCAGCTCAAGCAATTCATTCCCTGATTCTTTCCTTAAGTCAGGAGCGACCACAGCAGCCTGGGGGCTTCTGCCTTTGCTGTCCTTCCTGTAACCATCTGTGGCCATCTTTAATCCATGATGAAACAAAAGGCAGAGGGTCAAATAGCTCCAGGGGGGATCCATTCAAGTCCACGAAGAGAAGCGAGGAGAGGCTTCGTTCATGTAACTTGTTGCGATACTTGCTGTTAGTAACATTCACAGCAGAAAAACCCCTCTCACACTCTGAGGTGGGCAGGTAGGTGAGACTTGCTGTTTGGAGTTTTACCAGTGTTTTCCTTGGTGGTCTGTTTTGGAGCTTAAAGTCCCAGAACTCCTTGACAGCCTCTTGGGCAGGTTCTCCCAGAGTTTTTGCCAATGCCAGCACCTCAGCTTCACCATACAGGATCAGAGCACTGTGTTGCTGTGGCCAAAAGCGTTTCTCCAGTGGCTTCAGTATCTGGACAAGGTCTGGTTCAGGGAGCCGCTTCTTCAAGCTGTCGATTATAGACTGACAGACATTATAGAACTGGAGACGGTTTATCTTCGGCCTGCTTTCTGACAGTTCAACATCTTTGAACAGGCCAGCTGATATGCGCTGCTCCACTTTTTGCATAGATTTTCCTCCACTGGCTTTCATTGCCGTCAAGATGTCAATGGTCTGGTTAATGTGGCAGCTTCCATCTACTAAAGATGTTTCTTTCCCTTGCAGTTTGAGCGAGAGGCTTTGTAGTTCTCTAAGAACATCCTTCATACAAGCTAAATCAGCCAAAAACCCCGTGCTTGTTAAGAGTTTGTGCAGGCCCCTGAATTTCTGCCTCTCTGTGTCACAGCGAGAGGTGTCTTCCATTGCTGTTCTGAAATGGTGTGCTAATGCAGGATAATCTTTCCATACCACTTTCACAGTGTTGAAACTACTAGCTACCCAGCGGATGGTAAAGATTTGGCCTATTTTAAGGATTTGCATGTTTAAATCTGCAGCTGCTTCTTGGAGTAAGCGGACGTTTTTTGTTGACTGGTTATAAAGGGCATACAATTTTGAGATAAAAAATTCAAATTGGTTACACCCAGCTACCTCCTTAAGTGAGTCTTTAACAGCTAATTCAAGTCGGTGTGCAAGGCAGTGTATAGACTGTACTTTGGGGAAGTCTTGCTTGAGCCTGGTGACGAGTCCACTGTGTCTGCCAGAGAGTACCGCTGCTCCATCCGTTGCTACACAAATGAGATTTTTTCTTAGAAACTCATCGTCCAGTCCCGCTTGTCTCAAGCTGTTCCTCAAACTTCTGTATATTGACTTGGCATCCGTGCCTTCTGAAAGCTCAACAATATCCAAAAAAACACTGTCCACTTCCCCCTGTCCTGTCACGTCACATCTCATGTAAATTATCAGGTATGCCAGCCCATGAACTGTGCTCTCATCGATAGTAATACTGATTCGTGACCCCAGTTCTTTAACTTTGGTAACAAACTTACCTCTCATTTCATTGGCAATGTGTCCAATAATGTCAGCACAAGCATGGTCCGATTTGTGAACATTTCCCACATTTGCACCATTAAGCTTTTGTAGGGACATTACAGCAGGCAACTTTCTGTAGGCCATTTTTTCTTTTGCCACCATAAAAAAGAATAGAATAGAAATAGAAACATTAATGTATGTAAAATAAAATAATTTATAACACAAACGTGAACATTTTTAGAGCTCCCCCTAAAAATCACAGGGGAGGCTTTCAGGGGAGCTGAGCTCCCCCTGGCTCCCCCATAATTCGAACCATGCTATAATGTTAAAAATATCCAGCTCGACCAGCGACTTGCAAAGAGTTTCGAAGCTAACTCCCCTGCCTTCGGAGTGGTTGAGGTCCTCCCGACGCCGCTGGCCCTCGCTCCCACCGCGAGTGCCTGCAGAAAGGTGAAAAGGGAATACACCGAATGCACATGCACCCAACTTACATTCAAGCAGTCCAGTCACACCTGTGCTCAATCACTTACACTCCCATCTCAGTACCGTGCTGCACACCAGTGTTCACACAAAAACGACAGGACACCCAACGGTGAGAGGAGACCCACGCACCGAGGTGGACCTCGACCCTCCTCACAGGTAGCCGGCTGGCAGGGCTAAATATCCCATTTGTTTTCACAGAAAGACTTGGCATTAGTATCAACTTTGCCAGCTATGCCAATACAAACAAAATGTACATATGACTATCATAAACACTTCGTAGCGGCATGCTTGTAATTCAGTTTTCTGGTGATGTACACAGATAGCAGGGCGCTACAATTAAAACGAACAAAATCAGTAAAAACAATCATCAGTATAAATTATTCCCGAAATTTAAAGGAAAACGTGCATTGCTGGATTAAACTGTGGTGCACCAGAATGGAGCTCTTTCGTCTACCGGACGGGGAGGCACACTGCAGCATAGTATTTGCAGCATAAAATCAGTCGTTTGTAAAATAAACGCAATGTGCTTTACTCTTCGTTTCATTCTACCTTGTAAGCTTTTGGGTCCTCCTGCTGTGCTGTGGTTATAAACCTAGAAGGTAGAATGCCATGTTAAAATGGTTAAACTGCACATTAAAGGATTTATCTTGCAAATTCCACTCGCACACCATTAAACAAGGAAGCACACCTTTTGCAGAACAAGCGAATTCCCTCTCACCCCGTCACTACACCTGGACCAACTTCTGACGTGACCCAGGCAATCAGGAACGTGTTCACCGTGCAAACCGACAAACAGCATCTGCCTTCCATACAGGTAAGTGGTACGCTTAAAATTAAATAGCTCGAGGCCACTCCTACCCCACCTGTTCCCGATTAAATAGCTTAAGGCCACTCCTACCTGTTCTCCAATTAATTGAGCCACTAGGAATCCCCATTCCCCACTCTCACCCCCCAAAAAAATTGTGTCGTCGCCCCAACAATCACCCACTCACTGCCATGGCCTAAATAATTTGTCTCTTTCTTCCTCAGATAATGGAACAACCACAGCCCTCATACTCCCCACCACAGAATCTCCCTGTACTGGTCTGGGTAGGATTGGAGTGCTGCCCAGTTGTGGTTCTGGTGGTCCGTCGTGAAGCCACACCACCAGCGCCAGAGAGTGGTGGTCCCACCACTTCTTGTCCTGAAGCCAGTTTGGATGTCCACGTTGGATTTTTCGATGCCAGGGGCTCAGTTCGATGCACTCACCGAACTTCTCCTGTCCCATCAGCTAAAACTACTGTGGAAAGAGACAAACCAAATTGAAAAAAAAGAGTACAACTCTTAGCGGTGGATCACTCAGCTCGTGCGTCGATGAAGAACGCAGCTAGCTGCGAGAATTAATGTGAATTGCAGGACACATTGATCATCGACACTTCGAACACACCTTGCGGCCCCGGGTTCTTCCCGGGGCTACGCCTGTCTGAGGGTCGCTTTGCCATCCATCGGAGCCTCTCCGTCCCCCAGCCCGGGGGCCAGGGGGGGCGCCGCGGCTGCGGCTGTCGCAGGGAGGGCCGCGCGCCTCTCCCTTCGTCCCCCTAAGCGCAGACCTCCGGTGCTGGGACACCGCCTCTGTCTGTAGGTGTTCGTACCACTTCGTACAACGTTGGGGCCCACACATCTTGGATTTTGTTTCGTCCCTGAAACCGATGATCTTCCAGGCAGACCAGTTGTCCCTCGGATAAGCTGGCATCAGGAACATTTATGTCATGATGCTGTTGCCTCTGTTCTGCTGCCTTCTCCAGGTTCTTCTGGGCGATATTGTGTGCCATCCTAAGCCAGCTCCTGGTGTGTGCTGACCCACTCCTCCAGTGGCTCTGGGCTGCTCTCCTGCGCATCCACAGCTAATAAAAAATCAATTGGAAGTTGCGCCTGCATACCAAACAACAGAAAGTATGGTGACTGACCAGTGGTTTGATGAACTATGGTATTGTAATGTTACGCCAGTGACTGGGACACACACGCGGACCACAGGATATTGCGGTTCCAGGCATTTATTGAAATCGGCAGGCAATTCGTAAGGCCAGAGACAGGCAGGGTTTGAAACACAGAGATGCAGTCCGGGGGCAAATCCAGGATCGGGAGTCGGGGCAGACAGGGTCAGGAACCAGGCAGGTGAATAGTAAGCGATCGGGTCTAAGTGGCAGGCAGAAATCGTAGTCAGGAAACAGGCAGGATCGGCAATGCAGCGAAGAAGCAGGAAAACTACGGCGGGGACAAGACAGGTAAAAAAAAACACTGAAACGAACTAGCAACAAGACAGAGACACGCAGGGAAGATATAGGGCTGGGGTGACAAGGAGATGGGATGCAGGTGAGCAGGCAGGCAGATGAAGGCAATGAGGAAATCAGGTGGGCGGGGACCAGGTGGGGAGAGGGCGGGGCTGGAACACAAGGAAAACAAGAGCACATGGACAAACAAAAACACTGACATGTAAGCCCAGACTAACTGGGGAAGATACTTTTGTCCATATAGTGTATTTGGCCACACCTGTTTTTCAGGGTTTTCAGGGTTACAATGTCATTACAATGTAATGGTCAGGTGTCCGAATACTTTTGTCCATATAGTGTATGTTTGGCCAGAAGACAAGATGCTTTAGTGCGAGCTGGTACCAGTCTCGACCGTGGCTGGAGTATTCAGCACAGCGTGATGCAGTTTTTTGTTTTCTGTGTCGCAGGTTTGGTGCCGGTGGTCAGGAGGATATAGTCACCAAGCGTGGCTTCACAAATAGGAAACGTGCCCTTGACCGAGACAGTGGCTTCCAAAAACATGCCGCCAGTGTCAGGTGCGGGCTATGTCTATTTGGCAAGAATATCAGCACAGACATGGCTACTGGTGAAAGTGTTGCACATCTGCTAGGACAAAGTCAGGTCGAAAAATGCAAATATTACGTTAAAAGCATTGGCGAGTTTCTTGTGGTAAACGAACTTGCTTTCCGTGGGCATAACAGTCAGGGAGAGGGAGAAGGTTTTTTTTGTGTTATATATCTTTGTCTTAGGAACCTATAGACTACACCAGCTGAGAATTTGTTTATTTCAGATTTCTTTTTTTCAGTGTTCCCAAAAGAAAACACAAGGCTATCTTACATCTGATATTCTTGTCTTATTAGGCTTGAAAATGACAGCCTGTAATTCTGCATTAAGTTTGCTAGTACTGCACTCTGATCCTTCATTTCTGTAAATTTCATGTCTATCAAACTACATTAATAACTGCAATTACAGTATAAATGGAAATAATCAGCAATTGTAATATTTTTTGTGATGTGGGAATAGCACAACTGTAGTTTTTAACTGTAGTTAATTTACTGTTGTATATGTGGGCCTACAGCTTTTTTCGGCGTATTTTTAAATGAAAAGTAACCTGCGTTGTACAGGCAAAAAGAGAGGTTTTTGAGTTGTGGCTCTTTTCATATTGGATATAGTTGACCACCCCACATATCCAAATGCCCACCCCAGGATGACATGCTAGTAACACCACTGATAAAAACTGCGCCATCTTGGGAAAAATATTACTAATGTCTGCTTCAACACATCAAATTTTCATTATGCATAGATACTGTATTTTTCATGCAATGAAAAATGCTTCTATGAAAATGTGGTACTATTGCCATTACAAGCTAGTAGACGAAACTACATATTAAGCTGTTTATTAAGTTAATTATTTCATTATTTCCGTCAGATTCTCATACAGAACAACTGTGAATAAGAGTGTAGAGCATGCATGTAATACAAATGTGTCAATACAGTTAACATTTTCACAACTTTATAAAATAATGTATAAATACAATTGATGCTATCCAATCATCCCACTTATCAGAGTCACATGGCAGCAGTGTAGTGTAGCAACCCAAACCCAAGAACCCAAAGACTGCCAGTCCAATTCCCAGTTAGACTGTTGTAGGATGTTGCTTAAACTGAATTGCTTCAGTAAATATCCAGCTGTGTTAATGGATAACATACAGACTGTAAGCTATGCAAGTTGCTCGGAATAGGAGCATCTGTGATTTACAAAAATCCCCAAAGCAAAAACAGTTGTTCAGTGATGAATAAACAAACAATTAGGGCTGCCCCTGACCAAAGATTTTCCTAGTCAACTAGTTGTCGTTAGTTCAAGCCATTAGTCGACTAGTCGTTGCAAGTTTATGATATTAATTTAATTATTTAGATATATATGTTTGGGGCATCAGAAAATATTTTGAGTTTCAGGGCTGAGAAAGAATTTTATAAGTAACATTTTACAAGGGCACACACAAAGCGAGCTGCCTGTTAACGACAATGCCAACGGCAAAGGCGGTAATGATTCTGAATGCGTCTGAACAACCAGCAAGGAGACTGAACATTTTGCTAATTTATTTCATCACAGTATAACATCACACAACTTATGAACTTGTAACACCAACACAATAACTTATAAAACAAATGATATATAAAAAACAGCCTTTTGTTAAAAAAGTGTTGACCACAAAGATGAAGTTGAGGATGGGGAGTCATCTTCACAGTATAGTGGATGCACCTATAGAAAGAAATGCACATGAAGCAGTGGCAGCGGGTGAGCTGGAAACAGGGGAAGCCTGAAAAATACCTTTAAATCTATCACTACTTTCAACCTGTTGCCCTTTTTCCTCCTTGATGAACAATAAAAATCCTTGTTAATTAAACAATCTCATGTTGTAGCTTTCACAAGCACACAAACTACAGACAATCTGCGGTGTTTCGCGAGCATAATAATTTATTCTAATTATGCAATTGGTGTCAATTATTCTGTGAATTATTTGTTTTATTGTTAATCAAGGACGATAAAGGGGAACAAGTCAAAAGTAATGATAGATAGGTAGTGTTTGGGCTTCCCCTGTTTCCAGCTCACCCGCCGCCACTGATGCTATGTAGCATGTGTGGTACATGGTTCGTTATGCTTTCATTAGCGTTATTAAGCTTCTCATAGTTTCAGTTAGCATTTGCTATTTTCCTCAAAGGTAAAATTAGCTAGAATTTTTCCAGTCTAGTGTTCTAATCGCACCGGTTTTAGCTTATGCGCTAAACTGCAAATCACACCGGTGTGACCGTACATGCGAAAGGTTTTAAACATGCAGTAAGCGAGGTAATTTAGCTTCCCCAGTCCCCATGAACACTTGGATAAGCCTATGACAATATATTTATTTGGCTGCATATGGCCTTAACTTTGCAATTTGTCTGCAGAGTTTGTGTCAACTTCTTGAGGTCGTCCTCTACACACTCGAAATGATCCCACACTTTGGATGATTTCCTGCCCGACAAGGTGCAGCCCCCGAATGGAGTTTGAGGGGGTTTTTTTTCTGTGACTAACCGACCAATGAAAACTTGGTCAACTAAGACTCTTCTCAACGACTAACGGTTTGGTTGACTATTAGGGGGCAGCCCTATAAACAATGTTGGCATAAGGATAAATTATGACAGCACAGGATTCAGACAAACATTAAATTCATACATTATTCTAGTATTACAAACAGACAAGTACACTTTAATCACAATCTGCAAAAAATGACAAATCTGTTAGTGGAACACTCAAAACATACATGGCAAACTTCAGCTTTAATACCTTTAATAATCAATGCATACAACTGCCCTCAAGGGCAAGATGTACATTTTCCTTCAGTTCAGGGAGACAGCCTGTAGCAAATAACAAGTGCATTCATTTCACATTATCTACAAGACAGAAACACAGTATGCTTACGCCAATGGCATATATCATAACTACTCTCATATTCTAACTGTTATTAGCAGCCGATAGTCAAAAAATACTTATCGTACTAAGTCTAAAATGGATTCATCAGTTAACTGTGCTTTCTGTAGACAATGTACACTTCAGTAACTACAATGACATGTACAGTACATACATAATATTGCCCCATCCCACTACCAAAAACTCTTAGAATTATAAAACCTTTAGTGTTACAGGACATCGTTTGCTGAACTAAATGCATTCCAGTTCAAATGAAAACACACTGTAAACACATAACTAGTTTAAAATCAGAGCACTAAGATGGCTGGTGTTGACCAGTAAGTCACCACAGTCCCATCAAATGGTGAAAAAAGTCATCTTAATTTGGCTTTAGAGGAAAAAAATCAGCCTTAAATAGAAGTTGACAATTGTCTGTGTGTTTTCTGAATTGAACAGATACATAACGCCTCACACTCCTATCCCCAGATAGTGTCTGAGGCAGCAAGTTTCATTAGAAAAGACCTACCATACAACCTTAATTTATTTATTATTTAGGATGGAGGTAGGATGGGGTTAAGGGGCATGTTACTGTGGCCTGCCCCACAAATCATAAGTAGCTCAACAGTCACAACCTTAATAGTATGTATTGCTGCTTCTTTCTCCTGTTCATTGTATTGATGTGGCTTCATTCTTTTACTGGTACATTAGCAGCTGAGAGCATTTCATGAGGCCATCACTCCATTATCATTTAGCACATTATACTGAAGTCAACAGAACTGATCACACCTCCACATCATGTGAAGCATGACAAATCTAAAGCTACCTTTAGATCTAAACATGTGTCTTTGGCAAGGTTTGTAAAAGGCAACAGCAGGACTGGCAGATCACTCTTAAGATACTTCCCACTTCTTTGCAAACTGATCACATTCCTTCCGAAAACCTATTCTCCACAACACTGAATCTAAGACAATGTATTGTTTACCACGTTGATTAAAAGTTTGAATGCACAGGGACATGTGTCACTATTCACCAATTGCCATTATTTTCTGTTCAAATGTTACTTAAAAATGCACACTGCAGTGGTTTAGAGTGGCTCAAAGCTGTTTATAGTAGTTGGAGAGAATGATAACATAAAGCTTAAAATGGAGCTTAGAACGGTATCTTTAGCAATATCAGACTGTCATTTACCCCATTTTAACTTTACATAATCTCATTCTCTAATGTTCAAATGTGTACCATTAGAATGGCAAACTGGTCAAAGGTCCTTAGAGATTATCACCTAAGGATCACTTTGTGCCTCAGTGACAGGATAATTTTTGTAAATCTTACTCTCTTGACATTCTACACACCTGGATATACTTTGAAAAATAAATATGATTTCAATGCAAATGAATGGCTTGGGTTACTCTGACAAAAGGTTGACATTACTGTTATGCAATGGCAAACTATGAAACTATGTTAGTGGGGTGCCTCTGCCAATCTAGGGTTTTGTTTCATAACTTTAAGCATCAAACATGTTAAATCACACCAACACCAAGCACTGTTTAAAAGGAAGGCAAACATTTCGGAGCAGAGCTGAAACATTTACCACCAGGGCACTCACATCACTTCAAGCTGGTTAAATACAGTACATTGTAGCTTCCAAAGTGGTGGGCAGCCTTTTTCCCTTTTCAGTAAGAAGAGTCAGTAAGAAATGGGGGACCATCCCAGTCTCCCTATGGTAAAAACCTTCAGTGACCTGGCCACACTCAGCAGGGTCAGTCGATGTACTGAGCGAGCCAGCGGAATCCATCCCCGTACCCCTGTTTCTTCAACACACTGCACATGAACACCTCCATGGGCCTCAGATTCAGATCCTTCAGTGACACGTTCCCCTGGGGAGAGGACAGGGATGTGAGCGGACATGAGGAACCAGCCTCCCCATGCACCTCAGCAGATGCTTATCAACAGCCGAACTACCTTCAATGGTAAATCAAAACAAGTCTCTGCTACCTATTCACGCTGTGATATTGAAGCAGTGATGATTACGACCGCTTTGAACAGAACAGGACAGCAGTGGGGTATTGTGGTAAGGACTAGGGCTTGTAAATTGTGGTGTAACGGATCGTAGTTGATCCGTGATCCGTACGGATCACCCCCCACAGTTTGGCACGCATGTGAACCATGGATTAATTGCAAAGTTTAACCATAATAGTGTGAAATACAGTTAACAGAAATACAGAAATAATTGCCTAAATCTCGATGCATAGTTGCAGTGAAAAGATACAAGCACCATTTTAAAAACCAACAACCTTACTTAGCAGAAGTGTTGCGAAGACGAAGGCTGCGTCCGAAATCGCTTACTCGTTCACTCACTCACTATTCGTAGTCATACAATAAATTATTAATTTTCTGGATATAGTTTTATATTTGCAAGTTTATTCGAACATTTGTATGAACATCTTTGTGTCTGTGCCAGCTAGCTAGCTAAGTGACTAGCTAGTTGCAACTGACATTAACCTGCTAGCTAGATAATACCGCTACCTATCTAGCTAATATTAGCTAGCTAGCTGGCAGTTAAGTCCAATGATCAAGTGTAAAATGTATATATATATGCACTATATAGTGAATAGGGAGCGGACACAGCTGAAGAACAGCAGAACAAGAGCTCGGAATTTACGTTGCGGTTGAAGCTGTCGCAATATTACAAGTCCAGTGGTTCCTACTAGTGATGTGTTGGTCACAAACGAGTCGGCTCCATGAAAAAGCCAGCCCCCGTCTGAGAGCCAATTTTTTTTTTTTTTTTTTTTTTGTTTTGTTAATTAATACAAGACAGAATAATAGGATAATCTTTTCGCCACACTGCTCGGCCACCTGCACTCCATGCACTTACTGAATGTTAATATTGTAACATACATTTATGCACGAGGACCAGATGCACTGTGTTTAGTGTTTGTAGTGAAACGCTAATTTACAACGTTCAATATAAATAAAACGTTCAATACACATGTGTAATAGTGTTAATTAATAATTAATAATGCTTTTACATTAATGTTTTTATACCAAACAATGTAAAATAATGGTTTTCTGGAAATTATAAGGTTTAGTATAATTACATGGAATAATTTAAGTGATATACATGCACACATACCAATCATAGGTCATTGCTAAATTTGGCTGAATTATAAAAGCCAGAAGTGGGACTAAATGAAGAGCCATGTGGGAGCCGAAAGAGCCAGCTCTTATTGCTGAGCTGAGCCAAATGATCTGGCTCACTAAAAAGAGCCGGAATTCCCATCACTAGTTCCTACACCGCAATGGAAATCATGGCTACTGCAAAAGCAAAAGTTCCTTGCTTTATGTGTTCTTTAAGTTCTTTAAGTAATTAATGGAAAGCAAAGTTATATTTGTCCCCCCCACCCTTTTTTTTTTTGCGGATCCGAAAAATGTTCCGATCCGTGACTCAAAAACCACGCTACGATCTGAACCGTGGGTTTTGTGATCCGTTGCACCCCTACTTGTAAACCAAAGGTTTTTGGTTCAATTCCCCAGTGGGGCACTGCTGTTGAACCCTCAGGAAAGGTGCATAACCCAGCGGCATAAATGAATAGGACATAAAAACGCTAAATTATGGAGTTCTCTCCGGAATAGGGTGTCTATGCAGTAAATGTAATGTAATGTGACTAATGTAACTATATTAATTACAATTCAAAACATTCAAGAATGTATTGTTACAGCTATTGTAATTATTTCCACATAAAACCAGTTCAAAGTTATGTTCCATTGATTTCTTTCACGTCATGACAATATCGTCAGCCTGCACTGTAGAGAATTAGGGATGCTAATCTATTAATGTCGATCACCTACATTTGTTACTAAACAAGCTGTCTTAAATGTTATGCACTGTCATATTTTTATATGGTTCATCTGCAATAAGCATACATTAGTTGCATTTTATGAGTTTGTAAAACTTATTTATGAAATGTAGACAATTCAAAATACTGGCAAGACAAGTTTATTAAAAAAAAAAAAAAAACAATTCTAACCTTTCCAGTCGTGTGACCGTGAAGGCCAAACATCCCCCTGAGCGCATCCTCACTGATGGCTTCTGGCCGGTCAATCTTATTCCCCAAAACCAGGATTGGCACGGTGGAGATTGTCTCATCAGTCAACAGCGCCTTCATATGAGCGATGTAACCCATTAGCAGTTTTCATATTTTTTACCTTACAGCTGAACATACCATAGAAGGTGGCACGAATTAATGTTCATGGGGTGTACATTACTGTATATAATTGTGCATGTGTACACATAATTAATTAAAATTCATGGCAGTAACAAAAAAAACTTTCAAGAATTCAGATTCAGCTCTTTCTCTTATTGTGTGCCTTGATTTTTTTAAGCTTCTCATGTGTGAAGCTGTCCCACTGTTGTCTGATACAACGTAAACTCTGCAACTGTGGAAATATCAATGGTAAGAGAAGTAGGTGCATAGACCTTACATCGAGCTCAACTTTAGATTCGGCAAGGCGTTCATGATCAGCACAGTCCACAAGGAAAACTATTCCGTTTATAGCTGGCAGGTAGTTTTTCCAAACCCTTCTCGCTGTAAAAGAAGAAACACTTACATTGGTATGGTGCACTTGTATACAGTTGTGTATTTCAGGGCCAGTTGGGGTACAGTCACGCCAGCTAGCTGGCCCAAGAAGCCTAGCTTTAATATCAAAACCAGTCCTCTTTCTATCTGTGATAAATACCATTTGAGATCCTATCAACCACATGTGTACAATCTACAGCACATAGGCTACCTTTAATGCAGCAACACAGCAGCATCCTAGATCCTGCAGAACCCACTGGTTCCCTCTACAGGGCATAAACTCACCACACACTGCCCCTGTGGTGTAGGACTGGGGTGAAGTTAACTATATTTCCCATGTACCCCACAATGGAGTCAAATGGGTCAAAAGCTGTTACCATGGTTTTTGGTATGTTAAATATAACTTATTAGCATTGACATATCTTTATGAGAGGAGTTTATATGGTGGAGAAGTATTCAGCAATAAAGTATATCATTATTTGTAATTAAGCAACAAGCTGGGGATTGTATAAAGCCCCTCTTTAGATGCACTGCTACTATTCCTTTTCGAGGGTGAAATCCAGCCAAAGAGTAGGGAAGGCCATGGAAATAGTGTATGGGCTGTCCAAAGGAAAGCTACTAACCCTGCATAGAACAGCATCCTCACACCATATGAACAGGTGTCAGATGCTTACCAATGTCCTGCCATGCATGCTAATTGGATTTTCAAACCAAACATACTGTGTTGTATAGCCACAGAGCAGACGAATAGACTACTATAATGAAGATTTTTCAAATGACCTCTTCACTGAAATTTTCACCTTGTGCGTGACCACCAAGGTCAAAGGTCGTGAATGTCATCCCAGCGATCGTCAGCTCCTCGGATGCTGAAAAGCAAATGAACAGAGAGATTTGTTTAGGGCAGACTGTCAGATGGAGAGTGTTTATGCCAACACAATTGTATAATCTTCAACATATTTTGGTGATTATTTTATGAGCCACTGATTAAAAGTTCTGTCAAAACTTACAACCTGATGAGGTAAAGCACATCTAATTTACATCTGTGACAGAAAGAGCGATTATGTAGCTCCACAGAAGCTGTGGAGAAGATTTCTTTACCTGTCTGTGACAGATTTGAAGCCTGCCTGCATGATGCAGGGTCTGCACTAACTCAGTCAAGAAAAGGCAAAGAATCTCGCAGAGAGTGTGTTCTCTTAAAAAAACTGTTCTCAAGGGTATGAATATTTGTATGTTCTCAAGAGGAGATATACAACCTGGTTAGTTTGTTTAAGCTTTTAATGTTTTTGAAAGACATTTTTTGCCAGACCTGTCACTGACAGAGGGAGATGGTGTTTTTTACAAAATTTGGAGGTTAACCCTCAGTGCAGAAAATAACCCTTTATAAATTAGGGCTGCCCCCGACTAAAGATTTTCCTAGTCGAGTAGTAGTCGTTAGCTCAAGCCATTAGTCGACTAGTCGTTGCACGTTTATGATATTAATTTAATTATTTAAATAGCCAATATATTGATTATTTTTTGGGGGCATCATAAAATGGTTTGAGCTCCAGGGCTGAGAAAGAATGTTATAAGTAACAGTGTGCTACGTTACAGAGAAATACAAAACTGTAATAATGAGCCTTTAAAATATAAATTTTACAAGCGCACGCACAAAGCCGCCTGTTAAGGACAATGCTAACGGGAAAAGCGGTAATAATTCTGAATGTGTCGGAACAACCAGCAAGGAGACTGAACATTTTGTTCATTTATTTCAACACAGTAGCCTATAACACAACTTATGAACTTGTAACACCAACACTATAAGTTAGAAAAAAAAAGATTAATAAAAAAAAAACAAAAACAAAAACATGAAGTTAGACATACAGTAAGCAAGGTAATTTAGCTTCCCCAGCCCCCACGAAAACTTGGATAAGCCTAATAGCGCATATGACAATATATTTATTTAGCTGCCTATAGCCTTAACTTTGCAATTCGTTAATGTTAGTTAGCCCATTAATTATTTAGCATAATGGAATAACCCTTTCGCACGGTGTGATTAGCCGTTTAGCGCGTATGCCAAAACCGGCGCGATTAGAACACTAGATTGGAAAAAATCTAGCTAATTTTAGTTTTGAGGAAACAGGGATTTAAAAATATAATTTAATGTAAAATATAATTTACATTAAAAATATAGCAAATGCTAACTGAAAACTATGAGAAGCTTAATAACGCTAATGAAAAAAAATAACGTTACAGACAGAAACTAATTTTCGTTGTGATCAACAGCTCACATTTGTGTTCTATCAACACCAGGTGCTATTTTGTACAAATATGGAATGACTGTAATAATACAGCCTAATAACTATCGTTGTTACTGTAGAGGGACAAAGAAACAACTGTTATAATCGTCCCAACAATGACTTCTGACAGTTAAACCTGACTTGCTTCTAAACTGAAAAACTCTGACATGGCAAACGTCAGGATGTGTTAAAGTAGCCTAATAATTAATCTGTCAAATGATCATGATATATGACCCCTGAAACAAGACACAACTTGTCAATAAAAAAAAAATTACCGCTTGAGTGAATTTACTTTCCGTGATTGAAAACAGGTTCTCGGGTATAACTCCGCAAACTCCGTACGATGTATACACACGATTTTTCGGTGTTCTGGTAAGTGTTGCATGCTGTACATGCTGATACAGTCAGGCATATCAGACTTTTATGGGCTCGGAGAAAATCGCCCTGTTACTTTCGTACCAGCTCTCCCCTACATGTTTCAGGTGATAAGTCATGTTTGAGGTAAACTAATGATAGGCGAATCTTTGCATGCAGAGTTTGCATGTCACCTTCTTGGGGTCGTCCTTTACACGCTGGAAATGATCTCACACTTTGGATGATTTCCTGCCCGACATAGTCTGATAACCTTTTAACGACAAGGTGCAGCTCCTGAATGGAGTTTGAGGGGTTTCTTTTTCTGCGACCAATGAAAACTTGGTCGACTAAGACTGTTCTCATCGACTAACATTTAGTCGACTATTAGGGGGCAGTCCTATTATAAATAACACAGAAAATGAATTTATAGATTTTTTACTCATCTTCTCTCTTGTCCTATCTACAGTATATTTAACTGCTTCCCTTTAATAACCTAGCAAGTAGTGCCATGATAAGGTTGTGCACACAGACTGGTTTAAAACTGAACTCTCAACCCTTTTACCTTCTGAACATGTAGAAATGTCAGCTATCAGCTGTTCTGCATTGCTCCTTCAGACACAGAAAAGGTGTGCTGCTTACTTGGGTGCAGTGTGGGGACATGCTGCCCAAGTCTGTCGTCTTTAAGCATGTGCAGTAGCGTGGTTTTCCCAGCATTGTCCAACCCTAGGAACACCAGCTTCCCAGATTTCTTATATAAACCTGAGAGAAGAGGAAAAACACAATATACAGGCAATAAAGTGTCTTTTATTCAATTCAGCCATTATGTACTTTGCCTTTAAGAATAGCAACAGAATTTGAGTGTTAATGTTTGTTTTTTGCATTTTTGGTGTTTTCACAAACCATGGAACTCATAATTGAACAATAACAAATGAAAAATCTACTGCTCAAATTTACTCATTGCTATTATTTAGATCGGCATGCATACAGTAATATCCAGAATATAACATTATACATTACAAAATACAGTACTGGATAAAAGAAGCACAGGAGAGGTCAATTAGTCATCCGTGAAAATTACAATGCCATTTATTGATCAGCATTTCCAAACCATATATTTAAGACCTAGGAATATTTTAACTCATTATGGTTACAAAAGCGATACAAATAAAGGCTGCAATATTCCCACCATTATTCTACAAAACTTGAAAATAACCCATCTCTGAAGTTCTTTTTTGAGCGTCAAGTAAGTATTTGAAAAAGAGAATAAAGGTGAAATACGTTACCTAAAAACTGGAGCACGCTGCTAAATCCCCTATAGATCCATTCAAATAAAAATGACATCTCTGTTCCAACCTGAAACGAGAGATTTTAACAGGCTTTGCGATACACTTTGTGTGATGTCTCAGTTCTGTGCGGAAGGTACCAAGCCAAATGCAAATTGACCAAATGCACTGTCTGAGAGTTATCTAGTTATTTACCTGATAGTGTTATTGACTAAAGTATCCTAAATTGCAAACGGCCCATTTTTGTAAAACGTCCTTGTTCTCGGATTTTTGAAAATCCGGGGATGTTAGGAAAAAATACAAAACATTTTCTAAGCAATTGTCTCCGCCCGAATGGACGATTTGCTCTAATAGTCCTCCCTCTTGAGCAAGCTAGAAATCTAGTTTGCCGATAGTTCGTAGCTTTAAGTCTATTTTCAGTCGAAACTGGCAACAGATGATATACGACAGCGCCCTGCCATGCAATTCACGCTCAGCTATCGGATTTGACCGCGTCAGGGCGGTGACATGACAGTGACCTAAAAGACATGTGCATACTCACTCACATGTTCACTAGCTAAATCGCGAGGCTACACAGACTTAAACGAGTGTCTCCTTCAAATCAATCAGCTAGCTTCCATTAGTTCTAAAAAGAGCACGTTTCACGTCAGATTGATTTCTTCCAGTCAACAGATTATGCTCTGTAGCATAACGTGAAGGCATAAATAGCATGAAGCGAGTTAATTAGCTACGCGCGGATGTAAGTAAAGATCAGAACTACACCCAATCAACGAGTGAGCCGGTCCCTTTAGATGAACAACTAGTTTGATTCGTTTCGGTGGCTACATGACTTTGCCATATTACTGGCCTGCAAGAACAAGAATTAAAATACACCTCTCAGACAAAGAAAAACTGTCATGGAGCTAAATGCACAAAATGTTTCTAACTACATGTTGTTTTCACGTTACCTCAGTGTGTTACTGTTCCTTTGCCGATCTGTTTTCGAAACTTGTTCTGTTATCCCTCAGCTACTGAAGATCCAAAGCAGGCAAACGCCGGAACTGCGTAGGAGTAGTTGTGACATTTCTCTTCCGAGTATTTCTCCCTGTGTCCGCAGCAAGCTGGCGCTAGGCCATAATGTGAAATATGCTAAAGCCTTCGTGGTCACCATGCTCGTCTGCAAGGTCGCGTCGGTAAAATGTTTAACATTATCAAACCTAAAAATTCCGCCATTAAAATCAGGTTTGCAAATGTATGATCGCATGCACTATATTTAGACAGTACACTCAGGACAAAACTTGTAAATTATATATATAAATATATGTATGCACTTAAACTGACATCAGAATCTGCAGTATGAATACAACAGAAAATCTACAATAGATAGATACAAAATACAACAGATAAAAAATTTATAGGACACCTGCAACATAATGGGGATTTCAGGGTTTTGTCTCTCTTATTTTGTGTACAACTCTGTATTCTAAGACACTGAATTGTTTCATTGACGTTAGACCAACAATATAAACTACTTTACAAACATGTACAGCAGTACTTTTTTGTCCTTGTGTGTATTCCCAAAAAACAAAACAAACAAAAAAACCCACAATTGTTTCCTTGGTTATCCAAACATTAGAACTTGTGGAAAATTATGGGAAGTAAACATTTCAAATAAGCGGCTCAGATGGTCTGGTAAACAAAAAGATTTTATTAAAGCACATTAAGACCACTGCCTACCACACCCAAGCTTTTCCCCAGATTATATCCACTTGTAATATATGTATAACAGAACATTTTTAAGTAAACTGAAATTATTTTCCTTGTCATGATTTCTGTCAATTATTCTCTTTTAATGTATAATCAGCCTGAAAAGAGAAATATTTGTAATTATAGCCTGTAGTAATGTCTGATGTGTAATCATCTGAAATTACACTAAAGTACACTTTCTAAACAGGGTGTCATAGTCCTCGTCCATCCTCGAATGATTCATCTCGGATCAATTCGTCTCATAGTAGAACCATTTGTCAACTGGAAATGAAAATAGCAGTTTATACAATTCAGTACAAATTGAAGTAAAAAAAAATTGAATCCTTAAAAAGAATACAGCACACATAAAAAAAAAAAAATCACTCTTTCTTGCCACCTTTAGAATCATGAGTGTTTCAGTTGTATTTTTTACAGTAAAGCACCTAGCCTGCAGTCACATGTAAAACAGCCATCACAAACCTGATGATGGGATAGGATCCTCACTTCCACAAGGGCATGTCTACAAAATCAACAATTGAAGTCAAATATTATTTCACACAAAAATGCAAGGGACAAAATGATATCACTTACACTCAAACACACATCTGTGCATGCGCACGTGCGCACACACACACACACACAACAAATATGGAACAGTAGCTCAGGTTTTAGCAATATGATTCATCAAATGCCTGCACAAGGCTTGACATCTTGATTTATCCCCATACATTATCACTCCATTACTCAACCATGAAAACAAAATACTTGCCCCATCAACCACAGCTTTTGCCTCATCATTGGAGCAGCAGAATGGACTGTCTCCAGTCGACACACATGTGTTTTTGCTGAATTGGAGAAAAACGTAAAATTAATTTAGCAAGAGAAAACAAAATCTTCAAAATGCAGTTAAACATCAACCTAAGGCTCTCTGAACTAAACTGGCAAACCAAGCAACATTCTGTTTGGTTTGCATCCAATACACTAGTTTTTCCATCTCGTTTCTGACCCCTTTAATACTGGTTTTACTATAATTCCATGAAATTGGTCATCTTTTTTGAATCATAGCAATTATTTTGTGATACTGTTTTATAATATTGCACACAATGCCTTTCATATGAATGATATGAAAGATCTTGATTCTGAGATACACACATATTGACTATTTTCCCTCACCAGTTCAGCCCTCCAGCACTGGTCTCTTGAGAGATAAGCGCCTTCCAAAAGCCATGGGTGCTCTTGATCGTTTCAATGGCAAAGTCCTATAAAGCAAGAATAGTTGCATCTTTGAGGTACTTCAAGCAAACAAAAAAGGGAAAATTTCCCACTAATGTACATTTCTTCCATTATGTTAGCCTAGTGGAGCCAGTGGCTCAAGAAACAAAATGAACAAGGATCAAACCAGGCTTTTGTCAATGAAAGCCACATTTCTGAATTTGTATATGAACTTGCATTGTGCTAAATCCATACTAAATGGCAATTGGCACCTTTAAAACCAATGAACTGCAGTCTGAATTGTAAATGTTGCTACAGCTCCAGACTCAACCCGCTGCTAATTTGAAAATGAAACAAATGAGGTTCTTACCACTGGGAGAGTGGGAAAGTGACAGATAAACATGCCTTCAACTGAAACAAAGTGGAAACAAAGAAAGTATAACTAAGAAAGGTCCATACCTTGTCTTTGAACTCCCCATTGAAGGCGAACTGGTTTTCCGGTTTTCCATCTGGCACCTTGTACCTTCTAAACCAGTCTACTGTGGCCTCCAGGTAGCCTGGCTTGAGTCTCCTGACATCATCGATATCTGAAGTTAAAACAGAGTAATGTGGCAGATGTCAGCATAACAGGTTCAGCCCTCCCTTCTGCTGACTGTTAGAGAGAGAACAGTTTCGTACTGCTGAACTTCTTCGCTTCGGGGTCTTCCACATTGATCGCGACCACTTTCCAATCTGTTTCACCCTTCCATCGTGAGTCATTGCCAGGATTCCCAAGACCTTCACCTTAATAACCTCTCCACGTGAACACACCTCAAAGTTGAGAAAAAAAAGCTGACTTACACACCCGTTCAACATTTTCATGTAACATGGAAATTAAGGTAATTTACAGAATTACCCTCAAACAGCTTTTCAAACAAAAGAAACACTCTGGCATTCATCTCTATTTCAAGACTTGAGAATAAAGCTAACGTGTCCCCCCTCAAAAGTACTCTGAGCTTCATAAAAAGGATATGTAAATTCCATTATCTTTAGCATTACCACAAAGTTGCTTGATGTTGTAAACTGTCCACCTGAAGTACTCAGAATGAAGCAATACCTTACTGCCAATGTCACACACATCAATGGGATCATTGTCACCACAGCATCCAGTATCTCTATCTTTGTGGCCTGGGTCCTCCCACGTCTATCAAACAAGGAAAAACAGATATAGTTATAAAGTGATTTATACTTTCTTTAAGGCGGAGTCTTTTAATTCAGTTAATGGGGTAGTCCAACCAAGAATAAGTTATAGATGCTGCTCCTGAGTTTTACATAAATTTTGACACGTCCTTCCATTGGCTCTGGTTCCGTTCTGTTTGAACAGTGATCTGTTGGTGATTAGTGATTTCTTGGATGACCGAAATCAGCCCAAGTACAATAATTTTTTAGCATCCAGCAGAGGCGCTCTAAAGTCGTCCCTGTTCACAAATCCATATTAAAGGGCACAATGTAAAGTTTGCTGCAGTGGTAAGGAAAAGGAATTGTAACCCTTTGCCAGTGTAATTACCAGTTGGGCCACTGCTGTAGAACCCTTGGAGAGGGTAATTAAGCAGAGCTACCTCTGTAAATGTCCAGCGGTATAAATGGATAACATGTAAAAACTGCAAGCTTTATAAAAATAATACAAGCCTGTAAAAAAGTGTTTTAGTTGTGTGGTTGTTTTAGTCTTTTGAAGCTAGGTCTGTATACAATATTTAAAAAAGCTGGACAGCTTTATATAATTTAGAATATATATACACTGATGAAACTTCTTGGACTGAAAGTAGCTTTGGGCCATTACACTATAATGAAATCAAGTTTTAGTACCGCTGCTGGAGTTTAACATTAAGTGCTCTAAAAGAGTGGATCGATGAAGACACAGCAACTTGCCTGAGGGATTGCTCCATAGTTCCAGATGTAGCCTTTGTGCGGAAAAACATTGGCCACATAACGTAAATTTCCCTTTTTCACATCTTGTTTGATAGGGTTCAGTGGGTCTTTTGTGGCAATCTGCAGAAAAGATATCTGCATAAAAATATTTCTTTCAAAGTCTTCTAAATGGACCATATTTACATAAGACGATAAACTGCATGTTTTAAATGGCATTTATGAGGAAATGCTGAACTGTAGTGGTGACGATACACACAATTTTAAAACCAAAATAGTTACAAGAATTCTACACATCTTCCAAAGACTAATTCCAGAGTACTTGCATACATTAGCTTTGTTATAATTACATCTCACTCACATATGCATTGGCTGTCTTGCAGACACCTCACTCACACATGCATGAGCTTTGTTACACACACCTCACTCGCATACATGTTAGCTTTCTTACACATACTGCACTCGTACTTTATGTCGTTGAGCAGCTTGGGGAGGTTAAAGGGTGGGTGGGTGACACACCTGATTCTGGGGTCTAGGCATGTGGGAAAGCACACACATGCAGTTGGCTGTTAATTACCTAATTTTCATTATTGTGATTAATAATGTGTTTGTATAAATGCTGCTTGGCAAAAGAGAATGAGTTTTTGTGAATATTGAGAAGTGTTTGTCTCCATTGCTACATGGGGTTTACTAACCATCAACCTGCTCATGCTTATTCATTGCTTATTTCTTTGTGGCGCTACTATGGAGAAATTTCTTTTATTTGATGGTGGAGCTTGGATCACTGTGGTTGAAAAACTCTCTCCTACAATAAGTGAGACTGCTTGCTCTAGCAGGCAGGCTCAGACAGGAGAGGAGACCAAGGCTGACTTTGAGCACACCTTCCAAGATAGCCTATTACAAGTCACCCCATAGCCATTGTGTCTCCAGAGGTGGCGGCATCCAGTGGAAGTGCCATTTTCTTTAGGGTTTATGTTCATAGCACATTAGTCTGTATATTCAGTTACAATTTACTGCACCAGCTAGGTGAAGTATAGGTAAGACTGTGACATACGTGGAGACATAACACAAGCAGTGAGCTCTGTTCCACATTATGTAACTGAAGTACAGGATATAACCAAAGCATTCATACAGTCTTTACCATTCAAGGGCATAACAGCAAGGTTTTAAATACACCATCTGTCCAGCCTCAAAAAGACTGTCTTGTCATAATTCTTAATAAATACTCAACTGTGGATTGCAGGTAGCTCCGCTGAAATAATCCCAGTGCATGTATGTATACTTTAAGAGTATACTTTAATAGGAAATCTTGCCCTTATTATTCTCATGTCTAGAGTTCTGAATTTGCAGAATGTATACCAGGCCATAAGATACAGCTATGTTTGTCTTTCTCTTCCCTGGAAAGACACGGCAGTTTATGTGGTATGGTGTGGTATATATGCACAGGACAGTGCCATGGCTTTCCCTCCCCCCTTTTGCTTTTTATGCACCATCTTCAGTTCCAGACGTCAGGTCGCCTTTACCCTGACGCTCATTGCGCCGTTTGAAGTTGTCGAAGTCCGCCGTTTGAAAGTGTATCATATTAGTTGCCCTATAGGCTGTAATTGTACAAATCTAATAGTACTGTGTCCTCAAACAGACCTCGCTCTCAGCTGAGAACTGTCTCATTGTGGAACTGTAAACATCCTGTCCCCGTACTGTCGCTATACTTGCTGTATGCACTTTTGTAAGTCGCTTTGGATAAAAGCATCTGCTAAATAAATAAATGTAAATGTAAATGTCATACCTCCATCTTTGCATTTGTCCATCTTGGTACTTCAACAACCATGTTGAAGATATTCTGTGGAGAAGAAAAGTCACAAAATGATATTTCATGTAAATGAATGCAACAACCAGCATACTGAACAATCCACGTATTAACATTTCACTGGCCACATACACACAAGTTTCTTTGGGTTAAATTATTTTATTAACTTTATTTCTTTAACGAACACTTGTATATCCCATTGGCACACTGCACCGACTTCCAACCACACTATTGCTTTGCTGACAGCAGTGATTGCCATAAACCAGCCAAACTAAAAGATGGAACAATTATTTCTGTTTTGGGAATCCACTGAGGCAGTGCAGCCAAATGAAACCCGACACTGCCGGCACTGGTGTTGCAGTACCTTTATGATGTGCAACAGGTCTGCACAACTGAACCTCTCTCTTTTTGTACACTGAAAAGTTTCTCATTCACATTTCTGAATTTTCGGCAAGAGTGTTTTCATTAACCATTGTAAACAAACATTCACTGGATTACAATTGCCTGCCTACCCAGTAAATTACATAGTTGTAACTGATTTTTGCCGTTAAAATATCAAAAATGTATAGTCCTTGCTCTCTACAAATTAGTTCCATGCATTTACAAACCTGCCTTGAACTTAAAAATCTTAATTTCTCATCCATAGGTTACCTGTTGCTGGGCAAAAGGCCACCCAACCAGTGTAAAAATCCTTTATTGCATTTAATGAGATAACAGGTCATCCGACAGAACAAGTTAAAAAATTATTAGCTGTTTCAACAGACTGCGACCTCACAGCCCCTCCTCTAAAATGCACAACATGGGGAACACATTGGGCACACTGACACTGGTTTTCATTAAGTAAATTTAAGTAAAAGCAGAACAGATCTCTGTAAAGATGAACACATAATATACCTTCACAACCATAAATTTCTGTTTTCAATTCGCCCTCACCTCCACAAAACATGACACAGTACATGCAATTTTAGAACTAAACAATTTAATCCAACTATCTTTATTTCAGGTGGTTTCAATATTTCAATGTTTGAGTTAACTTGTAGTATACATTGCAAATCATGAATCAAACCCAGCTCCACTGACGTTGCCAGTTCGCCTGTGTGGTGTAATGTATTCTAACAAGTCCCAAAAGTTGTGCGTTTGCTGGCTGATTCACCAGTAGCACACCGTTTTGTACCGTTTGGCAAACCTGAATTGTTTCGGTAAATATCAAATTGTTTAAAGGGGTAACAAGTCAAAATTGTAAGCTATGTATGTTGCTCTGGGGAACACCGTCAACTACACAAACGCAAGGTAAGGGGATGCAAACCATTCAAGTCCGCCTGTGGATTTGACAAACCAGAATTTCCGTTCTTGCATGTTACATGTTTTCACATCTGAACTCCTGAAAATGTCCGGAGAATCGGGTCCGGACATTGTCCGGAGTTGCCCTTTCACATATGGAACAGGAGATTGTCCATGTCAGACACGTTCTCACCTACTGGATATACTCCGTTTGGTCTAGGCAAGGGCTGGCGCCTGGGTAGAGCGTGCAGGAGGCAGGACATGATGCAAAAAGTACACTGCAGAAATCACAGTGGCTGTATTAAACTTGCCTACTGCGTACTGTACTGTGTACTGCGTACTACACAACTATATACTGTATACTACATGCTATTTTTCAGTGTAGTACCCAGTATGCGACCAATAATGATTATATTTGTAGTATATTACATTGTTGCGTGAAATCATTGCGAGTTCAGAAAGGTCCAGATTTCCTTGTGGTATTTTCCAGCTACCACTAGCATTAGCATTCTCACGAGTGAAAAGCATTGATGAGTTCACGAAAAGTATTCGCGAGTTGAAAGTATTTTCAGGTTTTTTCTTTGCAATGTCTTACCTTTCGGTGGTATGGGCGCATAATGTGGCACGGAGGAGAAGGTGAACATAGCTATTGTACTTTTGGGTAGCCAATAAAAAAATATCACACTTAGCCATCCAAATGTAATGTTAGGTGAACTGGTGACCTCTCTCCACTATGCCTATCACTGTTACTTTAGCTACAGCTTAACTAGCTACTAACCAGATAATAAACTACTAACCAATGTTATTAATCATCATAATAGAAGTTTTGGCAGTATAGCTATAGCTAACTATCTCTTTAATAACGTATTTGACATGACCCAAAATAACACATATTTGGACGTATCCGCAATATCAATGAAAGAGTGGAAAGCAATATACAGGCAAGCAGAAAAGAGTACGAAGCAGATGTTAGTATTCTTCTGGGCTGCATCCGAATAATCATACTTCCGTACTATATAGTACGCAAAAAGCAGTACATCACAATCCATAGGGTGTCCGCATACTTAAATTAGGCATTTAATAGTAGTCAAAACGGTACCCGGATGACCTACTATTTCCGTTGAAAATTTGAAGTATGCAAATGTTTCCACACTATGCTATCCCATAAGTCAGATGGAGCCCAAATAACTAAAGAGGGAGGAATTCCCCGGGAAAAGCATAAAAAGGCTGCCTGTAAGTCGCTCTTCTCGAAGATGTACGATGACGCCCTTTGAGTGGCACTGTCAGGTGCCATTTTCGCAATGTGTCCACATTTTGTGGTATTAAAGATCGCTACTCTGAGGTAAATTCTCAGAGGTGACTTTTTTTTTTTTTTTTAATTTTCACGCACGTGGGTATACGTCATCTGGTAAACCTCCCGTCAAGGACAGTTAAGATGTTCAGCGGAGTACATCGGAATTGCGTCCTTACTACTTCGCTTGCATACTCAACAGTACGTGCTACAGTAACGGTCGGGTAGTACGTCTTAGCCCGAAGTTAGTGCATACTGAGTATGCGGATGCAGCCGTGGTGTTGCGCCAGTCCGCATGATAGAAACGTCATCACACGCGACCACTCGCTCGTTTGTGAATTCTCCGGAAAAATGGACCTGCTCTATTCACACATGGACTCAATCCGACATTAAGACGGACTTTGTACCAGGGAGCTGGCAGAGTGAAGTCCGTCTCATGTCCAGTCCGACTGATTCAGACATTTGCGTTCTCACATACAGTTCCTCTGGGTAATGGCTAGATAAGTTCTGACTTTCAGTGCATGTCTGAAAGGGGCTATAAGACGCAGTAGCTGGCGCAACACAAGCAGTTACCAACAGTTTGCACAATGTAGCTGCAGCAACCAGGGGGCGTGCACCGCTGCATGCATCATTCCGGGGGCTTGGCGGCTTCCTTTTAAAAAACACAGCAGTAACGAATTCAGTATGGAGACTCGCTCAGACTAAAGTGTTCACACTGAGCCACACAGTATGTCGAAAATAAATCACTAGCTAACTACGTAGCTGGGCTTTTCTACAAGCACCTAGACATGGCACTATCAGGCGGAAAACTACCTTTTGCTCCCACGACTGAATACATGAAATTCGGTAATATAACAAGATGCCGCTGCAACTGGAAGTCATACAAAGGCTCGTCTGAGAAATACATTGTCGCCTTATGTTAACGGTGTTAAATCCACGAGGATTGGCACGAGGATTTTGAATAATGCGTTTATATGGTGTGTCGCATAAAAACAATCACTAACATGACGATATCATGTTTCTGATGTTCAAACACTGCTGATTATGAGTTTAATTCAAGCCTGCTGGAGAGAGACAGACGCCGCACTCAACAGCACGCAATACATCTTACCTGTGTTCAACTTTAACAGTAAATATCTGCAAGTATCTAAACCAAAAGTGTGTTTATATGATTCTGAGCTTCAGGAGGCTGACAAATTTGATTTCAGCAACAGTTTATCGACCCTAAGATACTGATGGCTTTAGCTAAAAGTGTGGTTACCCCTTGCTAATCTCAATGCTCAACGACATCCCACAGCATTATTTCAAAGTGTTCCAATTGTCACTTCCCCACTGCGCATCGGAGCACAGCTCCGACCAGCATCCAGTCTCGGATGTCGGTTGGCGAGGGGAAATTGCAAAACATGTCATCACAATAAATCGTATTTCACAGTAACTCTGAATTTGGGGTCAGCTAGTATAAGGTATGGGATGTTGAAGGTCATTCCTAATGTAAGTTATTTTGTAAATTTATATTAAAATTTGCGGTTACAGACAGTTCAAACACAAACAACCTGATTCAAAGAACGTGACAGATTTCATAATGTCAGCTATTCAAACTGTAACCTATGCAAATCAAAATTCACTTTACCTGAGCTTCATCAGCATACATTGGTATGTCATGGAATGGGGAAATGTACTTTCCTTCTGAGTTTCCTGTAGGTT
Organism: Megalops cyprinoides; assembly: GCF_013368585.1. Taxonomy (NCBI): domain Eukaryota; kingdom Metazoa; phylum Chordata; class Actinopteri; order Elopiformes; family Megalopidae; genus Megalops; species Megalops cyprinoides. Next base: position 32,919,682 of record NC_050597.1, read on the forward strand.
AGAAACAGAATTAAGTCTCACGAGAGACACATTTTACCCCAGCAAGTGACAGTTTTTTTAATATAATTTGACGGTCAAATGCAAAAGATGGTCTTGAAGACATTTACTACCTGCAATCATTATTCCTTAATTTGAGTTCAACACCCAATGTTAGTTTATATAAAACACTGCACAATGTTTAGTTAAACAAACACAATTAAAGCTGCAAATCTAGTTTTTCCAAGGAAACTATCATAAGTGATATAATAACCCGCACGACCCCACTGACGTCATCTTGAAGCAATGTGGCAGTTCAAAATCGAATGTTCCAAACCACTGGACGGGTGCGCACCCTTTTTCGATACGATTGTAGTGTGATGTTTCACAATTTGTGTAAATAACTACTTATCCTTAATTGAAATCTCTCGCATCTCTCTTCAAATGAAATACCGCATGAGCCTAACATTACTATTCTTCAAATCCTGTACAACATGACAAAGCATCTTAAAACAGAGTGGGGGTCGCCGTGCCGCTTCCAGCTGAGTTTAGCGTAAGCAAACTTAGATTTTTCTAGAGAAACATATGACACACATGGCTACAATTTATTTTGATAATTAGCTTGCTGCTGACTACTAAATAAGCCATTAGGCGAAATGTGTGGCGATAACAAGCTACCAAAGATAGAAGCTAACCGTGTTTATTATTTAGATATGAAAAGGAAGCCAGTTAACGAATTACGGTGCGTTAGGTACATTGCATATAAGCAAATAGAAAACGCCTGCTAGCCAGATAGTTAGCCTACCTGACTGGATTTAGTGAGTTGATGAATGAAAGCAAGTCTAAGATAGCTAACGTTAGCTAACTTAATAGAGTAGCAACCCTAGACACATAGCTTGGATACTAAACAAACTAGCAAAATATTTCAAGTAAAAACTACCTTCAGTGTATGGAAGATGAGCATATAGCTACCTACCTATAACGTTACGAAACTGAAAGTTAGCCAGCTAGCTAGCTAGCTATCATTACACATGTGGGTGAAAAGCGCTCCGCATCAGCTAGCTGGCTGGTTGAATGGAATCAATCACTTCGTCACGACAGCAGGCTTTAGCCTACTAACTAGCTAACGTCTGACCGGCAAATGTGCAGGACCACACTTAACTTACTGAAAAATACTCTGTAATTTTGCGTGTTGGGGTTTCCTCTTTCCTCGATGGTGAAACTCATGTTTATGATCTTCTTAGTTAGTTAGTTCTTAGCGTCGAGAAGTCTTGTTTCAAGCGTTATCTGTATGTATCGTTTAAAGTACGAGCAGAACCTACGCAAACCCTCTCCAAGCAAATCCTACGTAGCGTACTATGAAGTAAGCGACACGTCAAGTCCCCGGAAGTCACACCCCTTCCTGTTACAATCCGGTAAAATGAATAAAGTACTTTTATTTAAATTATGTCTTTCTTCTTGGTCGGCAAGGTTTTGTTGAGCGTTTTCTTTCGAAAAGTTAAAAATGCTGATTTAAGAGACGATTTAAAAACGTGGTTATTTTCGTTCATGTGCTGAGATTGGACATCTTGATGAGAAAACCATCTGCCGGTGAATTTCATTAAACTCAAATTAATTTACAAGATTCTCAGTTGGATTACCTGGATTCCAGTTCAGGGAAGCAGCAATAATTACACAAAGGTGCAGGTACTTGCATGAGCTCTTATTGTGGATGCTTATGTTTCATTTTTTTTCCATTTGAGATTATGTTTGCTTCTGGTGTTTTTTTTAATAAATTGGGATTAATTCACTAAAATGTAATGATGAGAACAGGGCATTCAGTGTAACTGGACTTTACATTGTCCCTACAGTTTTAAACACTGGTCTCCACCAGAACTGACTGTACTACTCGCTTTGCAACCATGTGGTAATTGACTGTCCCTTCTCAATGGGCTGCTCCTCTCAGCCACAATGACTGTTAGTACTGGTACACCTCTAGTGGAATGAAATTCCTACAGGGGTCATTATATCAGAATCACTGGCCATTTTCCAACACAGATTGAAGAACTACCTCTTTAGACTGCGTCCTGGGTCCAACTCAACCCCCACCCCCTAACACCTGATGCTTGTATTATTTCCTGATTATTTTACAAATACATTTGTTATGGATACTGTGATTTAGTGACTGTGATGTATAGCAGTGTGTGTAGTTGGCTTCCCTTAGTTTATATGCTGTCTAGTTTCACTCCACTACTCACTGCACCTCACTGGCTTCCGGTAGCAGCCCGTATCCAGTTTAAGACACTGGTACTGGCTTACCAGGCCACAAGAGGCTCTGCCCCGTCCTACCTTCAGTCTCTGATTGCTCCATACACTCCAACCAGATCTCTCCACTCAACCTCCTCTGGGCAGCTGGTGGTCCCCTCACTTCGGGAACCTGGCAGCCGTTCCACTTGGCCACTTCTTTTTTCTACCCTCATTCTGCGGTGGTGGAATGACCTTCCTCACCCAATCAGAACTGCAGAATCACTCGCCATCTTCCACAGGAGCCTGAAAACCCACATTTTCAGAATCCACCTGTCCCCTGTTGTGTAACCTTTCTGGTATGTATCTGTGTATCATGGTACAAAATGTAAAAAAAAAATCTTCTGTACTAACCCTCATATTTATTTTAAACACAACAATGACATTGAAATTAATAGGTTATAAACATTCAATGGGATTATTTCCAATTTAATGTCACATTGATACAACACAGAATTACAAGCAACCTCATGATAAAGATGTTATATGGTCAGGGTTGGGAGGTTTACTTTAACAATGTATTCCGACACTAATTAGGCCTACCTGTTAAAAAATGTAATCATTAGCCTAATCCAAGTATCACAATATTAAAGTAACGTAACTTGATTACTTTTCGTTACTTTTGGATTGGATTGGATGTGCTGGTGAAGTTGTTTAGCCTAATATAATGTTTTACGTTCCTTGTTAGGTTTATTAATTGTTTGGCCAGGTATTCCTTCCTTTGTTATGCGCGAATGCGCGTTTAGATTAATAGCGGTAACCAGGGTGCGAAATATCAAGTGGTCTCGGGGGTCCGAGACCACTTGATTCACACTTAAGACCCCCTGAAAATTGGGGGGGGGGGGGGGGGGGGGGGGCGCTCTGGAAAAATCTTTTAAAAATTATTTGTCACTAAAAATGTCTTTTAACCCCTTAAAGCCCGCGTCCAAATTCACATCCCTTCTTCTCGGTTGAATTGCTCACGAAGTGGGCTATTCATCGCTAACGATGCTAGTTGCTTGTCTATGCGACGAAGTGTTGGCGAGAAAAATAATTTTGAATTTACATCAAATTTAATCGTAGTTACAATCTATATACAGCTCTGCGTCCATCTCCACACCCATTACTCTTGTTTGAATTAGCCTTCTTATGAACTCGTCATTACATAGATATGGAACACATAGCCTATCAGATAAAAGGGCGGAACCGGAGCTTTGTAATGATGCTACATATTTGTACATACCGAAGTAATCACGTTATGAAGACAGATAAAACTTCTGCAAAGTAGGTTAATATCTTTACTAATTTCTTCACCCATTTTCACACTCCTGCTTCTCAGTTGAATACGTCACGAAGTCCCTATCGCTTCACATCGTACCGCATATCAAAATAAACAGCAGAACTTATCCTTTCAGATGATACTAGTTTCTTATTTCTTATAACTTAGTTATTTTTATCTAAGCGTTGTCGAGTAATCCAGTTTTGAAATAACAGCAAATTTCTGCATTGTCTCCAACATAGGGCTGGCATTATTTTTCGTACAAAGTGGGATGTAAACACAAAATAATGTATTTGCTTTTTATTGCAATGAGTCAAAAGCCATCTCCCAGTGCCCTCCCGTTTTGTTATTTCTCCCGGGAAACTCACGTAATTTCCATGGCAAACTTTATTATGATTAATCGTCATACACGGATCCATAAGTTTTTTTATGTTTGTCTGACGTTATCCAAGTTGTCAGATCGTCTATGAAACACAATCTGCTTTTCACTGCAATGAGTCAAAAGGCGTCTCCCAGCGCCCAGCTCCCGTTTTGATGTTTCTCCCGGGAAACTCCTGTAATTTCCATGGCAGTGAAATTATGAAATGAAATTATGATTAATCGTCATACACGGATCCATAAGTCTTGCATGTTTGTCTGACGTTACCCAAGTTGCCAGATCGTCTATGAAACACAATCTACACACTACAATTATTTACTATCCAACGCCCCCCGCCGAAAAAACCTCCCATATTTTGAAACCTAAATGTTGGCAGGTATGGGTAGGGGACCCCCCGATTGCCACTGGGTATTTCGCACACTGGCGGTATGCGAATTTACTAAATAATGTTAATTTGGTAGCTAGCTAGCTAACAGTACTAAAGTTGTCAGAACAGGTTGCTTGCAGTGTCTGTGGTAAAATTAACTATTTGGTTAGAAGAGACGTGATGAGGCTGTATTAGTTTGATAGCTAGCGGGATAGCTATTAGTAATATGACAGTTGAGGAAAGTGCGTGAAAGCCAAAATAGCTAGCAAGCTTTCTAGCTTTCTACGTTGTTTCTTTTTTTATTGTAGCTAGCTAAGCTAGCTATGTGTTTGTTTGCAATGTGATATTTGTATTTGTCAGCGGAATGTGATAGTAGCTAGCTAGTTATGTTTATTGTTTTGTTTATATTGTAGCTAGCTAGCTAGATTTGTCTTTCTAAGGTGGTATTTGTACTTTTCAGTTGAATGTGCAAGTAGGTACCTAGCTAATTTAGCTTTCAAGCACTTTACTATCAAACGTTAACATTAACTTAAGCTAACTGGATTTCCGTGGTTAACATCAGGGGTTGGTCTTACTTATATTTGTTTCTTAATATTATATGTCGAATCCTTGGATGATGACGGCATTTTCACAGCTGTAAGGCATAACTTGCACTGTACTGTGATGTTGTTTCCCTTTTCTGCTTTAAAGACAGACTAATGGCGAAATTTCCAGCCAGTGAGAGCATTTTTTCACTAGAGGCCATGAGAATGAATCTGCAACTGTAAGATTGCCTATGGTTTCACTCGAGACTTGAGTGTTGTGAGACTCGTTAGAGCCGTCAGGTAACTAAATAACTAGCTAGTTGGCTGATACAGGGCTACATACAAGGTAGGTGTTCTACTTTGATTTGATTCGGAAAGGCTTCGATTTTCGTGTTGACCACATTGGTTGATATTGGCGTATCACTTCGTGATTGTGACCACATGCATCGCATCCTCCGTTTCATTTGGCGGCAGCAATACAAATCGTTCAAGAAGAAGAAAAAGAACGCTGGCAGAAGACGTCATTTCCGCAGTGGTGTTGTGCTTCCTGCCCTGGTGGAGGGAGGGGACCGTGCGGACGGTTGGGAGGACAAGCGGAGTGAGACGAGAGAATTGGGGAGAGAAATCAGGAAGAAGGAGAAGGCCCGCTTTCCATCTTCCCTCGGGATAACCGTCGTATATTTAATCAGATCAACAGCCGAATCAAGAGAAATGTCGACCGGTCGCCAACACAGTGAAAGCCGGGCCATACCGACCAGAACGGTGCTAATCAACGACACAACGCAGCTACCTCACGATTACTGCACGACTCCTGGAGGTACTCTGTTCTCCACCACTCCAGGAGGTAATCATAACCACCAGTAGTTTGGCTCTTATTTCTTATTATTCTTACCTTTATTGTTTGCCTTCATAAAACACAATAAATAAAGTATTGAATACAAAAGCAAGGCGTTAGACCGCCCCTGTGCTAGTACGTAGGCAGCTATCATAGGTCCTACTGCAGCGCAGTTAGGAATGACGTGATGGCTGGAGAACAAGCTTGCCAGCCAGCTACAGCACAAAAACACTGCCACAGCTTTGCGCAGTAATAATCAAAATGATTACTACTTTAAAGAAGGAATAGTTTATGTCCTTCAGATTGCAATACTGCCGATAGGAAGCTAGTTTGGGCAGTAGATTAACGTTTACTGGTTTGAAACCTGGAAAGCGCCTACACAACTGACTAGGTAGTATCTATCTATGTTATGCCGATGAAACAAGATAACATGTTTTCATAACTACAACTCAATTGGATAGAACGACTAGTTATCTACTACCAATCTAAAAGGTCTCTTGCGAGATCTTTTCACTCACGATTGCATACAAATCTAAGTTGTCCTTAGACTGTTCTTGATCCTTTAAATCTGGCAACATTTAAATTTAGCCCTTGTTGAACGTATCTAGGTGGTTGTCATATGAAAGTTAAAGCTGAGGAACTTGTTCCCCTCTTTATAAACGAAATGGATAAATGAAATAGTTGAACGCTAAATGGCTTGTGTCGATGTCCCGTCTTGCTCAAGTTATCCACCACTCTGTAGTTATTAACAGTAGGGATGGTAAGATTCACCGATTCGCATCGGTGCACTGGCACCGGCACATGCTATTGACCCGATTATAAAAGTGTGCATCGGATACAATTTGGGATGAACTCGGACTGCATCGTTTCTAACATCTTTGCATCGGTAAAATCCGATTTATACATAATTATTCGTAGAGGCCCTATGCCTTTATTATTTAGAAATGTGACCAGTACTTTTATATTTAGATTTATTCCTCCTCTCTAAACTGTTTCTCAAGCGCGCTCTCTCATCTCCAGTGTTGTCAATGGCCAAGTCTCGCGCGAGTTGGAGGCGTGTCCGGGCGAGTCGCAGATTATCATGGAGGTGGAAGAGCAACTTTCGCTGCCCGATCCGTGCCTCTTGCCCGATCCGTTTTGCACATGCGCAAAAATCAGCGCATGCGCAGAATTCAATCTCTTTTACGACACAGTCCGATCCCTTCCACGCATGCGGGATTTTGTTTACGTCGCTTTAATTCTCAGCAGGAGCTGGTATCGGTTGGTATTGGTGGTCAAATTAGCTGTATGCGTATGCTGTACAACAAATATGTCTGATAAAGGCAGGTAGCCTAAATGGTAGTGTGTGATGTGACATAGACAAAAAACGATCCTTTCAGCGGCCTTGTGTCATCATATTCCTTTTATTTCTGCATTGATCACAACGTAATTTTAGTAAAACATCTTTTTCACAATCAATGTTAATAAAACAAACAAGAGCAGTCGTACAACCTATCTGTGCTTTTATGTTGGCTGATATCGGCTACGTCACAAAAAAAACATAGCCTAAGTGGTAATGCAAAGACGACACGAAGCGGTTTCAGATCGTCAATAACATGTATTAAATATCTTTAGACAGACTCGCTGTGAACTGCCGTTGTCTACGTAAACTCGCTGGCGGCCCCGACCGTCAAGTGTTTCAACAGTGTAAAATGTTTACAAATGCGCGGTACAAATCGGGCAAGAATACGTTGTGATTCCGAGTGCTCAAGCACGCGCATGTACAGAACGGATAGCAGGCAGGATCGGAATAAGTTGTTTCCGAGTGCGCATGTGCAGAACGGATCGGGCAGCAGGCACGGATCGGGTAATGACAGCGACATATTCAATCTCAGCACGTGAAGGAAAATAATCGCGATTTAGTTAGTTTGTTGCGTCATCCACCCAAACGGTGTTTTTTAAATCGTTTCTTAAATCAGCATTTTTAACTTTTCGAAAGAAAACACTCAACAAATTCTCCCCGACCAAGAAAAGAGACATAATTTGAGAATGAGATGCTTACTGAGATGCAGTACTAGGGAAACAAATATGTGAAGTAAAAATGGCACTTTTTTAGTTAATTTATGATTTGCTGTCTGCTTAAGAAGAACCAAGGAAATAAAATCAAACTGTCTGTACCATATTGAATTGTATAGCATCATATTCTTTTGCATTGCATCATATCGCATTGAATTGCATTGTGTTGAATCAAATCGTGTCGAATCGCACTGCATCGCAATAGGGGTGAATCATACCGTATTGCATTAGCATGGCCGTAACCAGCGTTTGAAAAATAGTGCGGTTCCGGGGGGGTGGGGGGGGGGTTATACACATGTAAACATTACATTCGTAAGAACATTATCTAGAGCATCAAAATACATAGGTCTACGATATGAAGCATGATAATTAAGCTAAGGTTATTTGTGACCTTAGCTAGCTATAAAAAGAAAAGAAAAATAGAGAGTAACACCATTACAAGCAAACGTCATTATACACTTATATTCAATTCCAAATTTGGCTTGAAATGTTTCATAGGCCTACTATTATTGATACCGTTGCCTACATAAGTTATTTATTAATTAATGGTGTTGTGTGAAATGTTAGTTGGCCTATTATTATGAAAGAAATAGCCTAGCCTTCATCATGGGCCAGAGTACGCGTATTTAACATGTTTCATACAATTGCCTTTATTCCAGATGCTGTACCAGGTTACTGTTTTGAACATAGAATATAAAATAACAATTCTAAACTGAATTAAGCATGCACTCGTCTCGGAGAAGTTGTTCTCAACCACTGATTTTTTTTATTCAGTTGTATTTAGCTTCAAATTTTATTTTTAGCTCTAAAAAAATTACTGCGGTCCGGACCTCGGTGACCTCATAGCTGGTTGCGGGTATGCGCATTAGTAGTTGCTTCATATGTATCGTTAATGTATCGGATCGTTGGCAATGCATCGAGATGTGTATCGCATCGGCCTCGGTGATGGAGATGCACATCCCTAATCAACAGTATATTGTGGTGCAATTAAATTTGGGTCCAGTGTATAAAATGTATTTTTTCCCCGTCAGACAAACTTGTGCTTTCTATACGAAAAAGCCTGGTTGTAGGTACTTTTGATATGGTCACACAAATTCAAGTGGTCTGTGTTTTTAAATGCTTGTTGACTTGACGGATTGTCAAAAAATATGGCATTCATTTCAAGCTCAGATAAGACACAGTAATGGCGATGGTGAGGATGAGCGTTCACAGTTGCCACAGTTTCACATTCAGTTCACTGGTGTGACCAATGTAGCTGTATGGCTGAGTTAGTGCGATTTTCTTCATGGTCTAATACAGCTTGTTATACTTTGTTTTGCTAAGGCAGTCGCTTGTGGAATAGCAATTTTATATTCACTGCAGTTAAATAAATACTGCAGTTAATTAGTTTTCAAACATACTGCATATGGGCTATATATTAGATTTTTGTACTGTATAGACATGTCTGTCTGGCTGTTTGTGCTATGGTTGGTTACATGAACAGCTGTATTAGCATGGCCATTCCTAAGGTAGTCAGTAGTTGTGTAATGAACAGGTATGGAAATGTGCCACTCCTCAAAGAAGAAAATAAATATCAGTGACAAAGTATTTTTCTCCTTCCTGAGTTTCATGCTTTTCTTTGCCAGTAAACGTATCTTGTTAATGTCCTCCTTACAATAGTGGGGTGATGGGAATCAGAAATAATCCTCTTCATTGCAGGCACCAGGATTATCTATGATCGCAAGTTCCTGCTAGACCGGCGCAATTCCCCCATCGCTCAGACTCCCCCAGCCCACCTCCCTGTCATCCCAGGGGTTACCAACCACAGCACTGTCAATGAAAACAAGAAGAACGGAGCCAACAATGTGAACAACCATGATGGCAAACCAGGAGTGGGTAAGTGGATCTAGTTCTGTCTAGTACCTGAGCAGCAGCATGTAAACACAGGTCTTTCCAGGACAAGCTTGCCAAGTCATCTGCACTTCACTCACATTTTGTGTGAATAATTCACAACATCATTAACCCCCCCCCCCCCCCTTCATGTTGTGGTTTTGAGACAATATAAACCAAAGATGAAAGATTGGCCTTCAATTAAATAACTTTGGGCTCAGTAACTATAATATCATGTGTCGTTTGACTTATAACGACTTGAGTTTTTCATAAAGAAATATATTGTATCTGTTCTTCACGCTTAAGACATTGCCAGATAAGGTTACAGTACCCCCACTTCCCCAGAGTGAGTTAGCAACATGATTAGAATGGCATGTAACAAGAACTTGGCATGTAATGACTTTGATGTTCATGCTTAAGTGATGTTTTATAATTATCCAACCTAGCAAAGAATGCCGTCCTGAATGCAAGGTTTCTTTTTTTGCCATTACCTGTGCATTAATAACAGGACTTGACATATATTCATGTACACTTCAGTTTTACATTTTTACAGTCAGAACGAAAACCTTGAAAATCCTTTTATCTTTTTTTTTATTGCTTAGTCTCCCAAATTGCCTTTGTTGTTGTTAAACCACTGCTTGTTACTAATGATTCCAAAGGAATAAGGGCCCAAGGGAAGGAAATTACAGGATACTCCAATAATAATTTAGTCTCCCTACACATTAGTTATTTTTTACACAAATTAAACTGTGTGGTCATCTCACTGAGGTCTAGGCTGCAGAATGCAGGATATCAAGGTTAGTATCTACGCAAGCTCTTTGGACGGTCTGTCTAAGGTCAACAGCACTGTAGCTGTACTTCATGAGATGGTAATGATATCATTTTCAAATAAATAAAACCTCAAGTGATCAATAAATCAGAACAATTGAATCCACATTGACCTAGAACTTTAAATGAACATTTATGCATATTTTATACATGTAGTATACAAATATTAGCCAAGATACTTTTAGTTTTGAAATTAAGGAACTTTTGGCCTGTATCCAGTTCTCCTGATTTCTCTTTAGTAGGTGTGTTTACAACACACCAATGCACATTATAATCAGTGCTTAAATACCTGTGACACTGTATTTATAATGATCTGAACCGTGTAACCCACCCAATTTGATCCTTCTGCTAAATTGTACCCATATGCCTGTGACCTGGGCACACATTGAAAAATGCTCAGTACAAAGGTGACATCTGCCATTATTAGTTGTTATGAGGGTAAATGCTTTACACTAACTGAATGTAAAGATTAATGCACAGGAATCAGTCATAAGCTTGGATGGTCACTATAATACTTAATTCAGATGACACTCTGTTGGTCAGGCGCTACAACCGAAGTCTGAAAGCTGTTGAAGTTAGTGTATCATCACCAATGATGCATATATCAAAGCTGAATAAACTGTATTTGCTGTGACAATATGGGCCACAAAAGGGTGCTCAGACTCCCTCAGTATGGCTACCAAACCTCCAGAGTGGAAATAATCTGTTTTTGAGCAGTGCTGCTAAACATAAACCACAAGGCCTTTAAATAGATGACTGTTCCTGTGTGTAAAATGGCTGTTTTAATATCTGGCCAGCTACAGAAAAAAAAGGTTGCTCCACCTAGTGGTAAACCAGTGATATTGCGGCTCTGGCTGAAACCAGGGACAGATGGACCCTGTAGGTTGAAGTTTCCTGGTTTGCTTTTTTCTTTGGCAGTCTAACTCCTCAGAAATGGCTGAAATTGCTTCCCATGAGGGTATCTAATGTAGTTTGCAGCATTAGCCATGTGACTGGAACACAAAATAAGTAATGATTTAAACTGAACCCCTAATGAAGCAGCAAGCAAGTTGTCATTGTTTTAATTTGTTTTCATAATGGTTCTCTGTAATATGAAATGCCTTCTGGAAGTAATACAGCTGCAAGAATAACTTGTTGCTTAAACATTCTGTATTGAGTTAAATGAAGCTCCCTACAGAGAGGTAGCAGAGATTGCATGTAAAAATATGGTTTTGTTTATACTCAATTAAAGGTGAGGACGCACAGTTCGAGATGGACATCTAGCGCAGAAGAGCTACAGTGAAGAAGCTGGAATCACCTGGTATCTGTGTGACTGTGGCTTGGCTTTTAGAAACCAATATTGTTAGCCCTTACAGCCTTTGCTCTTTCTTTAGCTGCTGGGTGCAGAGCACACCATGGGATTACCGGTATGGCTGACACGGCGCTGAAAAATAACAACCAGGCTGTACCATTTTGTTAGAATCGGTTACTGTGTCTCTCCCCCTTGAAATCACAGTTGTCATCAGTGAATCCTACGCAACTAGAAGAAAAGGATTGGGACTGAACTCTTCACTGGAAAAAATAAGAAGTTATAGACCAGGATCGAAGCAATAATCTCAGTTTTTTGTTATCTCTGGTTTTTAACCTGCACCTTTTAGTAAAACTGGCCACAGTGCCACTCTATTTTGGAAATACCCTAATTGGTACACTTAGAAGTGCTCTTCTTTATGGAGCAAAATTGAGCCTAGTTGAACCCTGTTTCAAAAAGCATCTTATTGGTTATGTCTGAAAGGCCTTGCTCAATGGTTTGTGTATAAATCCTGGCGTTATGTGTTCAGTGCACATGCTTTTACTTGAATTGTCTAGTTTGCTTGTCCAGGTAGAATTTTTTTGCACAGTGTTTGATTGAATTTTACAGCTTAAGAGTAAGATTAACCATGGTGAGAAGACAGTTAAAGATCTCACCTGCTTGTAGACCACAAGGTGTCCAGCAAAGTTATTGAGGGAATCCTGTTTCATAAACTTGCCTTTATTTTAAATACAGAGCAGGGAATCCTGTGATTATTCCTAAGCTTATCATTTCTGTCAGTCATTAATGCAAGCTAGACATGATTTTTTTGTTTTATTTTTTGAAAAGTAATTGATCTCACATTAGCAAGTTTTTTTTTTCTTGGCAGTATTACTGGTGACAGTTGGATACAGAAAGGCCTAGTAGTTCTGCCAACAAACATACCTTTTTAATTGTTCAGAAAAGATAATTGGCTAAAAAAAATGTCATTACTCTGCATCTTTGCGTAAGAAGCAGTCCAGTGTAACGGGGAGTAATGTTTATCTGTTCCTTAAAGGATGTAGACTTTGTGTCAAATGTTCATTTTGACATTAAACAAACATCAGTTGTGGACCATTATGCAGACTGATGGTACTACATATGTTACAATTGTGAATGTTTCTCTAAATGTAAATATTAATAATGACCCTTTCTTTCTACCTCCAATGGGAGCATTTAAAAAAAATTCTACATGTCATCAAGAAAGATGCACAAAAACATCCAAAGTGGTAAGAATTTACTTATTGATAAATTGTTCATAAAATTAGCTGCATCTTGAAGAGTGCAGTGTGGCATGAAAAGAACGCGAGTGACTTTTTTGAAGCTGACCTCCAAACAGCTATTAAAGAGTGGCTATGTGAGCTGATCTTGGGACGTGCCTGCATGCACAGACAGACACATAGGTCAGCTAAAATATCATGCTTGTTTATGACCTTATTTTACACAGATGGCAACAGCCTTTCCAAAGCCCTGTTTCTTGCTGATTCAGTGGAAGGTAGGAAAGCACTGACAAGTCAGGTTGTTCTTATACATATTTTAATATATTTAAAAAAATTGTTCTTTATTTCCATAAGAAAACTGTGTAGCAAATTTACTTTTGTTACACCAGCTTACTGTTACAAAACTTTAATTTAAAATTGGAACCCTCTCTCCAAATATATATATATATATATATATATATATATATATATATATATATATATATATACATACATATATATATATATATATATATATATATATATATATATATATAAATGTAAATGTATAATGTGTGTATATATATATATATATATATATATATATATATATATATATATATATATATATATATACATTTTTCAGGTGTTAAGACCAAACTTTGAACACTCATGTGAAACCGAGAGTCGAGAATACAAAAAAATTGGAATCCTCAAGTATAACTCACTGTGAGAATCATAGTGCAGGATGCTTAATCAGGATGGGTTATGGAGTGCTGCAAGTCTTTCTGGCTTTTAGCTCCATTCAGGCTCTTCAGTGGCTTAATTTGGGTGATGTAATGCTAAAAGCAGGTGATTCGATCTGAATGGGAGCTCGAGCACATGGCCATGTGCAGTCATTTAGTAGGACCTCAAATAATGTAATTACAGACAGCAATGGATCAAAATGCATTAACTCCTGGGAGCCTCTGGAGCCATGGTTGCCTAGCCCTGTCTTGCCTTCTACCTTTTGCCTTCACCAGCCTTTTACCCATTTGCCAACATTTTCTATGTTCAAGATGGCACACATATTTATTAAACCATAGATCTCAGAGGAAAATGCAACAAGTCCAAACCGCCTGTGTTAAGCGATTTGCACGGTGGCCTGAGGGAATAACATAGCACCTTATGTGGAGAAGGAGGTGGTGTTATATGCATTGCCAACATGAACTGAAGACATTTAGGATGCATCTTTGATACCTGTAACATATATGAAATTCTACCAGAGGGACCCATGATAATGCCTGCATCTAACTCGTAACTCATTCAGTACCTAATTTTTTTTTTTGTTTTGTTCTCCTTTTTTGCTTCCTTGTTGCATGAAGCCAGTGTGCCCATGCCTTACATTTTCAGCTCAACTGAAAGGCCATGACTGATACAAGAACATAGTTTCTTATCAAGGTTAATCAAAAGTCTTTTGCCCAAAAGGCATCATTTATATTGTCAAAAGTTTTAGGCCTATTCATCAGTTCATTCTGAGATTAAATTCACTGCACAGCTGTGCTTACCTGAGAAAATTGCTACATTAGTGAGAAACACTGTTGGTATGTGTTTTCTGCTACTGAAGATTGTTCGTTGTTTTAAAAGTGTATACTTGTCACTATCTTTTTTATTACTTGGATGTAATTGGTAATGACAAATTCTTAAAGCAAACTGCAATAGCAGCCTTTTTGGTTGTTAATTTATTTGTTCCTTTTTTTAATGATTTATGGTTAATAAGCACCTTAATGGAAAACCTGCAGAATGCATTTAATGCTGAGATGACATTGTGTAGTGACAGATTTTACCCCTTTGAATGCATACTTTACGGTTTATCAGACAGTTGGCTTTCTGAAGCACACTTCAGATTCAGACGGAAACTAGCCAGTGACTCCTTCTTTACACTGTGTAGCAAACAAGATTTGAAACCTGACTTCATTTGATTTAATGTTTCTAAAAAACACTTGTAACTAAAGCAGTGTATCTTTAAGGTAATGTTAATACCAGTGGACACTGTTACAGCAAGATGAATAAAATTCCTTAATAAAAAGGATATTATAAACTTTTAGCTTGGTGCTGTTTGCATTGCCAGCTCTGTCTCTTTTACTGACTGTGGTTATGATGTGCATTTGGCCTGATGAATGTCTGCAGTATTTTGTATTCTGTGGTATTTCAGTGCATGTAGTGTTACATGTGTTCAGCATTTAAACGTCAGTTGCTTGGGCCTTTCAATTCAACAGGTACCAGGCAGGCAGACGAGCAAATTTAAAGTGTTTTAAATAATTATGAAAGGTAAGTGCAAATATTAAAGAACAAGGACTGCTCACCTGGGGAAAAAAACTGAAATTGGTCATTTTATTTTGTTGAAAACAATCTCCAAATTATGAATTCAACACAGTGGCTCATAGCTATTATTTAGCATTATTTAGAATACGCGCACATACACACATTGGTATTATTCCTTGAGCAGCAACCATTCATCAAATTTCCATTCTTCCAATTTCATTGGCTATGGTCTACCTGCCTCATCCCTTTTCAGACAATGGCATTTCACCACTATAATGTATACATTTAAAAAATGGGAATATTTCACAGAGCTCAGCTCACACACAGAGTGTGACTTCTGATCAGGGTCAAAATTCATATTCAAATGAGCATGAAAAAGGGTCAGCACTGAGGCTGTTTCCATGACTACTCTGATGTGAGAAGCATTCCCAAACTTCTCAGCTTCTGAAGAAATGTCTAATCAACATCAGTTCAGCAAAATATGATCAAGTGGCTTTGCGTCATGTGTTCGAAAAAAATACAAGCGGCAAAAGGCATTAGAACATAAGAACATATGATGACTAGAACAGGCCATTCGGCCAACTAAGCTCGCCATTTCTTAATTAAAGAGTATCCAAAACTGCATCAAGTCTAGACTTGAACACAGCAAGGGTCTCTGCCTCAACTACATGACCTGGCAACCATGTATTGATAACTCTTTGTGTAAAATAATATTTCCTTATATCAGTGCAGAACTTACTCTTAACTAGTTTCCATTTATGTCCTCTTGTTTTACAGACTGAACTCACCCTAGAGAGTCTATTATAGTTGACCTTATTGATTCCTTTTATAAATTTAAATACCTCAATTAAATCACCCCTAAGCCTCCTCTCGCTTAGTCTAAATAGAGTAAGTAACTTGAGTCTTTCCTCGTAGCTTTTATATTTCATGCCAGGAACTAATTTCTTCGCCCTTCTTTGAACCTTTTCTAGAGCTTCGATATCTTTTTTATAGTGCGGTGCCCAGAACTGTATGTAAATGTACTGGGCCCAGAAATGTAAATGTAATGTAACTGCACACAGTATTCCAGGTGCGGTCTGACTAAGGCATTGTATAATTTCAATACAACCTCTTTAGATTTATACTCAATACTTTTGGCATTGTATCGGCATGATACAGATCCCTCACACAAAGCAGCTGTTCGGGCTCTTCGTTATACGTAAACGTTGCTGCGGAGCTGTGGCCGCTGTACTCATAGCTGCTGCTGCTTCATCCATCCAAGACCGCGTGTGCAATCATAAAGTCAGAACATGACCTGTCTTTCAGGATAGCACCAGCTGACCTGTGCAATACATCACAGGACAGAACTGCACTTTCCAAACTTAGCGTCTCAAATACACAGGCCAGATATCCACTCACGACATTGTCTGCCACATTAGGAAATGTTTAGCGCACAAGCTGTCGAAACAGATGTTTTCACAGAACGTTGACGAGTCCAAAAAACCGCAACATGGACAGAATTTTCAATGTATTGGTCTGATTCTATGATGATGACTTGGACAAAGTTGTAACACAGCATCTTGCTACTCGACCAACTTTTACTGAAGTTGCACTTTTCATTTTTTAATAGCATTTAAGAAAAAAAGGAAGCACTTTTAATTTGAGCACGGTAATGCAAAATTGTATGAATGTATGTTTTTTTTTTTTTTTTTTTTTTTACAATTTTGAATTAAAGCTGTTGTGGTAATACTAAATGTGCATGCGTCCCATTTTGTCCATCCCTGGATTGTCCATGGTCTGGATTTTGTGATGATGCAGCCTTAATCTCATACATAGAGTCAAAAGATGCACTCAGTGACCACTTTATTAGGTACACCTCTCTAATACTGGGTAGGACCCCCTTTTTCCCCCAGAACAGCTTGAATTCTTCTTGGCATGGATTCAACAAGGTGCTGGAAACATTCCTTAGAGATTCTGCTCCATGCTAACATGATAGCATCACGCAGTTGCTGCAGATTTGTTGGCTGCACATTCACGCTGTGAACGTCCCATTCCACCACATCCCAAAGGTGTTCTATTGGATTGAGATCTGGTGACTGTGGACGCCATTGGAGTACACTGAACTCATTGTCATGCTCGTGGAACCAGTTAAAGATGATGTGTGCTTTGTGGCATGGTGCAATGTCCTGCTGGATTTTGAAGATGAGTAGTGGGTAATGACCGTGGTCATAAAGGGATGTACAAGGTCAGCAACAATACTCAGGTAGGCTGTGGGATTTAAACGATGCTCAATTGGTATTAAGGTGCCTAATATGTGCCAAGAAAATTCCCCACACCATTACACCACCACCTCCAGCCTGACCCGTTGACACAAGGCAGGATGGATCCATGGATTCATGTTGTTTACTCCAAATTCTGACCCTACCATCTGTATGTCACAGCAGAAATTGAGATTCGTCAGACCAGGCGATGTTTTTCCAATCGTCTTCCATCCAGTTTTGGTGAGCCTGTGCTCACTGTAGCCTCAGTTTCCTATTCTTAGCTGACAGGAATGGTGGAGGGGTCTTCTGCTGCTGTAGCCCATCCACCTCAATGTTCAATATGTTGTATGTTCAGAAATGCTTTTCTGCATAGCACTGTTGTAACGTGTGATTATTTGGGTTACTGTCGCCTTCCTGTCAGCTTGGACCAGTCTGGCCATTCTGCTCTGATCTCTGTCATTAACAAGATGTTTTTGCCCACAGAACTTCCACTCACTGGATGTTTGCTTTTCACACCATTCTCTGTACACTCTAGAGACTGTTGTCCGTGAAAATCCCAGGAGATTAGCAGTTTCTGAGATACTCAAACCACCCTGTCTGGCACCAACAATCATCCCACGGTCAAAGTCACTTAAATCAGATTTCCTACCCATTCTGATGTTTGGTCTGAACAGAAACTGAACCTCTTGACTATGTCTTTGTGATTTTATGCATTGAGATGCAGCCAGATGATTGGCTGAGTAGATATTTTCATCAACAAGCAGGTGTACAGGTATACCTAATAAAGTGGTCACTGAGTGTATACAGACAATAGTAATTACACAACAGAAAATCATAAAATGTAGTCCTGGAATGTCCGGTTCTTGGCACACAGTTGGCTTGCCAGATAGGACAGCAAGGTAGCTGAACTGGAAGTTGGGATGTGGTGCTTGAGCAACAGCTCCAGGCAGGAACCCGGAGCAGGGACAGGAAACAAAATGAAAACGGTGATTAGTGGGTGTTAAAGAGTGGCAGGATGAAAAACATAAAGGCAAGGGAGGAACAGAGGGGGGAAAGAGATGCCCGTGTGCAATAAGGAAAAATCTTGGCAGTTAAGCACTATGGCAGCATACTTAGGGTAGGAGAGGCAAGGGGCCAGCATGATGATGAGGGCCACCCTAAGGCAGTCAACACCAGACCACAGCCGGATCAGCTGAACACCAGGCCATGATGTAGTTACAGCAATGACCACAGTCTGCCAGAGACTCTATGATCCATGCCAACACCAAGCCGTAGTATTTTGAAATCAATGTGTTATTTCATAGGTAGTCAATGGAGAGAGGCTAGTACTGGGGTAATGTGGTCAATGCATTTTGTTCTAGTTAGAATATGAGCAGCTGCATTTGGAACTAACTGAAGGGGCTTTAGGGGGGCATATGTACATCCCAACAAGAGAGCAATGCAATAGTCCCAATCTGGATGCAAGTAAATTAACTTTTCAGCATTGTGTACTGACAGAATTTTCCTGATTTTGGCTATATTCCTCAAATAAAAACAAGCAGTCCTGGAAGTGTTTTTTTATATGTGTTTCAAAAGAGAGGTCAGGATCAATAGTG
This sequence comes from Megalops cyprinoides, assembly GCF_013368585.1. Classification (NCBI taxonomy): domain Eukaryota; kingdom Metazoa; phylum Chordata; class Actinopteri; order Elopiformes; family Megalopidae; genus Megalops; species Megalops cyprinoides. Next base: position 32,938,700 of record NC_050597.1, read on the forward strand.
ACACCAAAGTCTTGGTGCCAGCACCATTTCGTGTGCCTCAACTAAAAATTTTGATATAAAGGCAGGTTTTTAGCCTAGACTTAAAGGTGGAGAGAGAGTTTGCTCCCCGTACCTCAGTGGCAGTGGCGTTACTAGCATGTCATCCTGGGGTGGGCATTTGGATATGTGGGGTGGGCAACTATATCCAATATGAAAAGAGCCACAACTCAAAAACCTCTCTTTCTGCCTGTACAATGCAGGTTACTTTTCATTCAAAAATTCAAAAAAGATAAAAGCTGTGGGCCCACATATACAACAGTAAATGCAGCTACAGTTGTGCTATTCCCACATCACAAAAAATACAATTGCTGATTATTTCCATTTATACTGTAATTGCAGTTATTAGTTGTAGTTTGATAGACACAAAATTTACAGAAATGAAGGATCAGAGTGTAGTGCTAGCAAACTTAATGCAGAATTACAGGCTGTCATTTTCAAGCCTAGTAAGACAAGAATATCAGATGTAAGATAGCCTTGTGTTTTCTTTTGGAACACTGAAAAAAAGAAATCTGAAATAAAACAAATTCTCAGCTGGTGTAGTCTATAGGCTCCTAAGGCAAAGATATATAACACAAAAAAAACCTTCTCCCTCTCCCTGACTGTTATGCCCACGGAAAGCAAGTTCGTTTACCGCGAGAAACTCGCCAATGCTTTTAACGTAATATTTGCATTTTTCGACCTGACTTTGCCCTAGCAGATGTGCGACACTTTCACCAGTAGCCATGTCTGTGCTGATATTCTTGCCAAGCAGACATAGCCCGCACATGTCACTGGCGGCATGTTTTTGGAAGCCACTGTCTCGGTCAAGGGCACGTTTCCTATTTGTGAAGCCACGCTTGGTGACTATTATCCTCCTTATCACCGGCACCAAACCTACGACACGGAAAACAGAAAACTGCATCACGCTGTGCTGAATACTCCAGCCACGGTCGAGACTGGTACCAGCTCGCACTAAAGCATCTTGTCTTCCGACCAAACATACGTTTAGGGTAACTTGCCAAAATTGGCTGGGAAGGTTTATCATTATTCAAGTCCCAGTCTTGACAGTGGAAGCATTCAGGGGTGGCAGGTCGTGTATTTCATGTCGAGTGCCGCCGACACTGAAGCAGGGCTAGATCGGCAGAAACATCAATGGTCTGTGGTCTTGGTAGACCATTTTTGAATAAGCCATCTATCTATGCATTCTTAAAACTCAAGAAGCGTAAGTGCCCAAGAAAGCTTGCTAAGTTACTTTAAAACAAACCAGCAAGGAACTATAGCGACTTAACACTGGTTAACGTTAACACTGGTCAAGAAAGCGTTAGCTGTAGCTATAGGCTATAACCTAAGAAATGACACTAAACACTAGTCAACACTACGAATGAGGAAAAAAAAGATAACAAAACAAAAGTTTTATGAACAATTCAAAAGTTTTCTTTCGGGCAAAAGTATGCAAAACGTTGGTGACTCGCACAAGAACCGGCCGGTAGCATTTTCCACTTTGAATGAAAGCGCTGATGACTGTTGAAAGTTCTCGACCACTCTTCTTCCATTATGTCACAAATCTGAAATAACCAATGATTCATTGGAGAAATATAAAAGCGAAGATAAGCCATAGACTATATAAATTAAGCTAAACTTTTAATTTAACCGATTTTTCATAGGGTGGGCAAACGAGCCTTTTGGGTGGGCAATGCCCACTCCAGCCCACCCGTAGACACGCCTCTGGTTTTTATGCCCATTTTTTAAAGTCCATTCAGCCTTCTAAGCCAAAAGTTTTAGGCACAAAAACACTAACCCCTATGTCCGTATTGCTCAACGTCGACCTTCGAGCGCTTGCTTCTTACGTCTGTACTCCTCATTGGACCTGCATTGTATCGAACTTGACAATCAGCTGACCGGATCAGTGTCCAATTACCTTAAACTACCGAAATCATATCCAATGAAATACCATCGTGCTGACATGGTCCCGCAAATACATTGTCAGTAGCCAATCATAAAGACATAAGAACCTGCAGTATCGCCCCTCTTGCCACCACAATGCCAATTGCATGGCGTGACATGTAGTGGGGAGGGCGTTCTGTTTTAGTGGAAAAAATAACTACACAGCGTACGAAGATGGTACCTTTGAAACACGTTTAAATCGGAAAAAGCTGGATTTTAATCTATTTAAACGTCTCATTTGTTTGGCTAGATATTTTCTGTTGTTTAATGATTTGTTGTCGTCAAACTTTGATCCTCTGTCGTAAAATCAGTTATCTAGCTATAGCTAGCTAACCTTGACATAGCTACTAAAATCCCTAAAAGCGTGCGTCGTTTCAGTTAAAGTGTTTGCTAGCTATAATGTTCACACGCTGAACTCTGTGAATTCGTTGATTTGCTACAACTATAGCGCCATAATTCTTCATCTGGTTAGCTTGTTAACATGCAGTCCACAGCTGAAGCGTGTTGCGTGGTCACGGTTTTTGAAAGTGTGCAAAAACACGTGGATGGAAGTAAAGGATCCAAATACGGGGAAACGGCTAGTCATCACACAGACAGGCTGAGTTGCAGCGGTGCAATTGTCAATGACCGTGCAGGGATAGTGCTTTGCAGCGGTCTTGTGTTTTCTCGCTTTCTCGTTTGTAATAACTCCATTTCCTCAGACCGCCAGTTCTTGTCACCACATAGCATTAGTAACAAGCTCCAAGTTTATATAGAGTGTTCAGTGCGACGTCTTGTAACGAATCCGCTCTCCGTTGCTGTTGAGGCCAAGCGCAAAATATCGAATTTTAAAGCAGAGTTGGTCATGCTGGTTAACTGTCGGGAGTTTCAGTCGGCGTTGCGGATAGTGTTTAAGGAGACGGATAAGTGGAGCCTCTGCTGTGGCGAGGATGACTCCGTGCTGAATAAAGACGCTGTTTTCTTAAGTTGGTTTGCTGTACTGAGGGTTCCGGGGTTGGCGAAATCTGAAAACGGCAGAACCACACCTTGGATTCCCAGCTCAGGTTTGGAAAAGGGGTGTGTGGTTTTTGCATGCGGCTCCCCTTTTGGTTCGCTCTGTCCCGACCTTTTCATGAGCACGGTTAGTAAAGGAATAATAAGCAACTTGGCCGGAGAAGAGCACGCGGTCATTCTCACAGACGCACGCTGTTTGCCCGGCACAGAGGGTGGAGGTCTGTACGTTAAGCGAGGAGACCATGCCCACCTCGTAGGCTTAATCGTGTCCCCGTTGTGCTGGAAATCAGGCGAATGGATAGGGCTGACTCTAGTGTGCTCCTTTCACTTAATTCTGAGGAACATAGCAATGGTTGTGAATCTCCGTCACCCACTCAAGGAACTCTGCGCCCCATTGCACATGGATTCAGAAGGTGTATCAAATAAAGGCCAGTGTACATCTATGCAAAATTATCCAATGGTCGCCCTGGTCGACAGTGGCCAGTCTTGGGGTTCTGGAGTTCTGATGGACTCTCAACTGATGCTGACCTGCAGACATGTTTTGAATGGAAAATCCAGGCTGACAGTGAGGTTCAAGACTGATGACAGGTATGTTACAAACTCAAACTTCATGTGTATGACAAGTTTACCCCATTGATTTCTAACATATGACATCTGTCTCATGCACGTGCAAACAAGCTTCAGATTAGAAGTGGTGTTTGACTGTTGGTCTGTCTTCTCAGGTTTCTGGTGGTGATGGGCGAAGTGCTGTATTCTACCAAGACGTCCTCACCCTACGATATAGCAGTGGTGCTGCTGAAAGAGCAGCTCCCTGGTATTGCGGTGCCGACTTCAGGATGCGCTTTCAAACAAGGTGAGCTCAATCTGATAAACCATTAAGAGCGTTACAGACTAAGAGCTGTAGCTCCTATTAAACAAGTCTAATTGAAATATTTGGGCAAAAACACAAAGGCAAATGTCAGTTTGCCATTTGGCAGAAGTTCAACAAGTGTCTGTAGTTTGTCTAAATGCATCTGCGTATTAATACCTACAGTTTTTCATCAGATATCACCCAAAACAAGTAAAATGCTCCTTTGTTTATAGAAAACCTTGAAAATGTAACCTCCGCAAAAGGTTGTTGCAATTGAAAGAAAAGTTTTTTTTCACCCAGCTTGCTTGTTTAAATATTGCGTTTGTTGCTGTATGTGTGCAGGGGAAGATGTGTATGTCATCAGCTACGGAGCGTTTGGTCATAGCTGTGGGCCATCGGTCACTTCGGGGGTCCTCTCCCGTGCCGTTTGCTGTAACTCGCAGCCGGTGATGCTGCAGACCACATGTGCAGTGCAGGCAGGAGCCAGCGGGGGCGCTGTAGTGCGAGTGTACACAGGAGAACTGCTAGGTAACATGATTTTCCAAATTTTCTGACAGTTTGATGCGTACCGGCTGTTTTAATACAGCAATGTTGCCATTTGACCTCGGAGTAAACAGTGTACAAACTCTCCTAGTAAAGAACACTGTGTATGTGTGTGTGTGTGTGTGTGTGTGTGTGTGTGTGTGTATATATATATATATATATATATATATATTACATATCGCATCAGTACTGACAGTAGGGCTGGGCAATATTAGGCTGAATCACGATACATGATATATATCTCGGTATTTTCTACGAAGTGGGCTAAATGTTCAGTTATAAGTCAAAGCCACATGTGAGATGTCACAAGCAGGGTTTCCGCTAGGATTTTTTTCTTGCCGGTCTGGTGTTTGGAAAGAATTTATTTTACCGGACAAATTTGAAACTTACCGGTTATGTTTAAATAACAGCCTGTGTTACAAACGTAAATATAATAGGTTGGCGAAAGAATGACTATGACCTCAAATCAGTTTGACTATTTAATGAACAGTAACAATTGAGCAAAACCTCAACATTAGCCGCTAAAATGTAGGCTATTACGAAACATCTGTAACCTGTAACATCTGTAGCCTGTTTTAAAAAAAAAAAGGTCAGGCCTACATGGCATCAAATGTAGCCCAGAGGCTACCAGGTAACATTTTATTTTCTCCTTGTTTTCATTGCAGCAAAGTCCTCTGCTGCCAACTTGAAATTAAACGTGTCCAATGTGTCTTTGTAGCTTGCAATGCGCATAATCTGTGTCTCTCACTCTTCATCCAGATGACTTTGCAACGCTGTTTTAATTCGATTCTGCAGAGAGAAGCCCCTCTCTGCTGGCACGCTTGACACAGGCAGCACACAGGCAATTTTAGCCAGTGTAGCCCAGTCAGGATGCAGCTCGCTGAACTCATAAGTAAGCACATTTTGCTGTCAAAACACAAATGTCCTGTTTAAGGATAGCCTTCATTATAGCTACATTTTGTATGAGCATTATTACTGGACATTTTGACTGGCAAGTTTTTAATTTATCGGTTTTTATAAATTTTACCAGGCAAAAACCGGTAATTACCGGCTAACGGAAACCCTGCTCGCAAGCACTTTAATTAAAACGGACTGTGATCAAAATAAAATGCAAAGACAGGGTTTCCTACCCTCTTTGAAAATATGCAGCTGCAATCGATGTTGCAGGAGAACTTGTTGCAACATTTTATTTGTGTTCATTTCAAGTCGATAGATATAAATATACGGGTAAGTCAGGGGGATCTTTAGTGCTGTGTAGGGCTGAAAACTTACACCACCAATTCTAATCTATTGAACAGTTAACAAGTATAAGATATATACAGTATATATATATATATACAGTTTTGTTAATGGGAGATACTTTTGTCCATATAGTGTATTTGGCCACACCTGTTTTTCAGGGTTTGGGCTAGGCCCCTTATCTCCAGTGAAGGGCAATCGTAATGCTTCAGCATACCAAGACATTTTGGACAATGCTGTGCTTCCAACTTTGTGGCAACAGTTTGGGGGAGGCCCTTTTCTATTCCAACATGACTGTGACCCCGGTGCACAAAGCAAGGACTATAAAGACATGGTTTGATGAATTCGGTGTGGAAGAACTTGACTGGCCCGCACAGAGCCCTGACCTCAACCCCATCGAGCACCTTTGGGATGAACTGGAACGGAGATTGCGAGCCAGGCCTTCTCATGCAACATCAGTGCCTGACCTCATAAATGCTCTACAGAATGAATGGGCACAAATTCCCACAGAAACACTCCCAAAATCTTGTTGAAAGCCTTCTAAGAAGAGTGGAAGCTGTTATAGCTGCAAAAGGGGGACCAACTCCATATTAAAGTATATGTATTTGAATACAATGTCATTACAGTCAGGCGTGCAAATACTTTTGTCCATATAGTGTATGTGGTCTTGAACATCTTGCACTGATTGGTCTAGGGTGACTGTATTGCACAGAAGGCAAAGGCAGGCACTGATCCATGTGTTTCTGAGTGAATCAACATATATTCTGTTGGATTTCGCTGAAATTGATGCACTTGCAAGCTAACTAATAAACTGTTACACAAAGAACTTCAGTCTGGACCGTAGTTGCAGGAGAGGCAGAAGATGTTTATTGATGATCTTCAGTACAGCAAGGCTTCGCAGAGTTTCACACTAAGTTTCACACTTATGGTGCATTTCCATCAAGCAGTACAGTACAATTTGGTACAGTACGGTACGCAAATATTCGTGTTTCCATCATCAAAAGTTGCGAACCGTACCAAAATAAGCGTACCATACCGTACTGGTTTTTGGTACCCTTCTGTTGGGGTACCAAGCAAGGTGGTACGGTTTCTAAAGGATGGAGCTACACCCACTGCCGTCCATTGGTTAGTCGGCAGAGAGTCGTCACTTCCGTGCAACAGCGTGAATACAAAATAGGGCTGTCAACGTTAATGCGTTAATGCTCGTTCGCGATTAATCTGGAAACTTTAACGCGTTAATGTTTTAACGCAAATTAATCATATTGTCAAGTCTGACCGCAACTCCCTTCCGTAATTCCAGCGCAGGTATTTACCTGTCTGAATTACTGAAAGGCGCAAACGCAGGTGTGCTGAACGGCAAATTTCATTTTAACCCTTTCGCGCGTACGGTCACACCAGTGATTAGCCTTTTAGCGCATATGCTAAAACTGGTGAGATTAGAATACTAGATTGGAGAAATTCTAGCTAATTTTGGCTTTGAGGAAACAGCGATTTAATTTTTAAAAATTTAAAATATAGCAAATGCTAACTGAAATCTATAAGAAACTTGAAAACGCAAATGTAAACATAACGAACCATATAAGGTAACACGCGCGCTACATACCATAACAAATAAGTTGCATGCGAAAGGGTTAAAACGAAATTTGCCGTTCAGCACATCTGCGTTTGCCATGCCTTTCAGTAATTCAGGCAGGTAAATATCTGCGCTGGAATTATGGAAGCAAGTTGCGGTCCAATTTGATATGATTAATTTGCGTTAAAACATTAACGCGTTAAAGTTTCCAGATTAATCACGAACGAGCATTAACATATTAACCTTGACAGCCCTAATACAAACACAAAAGTTCATCAACCGTCTCTGCTGTGTTGCGTTCTTCGCGCGCTTTTATGATGTCACGCTACTTACCTAGCTGACGCAGCATTTGCCGTCCAGCATACGCCCCGCCTATTAAGTAGGGTACGGTTGGCAGTGGAGACGCAAGCCATACCAGGGTTTACCGTACCAAACTGTTACACAACGAACCGAACTGTACTGTACTGCTTGGTAGAAACGCACCATTAGAGTCTTACGCCTTACACACTCATCAACCTCTCACGGTCCGGTCCGTCTCAGCTGGGGGGCAACTCTGCTTACAAAGAACATCTTATAGCATCATAAATAGTGGGAAACTGATGACATAAGCTGTGCAGAATATTTAATTATAACTGACCTTGCATCGCCTAGAGTCTGGCGCCTAATTGGAAAAACATTGCTTTAAAAGGTATCCTTGGATTTATAGGGGAGCATACACTGACCCGACTCCTCTCTGTCACAAACCCAGACAAGGGAGGCAGAGTGGGAGAAAGTTCAGTCGGGTAGAGTGTCCCTGTATCACCCAGAACAAAACCTTTAATACTTATAATACTTAATAATAGCTTCAAAGAACTGAGGTATTTTGGTTGTGGTATATGCGTTGATATATCTGATCAACCCAAATGGTTAAATATGAAGTGACTGACCTAATACTGAACTACAGCTATACGAGTGCTCGATATCATAGGCCTCTCCGTTGGGACAACCCTCACCAATTGCTTATTTTTTACTGGATTGGGCTGAAATTTGTACTGAACATCCAAGAAACCCTAAGGATAATTCATGTATTCATGTAGATAGTTGTTGCTGAATATTTTACAGTAATCAAATTAATATTTTTTTTTTTTACCCAAGCGAAGAATCTTCAATTTTAAAAAATTTATATCTCCACTAGTTTTCACTTTCTTGCAACCAAATTTTGATTCTGTGTAGTATTGATATAGTTGTATCACATCTACAAGTTGTTTGGTCCTGCATAAAAAATTGAGTGCCACAGATCTTAAATATATATTCGGAGCTGAAAAAACCCACTTTTTAAGGTATTTTGACTGTATATTTTCCCAAGAAGGATTATATCAGTTTCCTTGAAACCTTTTTATGGGAAAGTGTTAATATTCATTGCAAATATATAAAAAATTAAAAGATGTTATTTAATAATTTTTTGAAAATGGCTAATTTTCTGTACTTTTCACTGGCTGTAATACATTCAGTGGTTTTATTTCATAGGTAGATATTTGTACTATGTTTGCTTCAAGGTTTTCTGTCTCTGTGTGATACCTATTGAGCCTGTTTTTCATTGGGTTCAGGAAATTTGCAAGTTACAAGTTCTGAATTCTGGGTGAATTGGCATGGAATGACCCATGTTTATTTAAGCTTCTGAATGCCTGAATCCACACTACCACACTTTCACCGATAGGTGACAGCTGTGGACCTATAAAAACAGCATTCACATAGCTTTGGGAAGAAATAGCACAGAATTTAGTATGCACATCGTTGCCATTGTAGCCTGAAAAGACATGCTCATATAGTTGACACTTCAGTCTGTTTTTCATTGGTGAATGTGCTGGGGAGAGACTCATGGTGTGTCTGGATGTAATGTTTTATCTTTGGTCTGCTTTTGTGTTGAATGTTTAAGAGTCTTCTGTGTTCATTATTATGTTGGCCTGAATATTACACCTGGGTGTATTTATCTATGTGCAGGCAAAGTGGTGTTTTTTTTTTTTTTTAATATTTCAACCAAAATGCCACCTGTGTTTGGCCATAGAAACTCACTGTGGCCCTTATTTGAATTCAGCAACATCGCTGCGAGATGCCAGCAGTAGCCTCTTTGAACCCCTTAAAACGAAGAAAGTCACATTTCATCACCATGGCTCACTGATAATGACAAACTGGAGTCTCCAATATTGATTTACCTGGGATCCCCGCATCATTAACGAGTTCTCTTAGTGTAGACTGAGCTTTTACAGTCAGGACTGTTTTCTAAGGTTGTATTTTTGTGTCCTGTGTAGTGAAAAAAAATCTGTCCAGCAGAATTAGTGGTGTGGTCCTCCCAGACTCACTCTGTAGAACATCAAGCAATATGTTGTAAAGAAAGTTTGATGATTGATTGATTTAAAAAGGCCACGCAGGTCACAGAGCTACAACACAGCTGTCTTGTTAGGGAGCCCCAAGCTGGAAGGTCATCGCCTTCCAAAGGTGCTGGTGTAGGCACCTCCCCTCTGTATTGGCAGTGATGGTTGTTGTTTTTCCCCAGAATGCCTCACTGCTGTGGTGTCTCGCTCTCATTCACCCTATCGTGCTTCTGTGTAATTATATGTGTGAAAGTGTACATCAGGGATATTTGAATTTATATATGTAGAGGTTTATTTCTGGGTATGTGTTAGCGTTGTGTTTGGAATGGTGTAGTCTCTTTTGATCTCAGCACTGTGTTTAGCACTGAAGCTTGTTCGTATGTGATTAGTAGTATCTTTGTACACTTTCAAAGTTGCTCTGGATAAGAGTGTATGCTAAGTGGCATTAATTTTACAGGAAGTGTAATATGATAAATGTAATTACCATGACCCTGTTCTGTTTTTTTTTTTTTTTAAAAGCGGCGGTGCCCCCTGCAGGCATGCGTGCAGAACTTTGCTTTGTGTGCGCGAGTATCATCAGTCACTGCCTGCACAGCTCTGAACAGAAACCCTTGCTATTGACCGAGAAACGAACCAGGACCTACCTCCCCCTGTGTACACCGAGCTATGTGCGTTATTGACAAACTGTAAGTAACGGTTGCTTTACTGCTTGTAGATATGTTTAATTATTCCAGCCTTAGTAGCATCTGCCGATTAGTTTGTACACCGTTTGATGTGACAGTACCGAAACCTAGCTCAACTCGCATCTGCAACAGTTAGTTCGACAATTTGTCAAGTTATCAGTTTGTAATTAAGCCTCTTTTAATTATTGTTAACCCTTGAACGTCGATGGTAACTGCCAGTGATGTGTGTTGTTCACGAGGTGTGAACGTAAAATGGTGGTGCAGCTTGTACAATTCCTGCCATGTTATGTGCAAAGTTAACCACTAGATGGCAGCGTAGACTGGGATAACGGCCTGTACATTCGTTAAATGTTGTTGAGTTAGATCACTTTTCTGCTGCCTCATTTATGATGATTCAGCTTGTTTGTATTTATGGAACGTATTGTAAATATGTTTATATTTGATTTTCTTTAGACCACATACAGCTACTTATTGAGGTGTAAGCACCAGTAGAAGTGCATTCTGGAAACTAGCTCGTGCAATGCTGTGCTGTTGTATTACTACTTATACCATTAAGTAAAGATTGTTTATTGCGTTCTGGACTCTGGACCTGTGTTCTAAGTCAGAAAACCAAGATGGACGCCTCCAGGAAAACGTTTGTTGTGTTTGCTAGTGGTGTTCAAAACGATTATTTAGTGATTCGGTTCCTTTTGGTCAGTTCAATAAAATGATTCGAATTTTTGACTCAGTGATTCATTTCCATACCCGGTCGGGGTGCACACACAAATCTGTAAATAATTTTATTGCATTTTAAGTTACTCTACATTGTTCCAAACATCATGCCCATTATTAGCCTGCTGTTAGGAATTTTCTTCCTTTGTGGAACCAAGTCGGGACCGGTGAAGTAACGCACTGATGACCACTTTTCAATTGAAAAGATTTATTTCGATGCGCAAAGGGAGACTCGTGTGGGAGCAGCGACATGCGTTCCGACTGAGATCTTCAGCATAATGGCTACAAGTGAGGGTTTAAGTACCTTTTCCGCGGTATACCAAATGTCAGGTGTGAACATTCCCTTCAGGAAGTGCATATCACACCTGGATGTTCTGGGGGCACCCACTGGGTCAGCTACCAGGGACATCCCTTTGAACCCTACATGTGGCTGGTTATCTCTAACAGTCAGAGGGCTATTGCAGAGTGTGTGTGTGAGCTTAAATACTAAATGTAATTCAAACAACATTCAAACAAAATGCAATTTAAATAGAATGTAACTGGTACAAGCCATTTTGTATTGGGGGGAGGAGACATCTTACCCACCACTGCTCAGGCCCTAACCATGTTACCGTTTTCAAGAGAATTAGTCAAGTTGGAGTAGGTGACATCATACGATACATTATTGATCAGACTATGTAGCTTATGGTACAGAGAACACAAAGGTAACAATATTAAGTCCCCAGATACTCTGCGATATTACCACCCAAAGCCACCCCCAAGGGGTGCTATTTGCAAAAAGTTCAGTACCTTTGAGCCATTGGGTCACAGTTGTTGCCTTTCTAGCTGCACTATGGTACTGCTCATCAGAGCGTAGGGAGGCATCATCAGCTTCCCAAGTAGAGATGAGAGCGTGCTTAATTCTTGCACCAGTTTCTTAAACTAACCTTTCAATCCTGTCAGAAACTGCCATAAGCGCTCTCTCAAAGGAGTTATTAGGGTCCAACACCCAGCTATCGAGTGCTGGAATGGAAGTGTTAGCGGTGACATCCGGAGCGACTAGAATAGAGCCGATAGTGATAGAGGTACCAGTTGGGTTAATGCAGTAGGAAGTGTTAGCCATTGGGCAGAGTTTTTTGCCAGAGTACAGAGGTCCAAACTCACACCACGTGGTAGCATTGGTTCTCACTGCTATTGCTCCAGGAGATTCAGGCAATACTTGTATTTGTAGGTCAGGTCCAATACTATCTGACAGAGCTTGTCCCAACTCAATTGAAGCAGTACACAATACCCAGCCACCGACGGTAGAGCACTGGTCCTGTGAAAAGGTGGTGTGTCTTTGGCTGTCGGAGATGATCAAAAGTCAACTTTATTGTCAATTCTCCAATATGCACAGGACATACAGAGGATTGAAATTGCGTTTCTCTCAGGCCCATGGCAACAATACAACAGTTAGATGTAACGCAGTGACACTGAGAGACAAGAATAAGAATTTTCACAGATATGCAATAAACACAAGTGGCTCAATAACACAGACATAAATAAAAATGTGTGACATTCGTGACAGAAACAAGCTACAAATATTTACAAGGGCATCAAAGCACATAGTAGGTTTAAAAAATATAAATATAAATTCCACAGGATGGTGTAAAAAGTGCAGAGTGGTTCATAGTGCAACAGATTATAGCAGCTGATGTAGACTGTTATATAAGTAAAGTGACTGTGCAGACCTGTGTGAGTTTGTGCATGATTAATGTTGGGAAGTGTGTGTTGTAGATGTCCAGGAGGGAGGGGAGTGATGCACCAGAGATCTTTTCTGCTGCATCCACTATGCGATGCAGGGTTCTCCTGTTGGCGGTGGTGCAGCTTCCAAACCACACAGTGATGCAGCTGGTAAGGATGCTCTCAATGGTGCCACGGTAGAAGGAGCACATGATAGGAACTGGGGCTCTGGCTCTCCTCAGTTAGCAGAGGAAGTAGAAGCGTTGCTGAGCTTTCTTAGCCAGTGATGTGGTGTTGTTTGACCAGGAGAGGTCCTCTGTTATGTGCACACCCAGAAACTTGGTGCTGCTCACCCTCTCCACAGTTGCACCATTGATGGTCAGAGGATGATGCTGGGTGTGCTCTCTCCTGAAGTTGACGACCATCTCCTTTGTTTTCTTCACATTCAGGGAGAGATTGTTGTCGCCACACCACTTGGCAAGTTAGCTCACCTCTGTCCTGTAGTTAGCCTCATCTTTGTTGGTGATGAGACCCACCACAGTTGTGTCATCCGCAAACTTGATGAAGAGGTTGGAGCTGTACTTTGGTGTGCAGTCATGGTTCAGCAGCATAAAGAGAAGGGGGCTAAGCACACATCGCTGAGGGGCCCCAGTGTTCAGTATGATGTTGCTGGATGTGTGGTTGCCGACCAGAACTGCCTGTGGTCTTCCAGAAGAAGTTACTGAGGTTGTTAAGCAGAGAGATGTTGCTGTCACAGGTCCGTGGTGGGGGCTTACATTTGGAAACACAATCTTAGGGTCTGCATGATTGAAATCTCCAGCTAAGATGAGAAATCCCTCTGGGTGGGCTGTCTGTTGTTCGCTGATGACCTGGTAGAGCTCACTGATTGCACCATTCTTGTCACTGTTGTTAGAGCTGGGTGGAATGTAAACAGCAACTAGCAGGATGGCTGTGAATTCCCCCGGCAGGTAGATGGACGGCACTTGACAATCATAAACTCCGCCAGGGGTGAACAATGTCTGCAGACCACTGTGGCATCATGACACCATGCATCATTGATGTAAACACAGACCCCGCCACTGCGGGTCTTACTGTTCTCAACCAGGGCTCTGTCTGCTCAATAGCATGTGAGCTGGTCAAGTTGAATGGCGGAGTCCGGTACGTTGTTGTTGAGCCACATTTCAGTGAATACAAAAACACAGCACTCTCTCACTGCTCACTGCGAAGACCTCAGAAGCCGTATGTGGTCCATTTTATTGTCTAAAGAGCATACGTTGGCAAGGAGGATGGTTGGATTAGTTGGTTTGTATGGGCTAGCTGCTAGCCTGACTCGGGTGTACCTCCGCGCTTGCCCCTCTTCTGCTTTCTCTCACACGCCTGCGATGCCTCCTCTCCTGGTGGGGAGTTGCAGTCGAGGCCGGCGATGTGGTAGGCCAGCGGAGTAAACCATGTCTCTGAAGTTCCTCAGAATACGTGGTGTTTAATCTCCAAATTCCAGATCTGCCGATGTCTAGCAAATCCTTCTGGTTGTAAATTCGCCTTGTAATTGAACAAACATAACATACGCTGACAAAAACACGCCGAACTTGCACAAGAATAAATATGAAAACACCGTTCTTTCGGGACAAGAGAGAACCACTGTGTTTTGCACGCGCCGCCATGCTAAATAAATGATATACTTGACATTACGTACACAGCACCGATGATCATTACAGGGGAACTGAAGCGAGTGTATGGGTTGTGCCTTAACTATAGGTCTCTGCCCTACTGGAATCAGCATCCCACCCCAGATGGTCTCACCATCATGGCAAGCCCCCACTACTGACAGGGACCCCTCCCCGGCTGCCACCCAGGGAGCCGGCTCTGTATCCTTAAGGGACAGCTGACCGCACCCAGCCTGGTACATGTGACCGCGAGCAGGTCACCTATCAAGGCTGCCACCTCCATGCTGAATGCCATGCCAGTCCTGTAACGCATCTCTTCCACCCTCATGTGCTTGTTTTCTCCCACCAAATTTCTTCATAAAATTTACTGTTTTTTGGCCAAATGCTAGAGCAGAACAGTGATCCACCTCCCCAGTATCATGCATAGCAGAAGCAAGATGACGAGTAGCTTGGTTAGAAAGTAGTCCTCCTTTTGCCACTGATATAGTACCTGTCGCTAACAGGTTATCAGATTAGACTCTAGTGCCATTGAAATTGCATTTAATGTTGACCCAGCGGCTCCCATCCATGAAACACTTGGTAACCTTTTTCTAACATAGTGCTGATCAATATTTGGATGGATTCTTCTAATTCTGTGAAAACAGAACAGTTTTTAGGCCAGATAATATGATTCACTGTGACAATTAAACAAGAGGTTTAGGTCCATTGTACAATTTAGGGCATGTGCCAGGCTTCTCTGGAGGACTGCATTTAGCACGTGTCTCACCTCTTTGCTGAAGTGCATGCTCATGTATGGCCTTTGAAGACAACCATCTTTCTCCAGTCCTGCAGCAGTTTTATTCCAATTAATATTAAACATCTCATGTATTCTAATTGCCTCTCCCCAGCCCATTCCTGTATCTACCCACACTCTCGGATCCTTCCAGATCAATATACCTGATCCATTACCATTCAAAACATTACAACAGGGGTCTTCTATCAATACAACAGGGTTCCTTACACCCAAAAAATGACAGTCAGTTATCCTCCAGGTGTCGTTGTTGCATCGCATGGAGCCCCATCCAGTGCGATTGAATGTTGCAAGTCCGTTCCAGGTCCAGCCGCAGCCTGCAGGGTTGGTGCACATTTTTGTACTGCGGATCCGGGTGTCTGCCTGGAGACACACAAGTGAAATGGTTCCCAGGAGCCAGAAGGGTAGATGGGGATTATTGTGCCCCATGTTGGGTCTCACCCTTGTATTTCCTCAGTCTAGTGATCCACACTGGAATTCCAGTCACTCTGACTTCTCACGGGGTTGTGAGTAAAACTGTGTGTGGCCCGGACCAGTTGGGATCGAAGGTCTTCTTTTTGTATGTTTTTACCAGAAGTTGGTCTCCTGGTTCAACTGTACAGGTTTCCTCTTTGTCCCCCACCTGGTCAGGTCCGGTTCTGTGGTCCTGTGAAATACACTGTGACAAGAGTCTGCAGTATTCAACCAAACAGTCACCCATAACATGCAGTTCACCACCACCAATACACAGATCACCAGGGGTCCTCATGGATCGACCTGTAAGCATTTCAAAGAGTGAAAGTGAATCTGGGTTAGTTGGCCCTGCTCTCATAGAGAGGACCACCGCTGGTAGATTTGCCACCCAGTCACCACCCAGTTGTTTCCTGAAATGGAGAACAGCTGTTTTGTTAATTTGCTCACTTTCAACACTGCCACCTGTCTTGGTTTTCTGCATTGTTTCATGTAGTTTCTTCACTACTCCCCCATTTTGTATTGGGGCTCCTGCACTAGTCAGGAGCCCCCTATTCACCCACAACCTCAAAAAGCACATGCTTCACGCTGCGGCTAAAGTGTATAATTCAGCTACCTGAACAGACTGGCCTGGCAGTTGCCCATGTCTTACTACTTATTTCAGTTCCTCTCTCTGCCTCCCTTTTTGTTCCTAGCAGTGTGCCATTTGGTTATACGCTCAGCCTACACCAATAGGTCACTACAGTCTCTTGGGGTATAACCAATTTCCCCAGCTTTGTCTTTAGAAACTGGAAGACTGCCTTCTATTACCGCACTCAGGAAATCGCCACTATCTCTACTGGGTTTGTTTCCTGGGTTACCTGGGTTCATTCTCTCCTTGTTCCTTAGCAGAGAACACAGAAAACGGGTTAGATCCGGTCCCAAGAGCTTGCGTTACAGCTCTTTTAAAAAGTTCTACAGCATCGCTCGTTGCTAGGGTAGACTCAAACCTTGCTGTAGCCCATGCTGAGTCCTGGTGGTTGTCACTCAGATTCAGCCAGACCATCTCGGGACATTTAGCTCTATTTAGAGTATACACATCAGAAGCATGCCAACCGCCCACAGCCATGTACTGTCCTATCTTACTCCAAAATCCTAGATTTGGGTCCTGTCTCTGCAGTTCTGGAAACCATAGCTCGTAAATCAGAGGGGCTAAGAGGTGTATGCTTTAACACCGTGATTGTTGCAGGTCCCCCTGCCCCCAGTTGTGGGTTAGGAACTGTGTCAATGGCCACAGGTGCTAATGGGGGAGCGGTTGGGACATGAGGAGAACTATCAACTATCTCAGGGTACAAAAGGGGGTAGGTTGGCGGAGGCTGACCAAATGTCTCTGATTTACATTTTACATCCTCCAGACATTGTTTCAGCTGACTGCGGCATTCAATCAATTTTTTAGTTAGTTCCTGTAATTGTCTGTCATGCTCTAACTTTTGTTTCTGCCACAACTTTATTGTGTTCTCATATAACAGCACGACACACATAACAGCTTCTTTCCTTTTCTCCTTACCATTTTTACAACCGTTCCACCATTCACTCATAGCTTCAGCTAGAGTTTGGCTATTTTGTGCTTTCAAAGGGAATGGTGGTTTAACCTTAATTATAGCACTATATCTAGGTACAATTGCTTCCATAGCAGCTTTCCTAACCTCTTCACTTAACATCTCTTTCTCCATTCCCGGTCCAGTGATTGGTAATGGTTCAGAGATTATAGTTATCTTGGCCATTGTAAAGAATTTTACAGCAAGTACTTAACTAATACTTGTCGGTAGCTACATCCCCGTGTGTAGAACAGTTTCTAAGGCCAGGAAAGTATGTGTTTTGTTCTTATCGTATAGGGGCAATTCCTATGTGTGTTGTTGTTTTAACCTTACTCCCTTATTTCGGGCTCATAGAATCAAGAATATTAAAGGGCTCATACTGTCCACGGTCCTCATGCTATTGGACTGGAACCTCGACAAGTTTATATCAATATTTATGATAATTCTATTATATTATATAGGTATATTGGCTATTATATTCTATAGGCTATATTCGTGTACACTTCAAATAACATATCACACAGGTCTAACGCAACAAATACAACAGTTATTCTGCCAGCATATAAGCACTTCAACTCATGCATATAAAACACAAAACACAAATTGAGCTCAGAACAAACAAATGATAGTGCAATTTCTCTCACGCATTCATTTGCATTGGCAAACATCCAAGGTTCTTCTCACACACACTTGGCACACAGCCCAGTTTCTCACAACTCACAATCTTCCTTTTTTACCGAAACAGTGAAAAAGGCCAAAGCATTACCCCAAGTGTAGGCTACATCCTACAGCTTTAATGCCAACAACAACTGCAGCGGTACTCAGAAGTATCCGCTAACAGAAACCAATGTCCGTACGTACTGCTGATACAGTTTTGTGATAGGCTGTTTCGTGGACAGACCGCATATCTAATATCCACTGGAGGGAGAGTTATAGCTGCTATGCCACCTAATGCGCATGTTTGCAAAGAGGAACGAACGAATCTTTTAGACTAGGGATTCGGTACACTCGGTTCACCTCAAAGACTCATTCAAAAGGATTCGTTCATTGGCGAACTGCATATCACTAGCACTTGCTCTTTCAGAATACAGGATAGTACAGAACAAATTCAGCTGAAAAGTAGGCCTACAAATACCACCTTACAAACACAAATCTAGCTATCTAGCTACAATACAAACAAAACAATAAACTTAACTATCTAGATACTATCACATTCCACTGACAAATACAAATATCCTCTTGCAAACAAACACATAACTAGAATAAAAAAAAAACAATGAACGTAGAAAGCTAGGTAGCTTACTAGCTAGCTAATTTGGCTTTCACACACTTTGCTCAACTGTCATATTACTAATAGCTAGTTAGCTATCAAGCTAATAGTCTCATCACATCTCTTCTAACCAAATAGTTAATTTTACCACAGACACTGCAAGCAATCTGTTGTGACAACTACTGTTAAGCTAGCTAGCTACCCCTGACCCACCATTGTTAGCCACAATACCAGTTGATAACAATGCATTACGTGGTATTTTGTGTGTACAGACACCGTAGCAACATGTCCACAGATAGACCTTAGACAGTACTGTGTGTGTGACTGATTTAATGAGACCCAGAATAAGACAGTGGTGCTAATAAACAGTGTAATACTACACCTTTCACTACTGTTGATGCCTGTAGCAGCCATCTTGGATTTTGAAGTAGGGGTTGGTGAGGTTCCTCTGACTTTCCGAGTCGGAAATCCGACTTCAGGGGGCGTTCCAGTTGAAATGTTATGTGTGTGATGTCACAATAGGCGGAGTCACTGCGGGTTGCACCCACTGAGTGGCAGAAAGGCAGCATTAGCGTTCAGCTTGAATGCCGCAAAAAACACAAAAAAACACATCTAAAATGGGAAAGAGCTGTTGTGCAATTGACTTTGCAGATAGATTCAACAAGAAATCAGAGCTCTTTTTACGGACTGCCAGAAGCTAAAGAAAAGAGAAGCAAATGGATCGCTGCAATTCACAGAAACAACTGGAATCCAGGCACCGAAACATGGGTTTGCGGTTGCCATTAAGGATAAGGATGTTTTTATTGTCATTCCAGAACTTGTTGTATATGAAAGGGAACAATATTTTTTAATGTCCCACCGGTGTGACCGTACGTGCAAAAGGGTTAAAAGTTTCTACAAAATATGTTGAAATTTTATTATTAGCAGAGGTGGACACCCCGGCTTCAGAAAGTAAAAGTCCTGTCATGTATTTGTTTTTTGAGGCCTTCTTTTGAATTGAAAAGTTGCATGTTGTGTGTTGCTTTTGCTGAGTTAATGTAAAATATAAAAAATATAAAAATAAATTAAAATGATTTTTTTCCTAAATTAATTCTTGTTATGGGTCACACCTTACCATCCATATGCTATAGTAGAGCCACCACCAATTTGATCCTACGTGTTTGTAAGGACAGAATCTGGACCAGCACTATGGAGCAAACAATCTAGTAGATTTCTGGAAAAGGTATGAAATGTCACTGTGTGTGTGTGTGTGTGTGTTGGTGGGGGGTGGAGACGGAGCCGCACCGTGCTCTGCGCTCTGTATATTTTCCTGCTTTTTTGTCCTTTGCCAATCACATGCCTGGTTATATTTCCTGACAGAACAACCCTTTGAACATTGCAAAAGGAGTAGAGAAGCTGGCTGACACTTCTCCCATAAACAAGCCAAAAAGAACAAATGGTTAAAATGAACAATAATCTCCTTCACAAAAGGACACAGCCATTTTTCATGTTTTCTCAATAACTCATTGCCATGGTCATGACTAAGTGCATTGAGTATGCTGTAGACAGAGGAGGAGGCATTGGGCCCTCTTTAATCTTTGCAACCATTTTTTTTTTCTTTCTTCCTTTTAAGTGTGCATGCAGTTTGGCTTGTGGTTGTAGCAGCGGGATAAATGCAGTTTGAGCTTCTCAGCCTGCAGTTGCCTTGCCGTTGCAGGCTCTGCATTATTGATACATTCTGCAGATTGCTGGATGCAATAAATCATAAGAAATTTGATATTTGAAACATATTTTCTGCTCTTCTGCTTACATTTAGGCATGCTGTCCATTTACATTTACACTGATGCCATTCTCTGAGCTTCAAGTCTACAGCGTCCTCCGAGACTTGAAACATAACCCCCTTGACAATGGCCTAGCTCAGGGGTCTCCAACACTTTGCTCGTGAGCTACTGCCAGTTTATCTTAATAAAATAGCCAGATTTATGATGAACAAAGAAAATGGCCAGGCAAACAAAGCAGAAGACATACTATTTCCATGAGGAATGGGAATGCAAATTTTTTTCCATGAATGTGAAGGACAAGTGTGTGTGCCTCATCTGCGGTACCAGCGTTTCAGTCGGTAAAAGATGCAACGTTCAGTGCCACTTCATGGACATTCTAAAACTCTTAACGGGAAAAGGCTTAACGTGGCTTAATGTTCCAAAATAGCGTCCAATGATCACCAAATTTCTCTCAGACATGTCTTGTCATAAACACGTAGTGGATGTTTTCTATGTTTTCTATGACTTTGATGTGAATTAAAGATGTTTTGATATATTATGTGAGCTTGACACATTGAAATTTGAAACATTTGGATACAGAACGTACATTTGACTTGCTATTGATGTGAATTAAAGATGTTTTTGATCCAAAATGTGAGCTTTGGATATTGACATTTGATACATGTATATACAAAAAGTAGCTTAATTCAGCTGGTTAATGTGAGTGGTTTGATACGTTATGTTAATAAGTGTGAGTAATACAAGACATGAGTAGCTCTCGGCCACTTTCATTTTTTCAAAGTAGCTCTCAGATGAAAAAAGGTTGGAGACCCCTGCCCTAGCTCCTTAATCACAGCTCGACATGCCTGGGGAGGCTGCAGTCAGAGACTGTGATGATGTGCAGGGTGCTTTCATCATTACATTGCACTAAACTACATGAATTTAGCAGATGCTCTTATCCAGAGCAACAGCAAGCACAATAGAACATAAGTGTATCCATTCAAGTTTAATGAGCAACTCCTGGACTAGTGACTTGTGAGTTGTACTTGTGAACTTGTGCAATTTGACTAGGCGGTGCAAGCCAAATATACAATGACGCATCAGTGAATAGAACACAGAATCCAAAATACATCATAATACTACCTGTAAAATAATCATTAAACATCAAATACTAGAAGTATCAGGTGTTAGGGGGTGGGGTTTGAGGTGGAACTGAAATGCTTGCTAAAGAGTTGGGTCTTCAGTCTGCATTGGAAGATGGACAGTGATTCCACTGTCCTAACCACTGTGGAGAGTTCATTTCACCACTGGGGCATCAGTACAGACAGGGATTGTGTCTGAGAGGAGCGACCCCCTCAGGGTGGGACAGTCAGTCGCCCCATAGTTCCAGAGCATAATGATATTAACAGAACATAGGGTTTCAGGACCAATCATAAGTATGAGGGGGCTGTCCCATAGACCAGAGCAATCATCTGGGAACTTTCATGTCGCAGTGTGGTTACCGCCCCTTCTTGGGGGAAAACAAGGCTGTATTCGAAACCGCCTACTGCATACTATGTACTGCATACTACACAACTATATACTGTATACTGCATGCTATTATTCTGTGTAGTACCCAGTATGCGACCACTAATGATTACATTTGTAGTATGTTACATTGTCGCGTGAAATCATTGTGAGTTTAGAAAGGTCCAGATTTCCTCATGGTGTTTTCCAATTAGACGCCACTAGCATTCTCACTAGGGTTGCAAAGGGGTGGAATATTTCTGGTAAATTTCTGGAAACTTTCCATGGGAAGTTAAGATGGGAAATTTTGGAAATATTCCAAATTGGAAACTTTCCATGGGAATTATGGGAATTCATGGGAATTAACTGGAAATTGGGAGTAATTTAAACAAACTGTATCATATCCAAACATAAACATTTTGTTTTGTCGTGAGCAGACATGCATGCAAAATAATACAATTAAATAACATGACATATCAACAGATTTATTTGTGAGTAGAACTTTAGTAAACTTTTATTGAATAGTCAGTTCTTTCTTTGAACAACAAAAACATGCATGTTGAGTAAAATATTACTCCCCCCACCCATTCAAAAAGTAAAATGAATCCTCCCCCTCCTCAAAAAAATGTGTTAAATGAAAGGAGCCCCCCCCCCTCCAAAAAAGTCCCATTCCACATGTAAAAAAAAAAATAAAAAAATAAAAAAAACATTTTCCCTCAAGCTTCTCAAGCCTAGCTTCTGCAAGTTCTGCATTGTTGCCAAACCTTTTCAGGTCTCAACGGCTTCATCCTGGGCCTCATCAACATCCTCCATGTTCACTTCCTCAACATCTGACTCCTCCTCCTCTTCATTGTCAACTGTCCGCCTTGTTGAGGATGGCTCTGTGTCTGGCTCAAAGAGCCTTAGGTTTGCCCGGATGGCCACCAGTTTTTCCACTCTTAAATTTGTGAGCCTGTTGCGAACCTTTGTGTGTGTGTTCCCAGTGACCAGTTGTGCTCAGATGCGCTTGATGTTGGTGGGATTTGGAGGATGAGTGAGGCTACAGGTGCAAGGGCCTCAGATCCACAAAGTCCCTTCCACCAGGTGGATGCAGATACGTGTTGGCATGACTGCCAGATTCCATCCCCTTCCCAAGGGCCCTGCTTGGTTTGGTACATTGCCAAACTGCCTAGAACTTTGCCTTTATCAAGACCCAGGTGGTCAGGACATGGCTGTAATGAAGTGTAAGCACTGTTAATCTCTTCCCCAGAGAGTATGTTTCTGTCATATTTTGGGTCTAGCATGTATGCTGCTGCATAAAACGGCTTCACGCAGAACTCCTGGCGCTTCTCCAATGACTTGACCGCAGCAGTTTCCTCTGCTTTGAGTAGTAGGGAAGTAGGCAGGACTGTTTGGATTTCTTCTTTGAGCTCAGCAAAAAACAACACTGAACATCTGATAAGGATGGCATCATCGCCTTCCAAAGTATGGCTTCAACACTCCAGGGTTCTGGAAATCATCTGTGCATGTGGTGGAGGAATGCACAGTGCATGTAGGAGGTGTGGCCTAAATAACCCTGCAGTAAGCACAGTAGTGTGCTATGTGCATGTGATTGAGGAATAGCATAGATATTCAAGTGTATTTGCATTAAATCTGGTTGTTTTAGCCATGATTATGCTGCAGTATATTTTCCCCAACTATATTTAAATTCCCTGTTAAGGGCCAACCTTCAATTTTGTAAATTTCCGGTTTATTCCCGTTAATTCCCATATATTCCCGAAAATTCCCGGAATTTTGCAACCCTAATTCTCACTAGTGAAAAGTACTGGCGAGTTCACAAAAATATTCGCGAGTTTGGTGGTACGGGCACATAATATGCCACGGAGGAGGAGAAGAGCTGCTACAAAAAAAAAAAAACATTTTAGCCATGATATTTGAATATGAATACAATGTAAGTAGCCTACGCTGCTAGCTTGCAAGCTTCACTTTTTATGGTGTTAAACCTGTTAGGCTGTATGTTGTCAGATAATAAGGTAAAAATGAAAATTCATGAATGAAAATCTTTTTATTAATAAGATTTTCTATGAGAAACAATTGATAGTTTAATTACAGATGTCATACAGTTTTAGATTTGTCATTTTTATATAATGGAATTACAAAGGACCGTAATCAAGTCAATCAAGTGAATACATAATATAATCCCCAGTGTGGTCCTCCAATGTTACAGCTGTCTTGTTGTCTGCGATGTTTTTCAGCTTTTTACCCTCAAAATTACCTGTGACGTATACAGCCGCACTTCCTTATGGGATATAGTAGGCAAGGTAGACTGGTCTGATGCATACTGGCGATATTTTTCCAAATCAGTACATCATCCGGGTATCTTTGGCGTACTGGAAATTTCATTTTGTTGGACATTACGCTACTGAACATTCAGTTGCTGTGTTCACACATAGCATCTTTTTTGATGAAAAACGCTGGCCAGAGAATTTTTTCAAGTAGAAAAACGCTGGCAGCGTTTGTTCCAAAAAGCAGTTGAGGGCGTCTTTTGTTCCCATAACAACAGGTAGCATGTACATTGTTAAAGATGGTCTAGCTGGCTATACATTGTTGCAGAGCTAATGTTAGCTAACAGGCTAATTTTGCTAACGACAACTTCAAGCATTAAACACAAACACTTTCCAGGAACTCCTAGGATCCGTCCAGTTTGACTCCAAGTGGCCTCCTTATGATGAATATTATGATACAGTTTAACTGTCATGTTGTACAGTTCACTGTGCTCAGAAACTAGCACAATTAACTTCTCCATCGCGACTTTTTCCATTTTTGTTAGTTGTTATGGGAAACGACAGGTGTCACTACTCCGCTTGTGATTGGCCGGCTGTCAAAAAAGTGCTTGACGTAGGGCGTTTTTTTCTGAGAAGTTGAACTTATTTAAACTGGAAAAAAAACTGCCCTGAGCTGCAGAAAAACACGCCGGCAACGGTGTTAAAAAAACAGCTCAGGACGTTTTTGAAAATTCGGTCTACTCCATAGGATTATTATGTTAAACAGACGCTGACGGTTCAAAAAAAGACGCTATGTGTGAGCACAGCCTTATGGCTCCGTTATGAAATCGGAGAGGAAACTGAGTTTTTAATCTTAGTTCCGCATTTCCGCAGAAATATAGAAGAGAGGGCACACTGTATCTTGTCAAGTATCACTTTATTCGCTAACGTTTAGGTCAACTGACCATCAGAGCATAAAATGTTATGCACGTAACGTCTGTGATTAAAGCTAGAATCACAACATGCACCGAACCAAACGTCCTGTACCGAACGGTACGGTACAAACAGTGGTGGGCTGTCAGGGCCAGCAGGGCCTTCTCTGCTGGCCCTATAAAAAATAAAATCAAGTGTGTGTAAAATGTCTTTCTTGAGTATTTAGCTATCAGTTTCATTAGTGTAATGTCCACAAAATTGCTTATGGTTAGTTTTGTTGAGGTTGAACTGGAATACCCTACATCAAAAAAGCCACTTAAACACCTCATAGTGATTTCAGCTCGCTGGGACCAGCGCTACAGATACTGCTAGCCTTTTGTTGAAAGACCACACATCTGATTTATAAAAAGCATTAGTGACAGAATCATCAGCCAATCAAATTTTGATGTTCAATGACAGGACGCGCTCTGGGCCCAGCAACGTGCCCAATGCTACCCCTAATTGTCGACATGAATTTCCAACATATGAACCAATCATATTTGGATTTGTAGCCAATGGGCGTATTCTTTCAGATTTTCCCACGGCTCCAGGGTATTCTAGAAGGCCCGCTCATTCGCTTAGACAAGAGACCTAGCTCAGTGCTAACTAGCGATTGATAGCCGATGTCGAAAATGGCAACAGCTGGAGATAATATTGTCGCGGATTTTTTATCAGTACCCTTTTCAAGACGACTGTTCAATGAAAAAGATGGGGCATTGTTTTAAAAGAGGCTGCCCAACCTGCAAAAGTAGGCTATGTGTCATCATTTTCAGGCTAGCAACTGGGAACGATACATTTGGCTTACAGGTTGAGTTTGACACAAGCGGCTCTACTGCTGGGAGTGCTTGTTGTTTGGGACCAGCAAGGGTGCGTGGAATTGGAAAGGCTACAAGAATCTTATCTGTTTTAACTGCTGCACAAAAAACACCAAAGCACTTACGGGTCAGCTTAACCCTTTCGCAGGCACACAACTTTATGCTATATAGTGCATGTTAGTCTACGTTACAATGGTTCGTTATGTTTTCCTTAGCGTTATTGAAGCTTCTTGTAGTTTTACTGCACCATTTGCTATATTTTTTAATGTTAAATCGCTGTTTTCCTCAAAGCTAAAATTAGCTAGAATTTTTCCAATCTCGTGTTCTAATTGCAAAATTATATTTTGCCTAAAGCGGCAAAAATGGGCAGGGACAACCCGTATTTTTCGTTAATGTTTTTTTTTCTTTTTCTTTTTTCACTTTTTTGGGAGGTACAGAAGGCCCAGTTCTGATAGGCATGGTTTCACCCACTGAGTACAAATATGTGTACTGTTACACCCCTATTAAACTAGAATAATAATTTTGTGATTAACATGTGTTATTAGTGTTAATTGTGAAATGAAAAAATGAGTTTTGTTACATTAGTAACTGAATGAGAGCTGCAGCGGGTTGGGGTTGGGATTGGGGTTGGTTGGGGTGGGGGGGTCGTACTGCTGGAACCCTGTTATGTTTGTTCTGATTTTTATTATTATTATTATTATTATTATTATGGGTCCAAGCATGTAGTTCTGGAACCCTGTTTGTTCTGATTATTTAGGGGCCAAGCACCGAAGGTGCAAGGCACCTATTGTAATTGTTAGAATTTTTCACTATTATTATTATTAGGGGTCCAAGCACGTAGTGCTGGAACCCTATTATGTTTGTTCTGATTTTTATTATTATTATTTTTTTCTGCCCTAAAAGTGTTTGCACAGCAAAAACTATAGATGCTAGAGCTACCCCGATTGGCCATGGGATGGTGGCGCTATAGCGAGCCACAACGCATTTTGGGCTATAACTCTTGAAACTGTTTGGGCTAGCATCAAAATTCCCCATGATTTTTCCCCCTGATTCCTTGGCTCCAGATGAACAAAAAAGCCTCTTGGACCAAATGATGCGCCAGTCGGATTTTCCGCTATTTTGAATTTTTTTGTAAAACCTTTAAAATCTATCTCTTCCTAGATGGTGGCAGCGATTGGCACGAAATTTGGTACACAGCATTTTCAGACCAAGTTCTTTAAATATTGTATAAAGAAGTTGTTACATTAAAAGATTGTGGCCACAGTAAGCCAATGAATTATTTGGGCTTGGCCTCTATTGATATACAATCAACTCTGAGCTACAACTAGCTACAAGTTACAGGAGCTACAACTCCTGGATACAATGTCCAATCATCACCATGGCATGAATAATCATACAGGCCATTAGACTCAAGCCTACCAAATTTGGTGTAACTCTGTCCATAGGTGGCGCTATAGCAAACAAGTGGTCATAACTCCATAAAAACTAATAGTCTGAAAAACTTTAAATTTTGCATGCTTTCTCTTGCTCAAAGGTCCTAATAAAGTCCAAAAGGACAAGTTGATAGCTCAAACAAGATGACCGCCATCAGCCAATCGAATTTCAGCAGCCCTTAAACTGGCTTAACTATGACCTATCATCATGAAACTTGGCAGGTACATTCCTAGAAAACATTTAAATCCCCATTACTCTGGCACGAAAGTAGATATTTCAACTGAATTTCTCGTGCTTCATCAAAGTTAAGGACCCTAACTGGGAACTTATGAAACCTCTGCATCTGCCATTTTGTGTTTCATCCATCTTTGATATTGTCAAAAACACATTTAACCATCTCCTCCTAGAGCCTGGCACAATGCAGTTTTGTGTATTATGTCTTTGGACCATTGTCTTTAACAGTTGTTAAAGGGTAGTTGCCAGGTTGAACAATATGGCTGCAGTGTACCCACAAATTTGCCCGTGAAGGAACCATGAAAGAAGAGTGGCCATATCTCTGCAATGCTTTTGTTCATTGACATAAAACTCGATTAGACATGCTTACCATGAGGCCTGGGTGGAAATGTCCAAAAACCTGACTCCATTTTATGCCAACCTACATTTTAGTTCCCCAATTCCCAATTCTACTTAGCATTGCAGGAATTCTTAGTTCTCTTTGGATTGTAGGTGATCAGGCTACATAGTCCACGACGTAGGATACCGTACCAGCACATTTAATATAACTCGCTGCCGTGTTATACTCTAAATCATAGAATATATGTTAGGCGGCCCACCGAGGGACTGCAGACTCGTCAGAATAGTGCAATACTTAAGACTGACTATGAGCGTAAGTATCAGTGGGTTTCGAGCGATACGGCAAGAACATGCGGGAAAAACCTCGAATCCTGCTACGTGCGTCGTTAGAAATGGCCAAATGAGAAATCACAAACAAAGGTTAAGGCTAATATTTTTATTAATCCAAATTGTCCCAATTAAAAGTATCAGGTAGAAGTTCCAGCATTACAGTAAACAGTATGGCAGAGTGCAAATGATGGCAAATATACACATCTTACCTATGCAGAGTCACGTGGCTATACGCTTGGTGCGCAGGAGTCCGTGCTAACGGTGCTCCCTATACAGAGTCACATGGCTATACGCTTAATGCGCAAGAGGCCGTGCTAACGGTGCTTCCTATACAGAGTCACATGGCTATACGCTTAATGCGCAGGAGGCCGTTCTGACGGGCTCCCTGAGTGCAGAAATCTTTCCCTTCATATACCCAAACCATAAGGAGTTGGTCAGCACATGAGGTGGGGTCATGGACCGAGCCCCAATAGGTTTTGTCCTTATCTGGCTATTAATTGGTGCCGGTGTTTATTCTTGTCCCGTTTTTTGGGGCATGTGCATTGGTGTTCATTCTTTCAGTTTGCTGAGCGGATTTTCAGACTAAGGGTTAGGAGACCCTCTACTGTTATAGAACTATCACCCCTTTGCTACTCGCATTGTATGGATCAAAATGAGATCAAACAAGACATGTGTACCTTGAACCAAACAGAATATACAGTAATAATAGTTGATAGTTGCAGGTTGGGATTTCACCACTGGTCAGGAGGAAGGGTCCCTGAGGGATTTGGGATCATCAAGATCCCGTGCCCTCTGACTCTCCCTACCCCCTGGTGACCCATCCTGTCTTACAGTTCCTTGGTGTGGAGAAGCGGGGACACATTCCTTGTCATTCATGGCCCAAGAATGCTTACTTGAGCAACAGTCCCTTATTTTAGTGTGCCACAGTCCGTATGTTGTCAGGCGTCTCCCATTCCCACCTTACAGGGGTTTGATTTTACAGGCAGGAAGACAAGCAAAGAGGGAGTTACAGTAGTCTTGGCATAAGAGGACCAGGGCCTGAACTAGGAGCTGCACTAAATACATAGTGACAGGGGCGCCTGCAGGATTTCATCTTGGGGTACGCACAGATACCTGACCACTCACGCACACGCGCACACACGCATCGAGAGAGAGCTGAGAGAGAGAAACGCCACTGACTGATTAATGAATAATTAAATCTGACCAGACATTGATCACATAGCCTAATTGAAGAGCATTTAGCTGGAGGAGAAATATGAAGTGGACTTGCACATGATCTGTGAATATCAGTAAACACTCAGAGGTGGTCACCATGTCATGCCCGGTACTTAATAAAGTCAGTGTATCACAGTTTGTTGTTTGTTTTATAGCTACTTTCCGCAGTGTGCCAAGAGCTAGCTGCCTGCAGGTGACTAGCAAGCTAACTTTAGCTTGCAAGCTAGCTAGCTAATTGATACACCTAGTTAGCAAGCTAATTTCTGCTTCGATAGAAATTGAAAAAAGCACCATAAATGCCAAATGTTAATAAATGCTCACGCTATTACGATCATACAATCCAAAACTGGTCTTTAATTCTGTCAGACACAATTGTGTCGTCTTTTACATGTAATATTTGGCGGAAAAGCTGGTGCGATCTCCATCAGAGACATTATATAGGACGTTAGCTTGGTACTTAATATTACTCATTGTGTAGATTTGTCCCGTATGTGTGCTGCGTAGCTATAACTGTGACAGTAGAGTGGACTGTGGGCGTTCATTTTTCACCTTAAGAATATGATAGGCCTGCCTTTTTCCAGGTTACGCCTTTACTAACAAAGCGATTGGCCGTTTGGTGGAAAGGCAGGACTTCCCTTAATGCAACTGCCACATTGAGCGTTACAGCCAATGCCATTCATATTTCAACGACTGGTCTGTCTCCTCCTTTTTAATGTCTCTGACACACCTCTCTCTCTCTCTCTCTCAATTTTCAATTTCAAATTTAAATTCCAAAAAGCTTTATTGGCATGACAAATATACACATGCACATCTCTCTCTCTCTCTCTCTCTCTCTCTCTCTCTCTCTCTCTTTCTCTCGTGGAGCACTCACAAATCGGGAATTTCATTGTACGCACCTTGCATACAGCCATACAGCTGCAGGCGCCTGTGCATAGTGAGGTAGGGGTGGATCCTTTGGGTTGTTGTACAGAAAGAATCTGCACACCCACCTCACCGCTGCAACCTGTCATATCATCAATCATAAACCTGTGACTCCCTAAGCAGCACATTGGTTTCACAGACATAGAGCATTTCTCATCTGGGAGCTAGATTCCTCTGGGTACTAGCCAGCTTTGTGTTTCTGAGGCTCTGAGACACATCTAGGTAGAATCTGCCTGTCTGTCATGTCAAGCAGAATCCCTCAAGTGTGGTACCTGAGAATGCCTAATATAAGCTATTTAGATCAGCTAAAACTCAGACCTTGAGCTCATGGCAGAGATTGGATTCTGTATGTCATATCTGTTCACTTCCTTCCAATGTCCAGGTCTTGTGGCAAGCAACACACGGGATGTTGTTACCGGAGTGACATACCCACACCTCAACTTCAGTGTCCCGTTCACCTTACTAGAACCCCTGCTACAGCACTTCAGCGTAACGCGGAACCCTGCCGTGTTCCAGGAGCTAGACACCGCAAGTGATGAGGTGAGGAGGGTGTGGCAACTGCAGGCCATGCCAAAGGACGTGCCACAGTGCAAGCTGTGAACTGCAAGCCACACCACTGCTGACCCAACACCAGTATACACATGAATCAGCAAGACCTGTGTGGTGGATGCAACCTAACACCTGGATACCTTACTTCTCATATCTGTCAAAACTGAAGCCCCTACTACCATAGCTGGGAAATGCAGCAGGAAAACCTGTGCTTGAAGTGTCAGAAACACAGTATATTCTCTTTGTTGCATATTGTTTGAATTAGTAAATCACAATCAAAAATAATACAAACTGCAGAAGAAGTGTGCTTTTATTGTAAGAAAAACATATTTCAAAACATATTTTAAAACGTATTTCCTGCTCTGTAATTATATGGTTTAATGCATGTGTGTCAAAAATGCAAACCAGGATTTTAAAACCATATTTGGTTGATACATTGTCAGGGAAGCAAAGATCAGTATCAAATGGAGTGAAAATCCAACAGTCTAGCACACGTGGCCAGAAGGAGAAGCTATGTGCCATACCAGATCACTTTGTTTGAAATGCTGTGTTTGACTCATAGTGTCATAGAAACTGCATGTGCATGAGTGCATGTATAATTTTGCATTCAAGTAGACCATTGACTGAAAAGAACATTAAACAGATCTGTGCTGTGCAATCAGCTTTGCCAGAACCTGCATGTTGCAGTATGCTGTATGCCTCTCACCAGTGTGAACTGTTTATTTTTCTCCTTTTCCCCTTGTCATGTGAGGCATCCCCTAGTGTTGCCACCTGCAGAGATCTTGTCACTGCTTTAGCAAGCACTGTCAATTTTTCAGACTGTGTGCCGTCAAGTACCCCAGCATTCTGCTGTACACTTCAGGCAATTATTAAACAGCAATGGATTTGCATACTGGGTCATCTTATGTTTTGATATTTTGTTGTAATAAATCATGTGAAAAAGCACCTAAAAGAAGAGCTTAGTGTTTCAAATACATTTCTGTCTATACCTACAGTCACTGACTGCTAAAAGACATTTGTGCAGGTTCTTCTGAGTAAATGGTCCCTTTTAAAGCATTCAATCTGCCACATTAATGCCTAAAATAACATGTGCAAGTTTGTTAATGCTGCAGATCTCTTATTTCACACATTCTAACAGCTGTTTCCCTTTCAGCAGTACAAGTTAGCCCAGACTGACTGGTAAAAGAAGAATGTGGCTTTAGTATAGGAATAATTTAGCTCCAGTGTTTTTGATTACTGTAGGTAGTTGATTCTAATATCGGTATTGACATGAACATAAAACTGAAAAAAAGCACTTGTCCTGTAGCCTAAAATTAGAGCAGTTGTTCTTATCCAGTTCAAAGAAGACAATACCGAAGACCACGTAGGAGGCCTTGGTCATGTGACAGCGCTCTACTGCTTCTGGTTTCAAGCAGTTTCAGGGGTTTGTATGTAGGTTTCAAGTAAGAGTAAAAGGACCAGTGAAGTGCCTTGAAGACTTTTGGCAAGGAAGATTTTCAGCAAATCATTTGACATCACTTTGTGAGTTCAGGATTCCTGGAAGACCTGGAGTAAACGGTACAAAATATATGAAGGCACCCTGGGATTCTCACTTGAATGATTTCTGAATGGTCCCTTATCTGACTCCATGGACTAAGGCAGGGGTCAAGGTAGGGAACATCAATGGGTCTCTAAAGCAAGGGTCTCTAATCTGACTATTTTGTCTAAAGCAGGGGTTCCCAATCTGTCTATATGCTTGCTATAAGGCAGGGATCCCCGTGACCTATAATTAGTGAGAACCTATTCATTCTGTGGAAAAAAACCAACTACATTCTCACTTTGACCTAAATAGGCCACAATTTTGATTTTGTTTGATTCTGAGGCAGGGAAACACCTCAAAGTCACCAAATAAATATGATAAAAATGACTCCACAGGGGCAAGTAGGGCTGTGCGATATGACCAAAATCTCATATCCCGATATAAGTCATTTCATATCACGATCTAGCACATTTTCTGTAAATTCACTGAATAAATAGTTCATATAAAATGACCACATGGAAAGGCTTATTTCTTATTACATTTTGAATACTCGACAAATAAAAGGTTCTTACTCATATTTGATTATTTTTCTCCTTTTATTTAGAACCTTTGTACAAATTTTCCAATTAACCTTTTCGTGCGTATGGTCACACTGGTGTGATTAGCCGTTTAGCCCCTATGCTAAAACCTGTGCGATTAAAACAGTAAATTGGAAAAATTCTAGATAATTTTAGCTTTGAGGAAACAGCGGTTTAACGTTAAAAATGTAGCAAATGCTAACTGAAAACTATGAGAAAATAATGCAAATGACAACATAAACCATGTAACGTAACGTGCGCTACATAGCATAAAAATAAGTTACGTGCGAAAGGGTTAAGCATGTAACAAAATATAAAATATTAATGTAGAAAATATAAAAAGGTAAATAGAAAACAGTTTTCAACTACAGTTCTGTGTCATGTTCACTCTCCTTCATGTTTGTGTTGCCTTCATGCAAATTTTCTACCTGCATCCGTGCCGTGTGGAAGAACGCAAAGCGTCATCCAAATGACAAAAAATATTGCTGTAAAGTGTGTGATTTGTGACACAAACGAAATAAATGATAGCGCACAATATGAAATGATAGACATTTTTCTGTTGTCACACGATATATATCGTCATATCGCATAGCCCTAGGGGCAAGCATCTACTAAACACAAGCCACACAATGCACCATTTGATTTGATTTATTGAAGGATTAACGCATCCTCAAATGTGTACACACATTTTTTTAAATCCTGGATCCCAGGAAAGACACACCCCCAGTTTAAATAACACCAAAACTGTATTTTTAACAAGTATTTTACTGACCTATGTGTGTATGTATGTTAAAAAGCTTAAAGAAGTAGAAAACATAGATATAAATGGGTATAGGTATATATACCCTCTCTTGAACAGGTCCTGCTTTGTTTTTGTGATCTCCCTTGCAGATCATGTCTGATATGTTGGACTGCTGAGGAAAGGGGAAATGTCCTAATTTGGAGCTATGCATTAGTTTGTGAGTGGCTGTGAAAAATGTACCAACTCATGAATGATCACGTTTTACTAAAACATATTTAATTGTATTTTTTTTTTTTACTATTTTATTTTCTTTCTAGTTACTGACTCTTTACATATAATGCCATCTCTGTGCATTCACTGTCCATAAAAGTTCCACACAGGTCTGGGGAACTGTCCATTCTGGTGTTTCTGTAGTGAGTACCAAATTCTTTCACCTTTGTTGCTGTTTGAGTCAAATTCACATTAAACTGTTTGATAGAACTAATACGACATTCTGTTCCAGTCCTTAAAATATGTTATATTACATGGCTTTTTTGTGATACTTGGGTACTTCACAGGCATCTTGACCCACTGGCTTCTGACCCATAATTTTGAAACCTTGGCTTCAGGAAACTGGAGCTCTGATGACATGCTGGCTCTTAGATTTATTGGTGTCAAGATAACATGTTATATAACTGGCCTACTTTGTTGTGAGAGAGCTCTGCTAACTGGCCTTGTGTAAGAATTCAACTGTCTCAAAATGTTTGAGATTACTGATGACCTGAAGCATATGGCACAACAAAGTATTCTCCTTACATGTTTGTTTTAAACTTTTTTATTTTTTCAACATACCAAATCAAATGCTTTGGTGAGTCAATGGCTTTCCTTGCTAAAGAATGCTTTAGAAAAACCTCATGCAAATACAATAGGATAAAGCTTCACAGGTATTTAAGACACACCCCTGCAGTCAGTGCTGTGGTTCAGGATGGGTTAAATGTGTCCTTTAACCCTTCATGTTCTAGGATGCATTGAATGGAACGCATGGAATCGGCATATGGGATGCTGTGTCAGTTCACGCTCCTCCCATTTCACCCTACCAGGTGTACCCCCCATTGTCTGCCACTCCTGTGTCTCTGTCCTCTTAATCCTTCTCGTCGTCCATATTCTCATCCACTCCTTTCTCTTTCCCATCTTCCCATTTTACCCCACTGCCCAAATCACCAGAGTATCCCGCCAACTCATCTAGATAACACAAAGAGGGGCACATTCTCAACAGTGGGCTTCCCAGTGTATTCTATCAACTCCCAGCATGCAATTTACCATACAGTTTCTTGTTTTGAATGCCAGCAGGTTATGGGACTGCAAAGCTGCTACAAACTTGACAGTCATGTGTGAACCTTACCAGTGAATGCAATAACCTGTTATCCTTTGTACTTTTCAATAATGCACAATAGGAGCCTTAAAAGGCCTTACAGTGAATATGTCTAACCTTTTTCCTCTTTTCATTCAAATATTCCAGAGTGAATGGACTCTCAGTGGTGCTTCTCAGACGGCCATCTGTGATTTATCTACAAATGCCTCTTTAATTTTTTCCTGAGACACAAGTGGCTTTTTAGTATGTGAAGGAAATCACTATACACCAGCGAGCAAAACTAGCATATCAGACTAGCACTCCCTTAATTTTGCCAGGGCCCATCCAGAAGAAGGGGCTTGTGTCGTTGGTTTTGTGTGCAAGTGCACTCGGATGGTGGAACAATGTCTTACTGCAGTCGGGTTTGCCATGGATTTGGGAGCCCTGGATCACCACACTGTTTGGGGCAGAGCACCAGCACTCCCCTCCCTTCGGGTCATACTGCAGCTTCTTGTTGGGGATGAATGTTCCTGTCAGACAGCACACACAGCTCTTTAAATATTCACTCACACCACTCCCCTCAACACAAGACTCACTGCACCACCTACTTGGTTGCTATCTCAGCTTGTGGTGTCCTGTTTCCAGGATATTTCATGTAATGTTTCAAGAGCCAGAAAGACAGGCAAATGAAGCTGTGAAAGCACAGAGGCAGCAGCATACAGGTAACAGGCCCAGTGTGGTGCCCTTGTCCACATTACCCATAATGTAGTGGTGCCGCAGCCTTGGGGACCCCTTGGTAGTGTGAAGTTTATGGATCTCCCCTGCTGCCAACACTGCTCTCTAATCCCCACACCTGATTTGCAGCTAATCTGGGTTTTGTGTTTATCCTCTATCAATGAATTTCCTCCAGAGCAGGCTTTTGCCAGAGGTTTGGTGTCATATATACCTGCACCCTGCCCCCCAACTCCCTCCCTGCTGCCACAGCCCAGCCCTGCCCTGCCCCGCCCATCCCAGCCCACTTGACCCACCTGATCAATGGCCCTGTTCACACCTGGCATTAACATGCATCTTGGGTGATCCAATCACAAGTGGACAGCTCTAAGCACGTCAGTTCACACCTGGCATTAGAATGCATCTCCACATGCGTCTCGAGTGACCACATGTGATCAGATCTTCATCCGGCGGGAGGCAACAATGCAATGTTGCCTAATGTGACGCAGTTGGTGCGTGAATGAGTACATACTTCCGCTTATGCAGAGGATGTCAGTTGAGTAGGTGGTGTTTCAGTGTGGCCCAGGACACATTCGCGTACACACTGCTAAAAGAACGTGGCCATAGAGTGATTGGATCACAATTAGGGCTGTCACTTTAATAAAAAGTCCTGTTCGATATTTTAAACAGAAATGAAGATGAGTTCAAATTAATATTCAAATTTCCGTGTTAAAATGTTATAAATTCCAAGGCTAAATATAGGCCAATCCAGTGGCAACTAAGTAGTAATTGGAACGTATATGCAGAAGAGGGCGTGAGAGCGAAGTTAACAGAAACAACAATTCATATGAGGATTTATTACCAAAAAGTGCCATGCACAAAAACACTGCAGGCCTAGCCTAGCCTACTGTATCAATCAAAATCAGTTCGCAGAGATTGGGCTGCCATAACATTAGGCTAATAATAACAAGCACAAACATTATACTGTGCATCCTTGCAGGCTAACAGCCACATTTACGATTTTAATACAACGCCAACAGATTACCAGCGATTGTCAAAAAAAAAAAAAAAAAACTCAAACTTAAAATTCCCTTAGCCTACCTGAGAACAACTGGTACATTAAATATGTTCAAATAAGTCTACTGCAAATTATTTGCCAGGAACACAAGCCAATCAACATAATCGCAGTCCAGAGCAGAACGTTTCTTATTAGCTATATTCCCAGCAGTGGAGAAGATGCACTCCGAAAGCACTGACGTCCCGGGAACGCTAAGATACCTCGCTGCCAGCTGTGCGAGGTGGGGATATTTTGTTGCTCCCGTCATCTTCTACCACAGCAGTGGATCGCTGTCGGCTGGCTCGCAATTCTTTAAACAATTTTAGCATTCTTCCATTTTTGGTTCATGATCTACGTATTTTTATCTCTATTTTTAAAATTGGCAAATAAAATTTAAATACTTGATAATAATGTTAATATCGAATTTCTCTGTTCATTTTTGAAACACGTGTTAATTAACAAATTTGAATTTAATTTCGATATTCGAATTTAAGGTGACAGCTCTAATCACAATGCATTCTTAATGCGTCTTCGGTGCATTCACACCTGTACTTAGAGCTGTCCACTTGTGATCGGACCACCCAAGACACATGTTAATGCCAGGTGTGAACAGGGCCAATGACTCACCTGGCTTCTTTTTGGCCACTTCTTGGACCTGGAGTGTCTCTAACTTAGCCAGGCAAGGGGGTTCTGATGACAGAAAAATCTGGTATACTTCAATGTCTCACAGTTTTTTCATGACTCTCAAAGGAGCTCCTGAATTTGCCTCACCATCTGTTTCACACAGTCCTTCACAGTGCACTGGTGGATAACTGGTGACTCAAAAGGGTTTAACTGTTTGACTGATCCACACAACCATTATGTTAGAATTAAATCATATCTGTTAGATCTATCCATACAGCCCTTCATTTATGCTTTATATTAAATACTATATATTTGACTGATCCATACAGCTCTCATGTTAATATTAAATTCTATCTGTTTGATTCTTACAGCCCTTTACTTACGTGTGTATTAAATCATATCTTACTGATTAATCTATACAGCCCTTTTTTGTGCATTAAATCCTGTCTGATTGATAGATACATGGAGCCCTTTGTAATAAATCTTAGCTGTTGGACTGATCCATATAATCTTCATGTGAGTATTTCATCTGTTTAACTAAACCATATGGCTTCTCACTTTTATGGGTGTTAAATTCTACCTTTCTGATTGATTCATAGAGCCTTTCACTTTTGTGCATATTGAATCTGATCTTTTTGACTGATTCATCCAGCCCTTCACTTATGTGCGAATTAAATCTGTCTGATTGATGCATTAAGCCCTATGTGTGTATGAAAATGTTTAACTAATTCGTATGGTTCCTCACTTTTGTGAGTGTTAAATTCTGTCTGTTTGACTGGTCCATATACCCCTTCACGTTTGTGGATATTAAATCTGATTAAATATTAATATTAATTAGATATTAAATCTGATCTAATCTGAATGACTAATCCATACAGCCCTTTACTTACGTGTGAATTAAACCATATCTGTCTGACTGATCCGTACAGCCCTTCACTCATGTGTTTATTACCAGGGTTGGGAGGGTTACTTTAAAAATGTATTCCGATACAATTACTAATTACCTGTTAAAAATGTCATCAATAACCTAATCCAAGTATCACAATATTAAAGTAACGTAACTTGATTACTTTCTGTTACTTTTGGATTGGATTGGATGTACTGGTGAAATTGTTTAGCCTAATATAATGTTTTACGTTCCTTGTTAGGTTTATTAATTGTTTGTCCAGGTATTCCTTCCTTTGTTATGCAGGAATGCGCGTTTAGATTAATAGCAGTAACCAGGGTGCGAAACATGGTGGGGTCTCGGGGGTCCGGGGGAGGGGGGTGGGTATCTGGAAAAATCTTTTAAAAATTATTTGCCACTTGCAATTGTCACTAAAAATGTCTTTAAAAGCCCCTTAAAGCCCCGCGCCCAAATTCACATCCCTTCTTCTTGGTTGAATTGCTCACGAAAAGCAGATATCTCAGCTAAATTTCTTGTGCTTCATCAAAGTTAAGGATCCTGTCTGGGAACTTATGAAACCTCCACATCAGCTATTTTGTGTTTCATCCATCTTTGAATTTGTCAAAAAGAGTTGTGGCACAATGAGGTTTTGTGTATTACCTCTTTGGACCATTGTCTTTAACAGTTGTTAAAGGACAGTTGCCAGATTGAACAAT
This sequence comes from Megalops cyprinoides, assembly GCF_013368585.1. Taxonomy (NCBI): domain Eukaryota; kingdom Metazoa; phylum Chordata; class Actinopteri; order Elopiformes; family Megalopidae; genus Megalops; species Megalops cyprinoides. The sequence goes on from NC_050597.1 coordinate 32,977,517, forward strand.
GTGGCTGCAGTGTACCCACAAATTCACTCGTGAAGTCGCCATAAAGGAAGAGTGGCCATATCTCTGCAATGCTTTTGTTCATTGGCATAAAAGTCGATACACATGCTTACAATTACGCCTGGGTGCCACACAGCAAGTTTAGTGAAATTTGGCCACTTTGGGGTGCTATACTGAAAAACAGGTTTAAACACCCATGTGTCCATGTACTTAGATTTTAATGACATTTTGTTCTAATGGACATCACAAGGCACAGACCACACAAAGAAAAGCAGATATTGCGACCAATTTTTTGTAGATCATTACATCATTACATATCAGGTCCTAACTGAACTGAACACATAGTTCAGTGTCCAAATGGCATGGCTGCTAAGATACAATCAGTTTGTAGCACTTAAAATTGGCACATCTCCTGCACCTTTTGACTTATTGCCACAACTAATATACTAAATAGTGTTGAAGAAACACTTGGACTTTCCATATTGGCCTGAATGTTAGACAGCGTTTTTTTTTTCTACTTTAGAAATTACATCTGAAAAGTGGGGTTGTCTTACATGGGAGGACTAGACTTTTTAATGTCATTATACATTAAGAACAGCAGATGGCTTTTTATTATTATTTTATTATCTGAGATTTTTGAGTGGTATTAGAAATCCCAGTAAACTAGTTTATTTTTATTTTTATTTAAATGTGGTAATTTCATCTAACAGATGTAGAAAATATATCAGAGTACCTTGTTTTATTCAGTGTATTTTATTAAATTGATTTTAGATTGAGATTTCCTTTATTGTCATTTTATCATGCACTTGCGTACAATCAAGAATGAAATGCGGTTTCTCCTATATCAACAGTGTATATAAATTACAAAGAGAATTAAAAAAAACATATATCCATAAACAATACACTCAGTTTTGTAAACATTTGGAAGGGAATAGCAGCATGACTCTATGGTGGCATGTCTTTATGGTATAGTTGGAGGGGAATAGCAGCATGTACTGTCAATAAATTATCTTTTTTTGTCTGTACAAAACGTGCCAGGTGCAGCATGAAATGGATTACACTAGTGCAGAATAGTGTCTGTCTAGTCCTATGGGGGGATTAATGGTTCAATGGGGGGGCAAGAGTGCTCATGATCTTCACAGCCTGGGGTAAGAGGCTATTTAGAAGCCGGGTGGTATCAAATGAAATGATTTCTTTAAATAAATAAGATTTGATCTTCAAAAGGTCTTTTACCAAAAAAGGTGTTAAAAATGAGGGGTCCTTTTGTAATCAGGGACATTTTATTATATTCAGCTAATACGATATGTTCTCTGCCATTTTTCCCATGATTTTGGATTTTTTCAAATACCCAAAAAATGCACTCCTCCAACAGCGTTGGCACTTCTCATTGCAATGTCCCAAGAAAGCACACTGCATCTTATGGCACTGCTTATGTTTAAGCTTGACATATATGTAGCGGGGGGCAGTATGGTGGTGCAAATGGGTAGCACTACTGCCTAACATTATGGAGGTTTCAAGTTCGGGGTGCATCTGCATTCAGTTTGTAGCTTGTGTTCATGTGGCTTTCCTCTGGGTATTCTGGTAATGTCAATTGGACATGCTATATTGCCCATAGGTGTGAGTGTAAGAGTGGGTGTCAATGTGTCTGTTCAGCCTGTGATGGATTGGTGTCTTAGTCAGGGGTTGTTCTCATTAGTTGTCTACCTGGTGGCCCTGAGGTGCTTGGCCCTTTCATTGCTGCTTGCAGCTATATTTTTAAAATGTATTTTAAAATTGTAATCCTGCTAATAATCCCCATTTTTACTAAATGTATCGGTAATCTGATTACGTCTTTTTTATGTAACTGTAACAGAATACAGTTACCTTTTTTTGTATCCTAATTACATAACGCCGTTACATGTATTCCGTTACTCCCCACGCCTGTTTATTAAATCCTATCTGCTTGTTTGTACTGGCTTCAAAAAGCACCTTAATGAGGCACTGTGGAGCCCAACAACACACACTGCTACTACATGCAAACGCACTTAAATGATCCAAAAACATCAGTTTGTGGTCAAATGAAAATGAATCTTGAAACTTGATGCGATGTTTTAAAAACGTGTAGGTACCTGTAAACTGTAAAAGCTATCATGACATTCTGGCACATGCGAGAATTTCAAATTTTTATATGTCCTTTTAATGTATATAAACAGTTTAAACTGGTGTAGGTGTCTCTTTGTCTTTGTCCCTTTGGTATGCAGATGAACTGGAGTTCTGTGCAGATTTGACAGCGATGGCCCCTCCTCTGCCCAATGTGTGAATTTGAGTGCTTCACACATAAACAGTCCTTATGAGCATGCTCAGAGCAGATTTGACACCCTGAGCAGAGGGTGTGTGTCAGAGACCTGTGGTGACCTCACCACTCCCTGCCTTTTTCTGCTAATGCGCCGCAAGGAAGCTACATCAAATGCAAAAATGAACAATCTCCAAAAATTCATACAAAATATTCCTCAAAGTCTGATGCAAAAGGTTTATTGTACATGGTTCAAAATCACATACAGTAAACCGGGCTGGTCCGCGCGGAGCAGTAGCATCATCAGTCATAACCCCAAGCAGTCCCCCAAAGCAGTCCCCTAAGCAGTCCCCCAAAGCAGTCCCCTAAGCAGTCAGGCAAGCAGTCCCCCTAAGCAGTCAGGCAAGCAGTCCCCCCAAGCAGTCAGGCAAGCAGTCCGGCAAGCAGCCCCCCCAAGCAGTCAGCCCCATCCCCAAATGCATCTCCCTTTTTATGCTTATTCCCTTAGCCCCTCCTGGAGCTTAGACTCAGACCCCCTCCTTCAGTTTCATAACACACATTCTGTACACTGTTTTTCCAAGATCACACCTGTCTAATTAAAAATAATTACCCCGCCTTGGCTGTACACTATTATCTCCAAGACTGCGCATATCTAATCTATAAAAAATAACTGTCATTTCTTGACCTGCTCTGCCTTGGCTATACTCCATAAAGAATCCCTGTTTGCGACCCCCCTTTTTTAGAGTCCAACTCTTTTATCTTACACTAAGGGTCCATCCTCCGAGCAGTGCTCGGACAGTGTCCAACTCTCATTAACAGTGCCACAACAGGTCTTACTTGGCATACAGGTATCTCACAGCTGCATACCCCTCCCGCAGTCTCTTGTACTCTCTTGACCCTTCTTTCTAGTTTCTGCTCACAGGCATACAAAGTATAATAGGATACTTTATTATTCATTTAAGGCCTATAGTGTTGTTCCAATCCTAGGTTGTTTAATTAATAGAGTAAATGGCTCGTATACCAATAACTTCAGTTAATATATCAATAACTGCAGTTAAAATAAAAAACTAACATCTATTGGCAATGCTTATAATGTTTGCTGGCAATAATTTATCTCCACCAAGTAACAAGCTTAATCGTACCATGTCAAGCTCCGCTTTTCTCTGGTGGGGTGAAAGTGGTAATGCTTACAATTTCCACATGGGGTATACACTTAATCAGAAGTTTTCCACAACAGACCTCTATACCAGCAGCCCTCAGCCTTTTTTGCACCATGGACCAGTTTCATATAGACAAGTATGGCCGCTTTTTCATAACATTTTTGTTTAAGTAGGTCTAACGTGATATTATTAAAAAACGTTAAGTGCATATTTCTCTCAATGACCATATACCAAAAACATTGCAACCTGAAGTGTGTTCCTTAAGTCCAGTCTACTCTCTAAATTTCGTTTTTGTTGCGGTCATTGCGGAAAACCCCGCTTTGCAGAGATAGGATGTTGGAAATGGAAGCAACGTTTTCAGTGCTTTTGTGCTTTTCTCAGGATATTCAGCCTTGATTTTAACAACTTTGTTTTTCATCATGTCAGCTAGCTAGCTAGTACAAAGTTGGCAACACAGGTCAAGCAGACCGTATAGTAGGCTAAGTGTGAGTTCACAGTGCGCGCGTTCCTCAAGTTCAAAATCTGTAAACTGTTGTGGGCGTGAGAGATATTAGAGTGGTGCGAAAAGGACCAACACACTGCACCAAGTTCAATGTAATTACTGCACTAATAGCCTATAATTGTATATAATTATTTTAATATTTTATTTTACTGATTAAAGAAATTTAAAAATAAATTATTTATCCTTTCCGTGCTGCCTGGTAGCAAATGTGCCGTGGCCTGGTACCGGTCCGTGGCCCGGTGGTTGGGGACCGCTGCTCTATACCATTATTGACTCACAGTGGAGTGAGCACAGTGACCAAAATTCACCATTCTATCAATGCAGATCCAGACAGTCACACAGCGCCTACCTATCATGAGGGTTAACATTCATTTCAAAACCCTGACATGAAATGACTGCAAAACGATCTGAGAAGAACTGAAAACACTGTTCTCCATAACTCTGATGGGATGCACAGGTGATTCACCCTTGTAAGATATGCAGGGTTCACAGTAACCCAAGCCTCTATCCAGTTTCCCACAGGATATGTGCTTATGTTTAGCTGATGCACTGAATGAACGGCCTGGCTGGGACCACGAGGAGCTCCATTACACAGGTTGAATTGAAGGTAGTGTTCCTTCATCCAGGCTGAGATACCCAAGAGACAGGCAGAGATTCATTCTTAGACCATGGGGTCATCAGGATGGAATAAAAAGTAGATTTGGGTGTCATCGACATAGCGGTGGTAAGGGAAACTGTTCTTAATGACTGGGCCCAGTGAGGTTGTGTGCAGTGAGAAGAGGATGGGGCAAAGCACAATCCCTGAGGTACCCCAGTAACCAATGTGACTTACAGTGCTGGCCAAAAGTATTGGCACCCCTGCAATTCTGTCAGATAATGCTCAATTTCTCCCAGAAAATGATTGCAATTACAAATGTTTTGGTAGTAATATCTTCATTTATTTTGCTTGCAATAAAAAAACACAAAAGAGAAAGAAAAAAAAGTCAAATCAAGTATCAATTTACACAAAACTCCAAAAATGGGCCGGACAAAAGTATTGGCACCCTTTGAAAAATCATGTGATGCTTCTCTAATTTGTGTAATTAACAGCACCTGTTACTTACCTGTGACACATAACAGGTGGTGGCAATCACTAAATCACACTTGCAGCCAGTTAAAATGGATTAAAGTTGACTCAACCTCTGTCCTGTGTCCTTGTGTGTACCACATTGAGTATGGAGAAAAGAAAGAAGACCAAAGAACTGTCTGAGGACTTGAGAAGCAAAATTGTGAGGAAGCATGGGCAATCTCAAGGCTACAAGTCCATCTCCAAAGACCTGAATGTTCCTGTGTCTACCGTGCGCAGTGTCATCAATAGGTTTAAAGCCCATGGCACTGTGGCTAACCTCCCTAGATGTGGACGGAAAAGAAAAATTGACGAGAGATTTCAACGAAAGATTGTGCGGATGGTGGATAAAGAACCTCGACTAACATCCAGACAAGTTCAAGCTGTCCTGCAGTCCGAGGGTACAACAGTGTCAACCCGTACTATCCGTCGGTGTCTGAATGAAAAGGGACTCTATGGTAGGATACCCAGGAAGACTCCACTTCTGACCCAGAGACATAAAAAAGCCAGGCTGGAGTTTGCTAAAACTTACCTGAGAAAGCCAAAAACATTTTGGAAGAATGTTCTCTGGTCAGATGAGACAAAAGTAGAGCTTTTTGGGAAAAGGCATCAACATAGAGTTTACAGGAAAAAAAACGAGGCCTTCAAAGAAAAGAACACGGTCCCCACAGTCAAACATGGCGGAGGTTCCCTGATGTTTTGGGGTTGCTTTGCTGCCTCTGGCACTGGACTGCTTGACCGTGTGCATGGCATTATGAAGTCTGAAGACTACCAACAAATTTTGCAGCGTAATGTAGGGCCCAGTGTGAGAAAGCTGGGTCTCCCTCAGAGGTCATGGGTCTTCCAGCAGGACAATGACCCAAAGCACACTTCAAAAAGCACTAGAAAATGGTTTGAGGGAAAGCACTGGAGACTTCTAAAGTGGCCAGCAATGAGTCCAGACCTGAATCCCATAGAACACTTGTGGAGAGATCTGAAAATGGCAGTTTGGAGAAGGCACCCTTCAAATCTCAGGGAGCTGGAGCAGTTTGCCAAAGAAGAATGGTCTAAAATTCCAGCAGAGCATTGTAAGAAACTCATTGATGGATACCGGAAGCGGTTGTTCGCAGTTATTTTGTCCAAAGGTTGTGCTACCAAGTATTAGGCTGAGGGTGCCAATACTTTTGTCCGGTCCATTTTTGGAGTTTTGTGTAAAATGATAATTGATTTAATTTTTTTTTCATTGTCTTTTGTGTTTTTTCATTGCAAGCAAAATAAATGAAGATATTACTACCAAAACATTTGTAATTGCAATCATTTTCTGGGAGAAATTGAGCATTATCTGACAGAATTGCAGGGGTGCCAATACTTCTGGCCAGCACTGTAGATACACTGCCCCTCCAAGATACCTTGAAGGATCTATCTGTGAGGCATGACTCAAACCAGCGGAGTGTGGAGCCAGTGATGCCCAGATCAGCTAGAGTGGACAGGAGGATCTAGTGATTCACTGTGTCGAAGGCGGAGAACAGGTGTGGTAGAATGTTTATTACATGTACATAATTATCAATGTCATACGCACATACAATCACATTTTTGTCACAGAGCAACAATTGCTCTCTCTGATTTTTATGACACCATCTTGCCAATAAAAAAAAAAATAAAACCAATGCCAAAATGTTGACTTTTCCCGATAATAAATAACCATATGATATCTATGGAGTCTACACAATCTCTGTCACTGACAATTATCAGTCTAAATCAGTGGTTCTCAAAATGTTTGGGGTTGTAGACCACTTAATTTGTAGAAATCTTTCCACTGAACCATCTAATCAGACCCCCATTCAGCTCTGGGGCATTAGTATGTACACACATTGAACATAATTGTTTTTGTACTTAAGCAAAACACTGATATCTACGAAAGTTCAAGCAGTCTTTGCTTTCGTGGACGGAATATATTGTGCTAAATCCCTTTCGTGCACATCATACTTTCAGTAATATAGCAAAACAGTTAAGTGGACAAAATGAACATTCGATGGTACGGAATGATGATCGTATAGCGCATTCTGCATTTTGTGCCACAAAAGCTTAAATGCTGGCCTGGGACATCTATTACGTGGACAGCATTACTTCTGTCTACAAATTGAGTTTCTTTTGTCCACAAAATGAAAAGCACAATGGTCAATTCAGGGCACGACAGGAATCATCTGTTTTGTTTTCTGTGCACAAAAGTATGTGCTCTCTTCAGTATTTCGTGGACACAATGCTAACGCGTTTGTGTTTTTTGTGGACAAAACGCGTTAAGGTGTTACATGGTTTCGTATTGAATTTATGCATTTTGTAGCACAGAAGGAAAAAAGACCTGTTACACTTGGCGGCGACCCACAGTTTATTGGCAAAATTATGTTAAATTACAATAAAAAGTAGGTCGCTTTAGCATCTAAATTTCTTGTATTACAGTAGCAATAACCTTAAAACTGCATCTGAGCACCCATCCTAAAAATCGAATCCTTAATTTCACAATCGAATGCCAATTCAATGAACGAAGCTTCAAAGCTTTGAATTTTTCAGTACAGCCCTAAACTACATTATAATAAAGACATAGTTGTGATAACTAGCTTGTTAAGTCTGCACTTTTAATTTCACAGGGTTTTTTAAATTTACATGTATTTTTTTTAAATTTATGATAAATTTATTTCATTTTCCTGTCAGACATATCTGCTGCTCCATCTTACACTGCAACACACACAGTTACTACAACTTCCACTATGACACACAGTAATATGACTGCTTATGTTCTAAGACACACAGTTTCCATATCTTACACTATAACACACAGTAGTAATAGAACTTACACTGAAACACACACAGTCACTACAGCTTTCACTTAAACACAGAGTAATACAACTGTTTATGCTCTAATACATACATAGTTTCTACATCTTACATAGTTTATATTGTAACACACACACAGTTACTACAGCTTACACTGTAACACACACTAATACTACAGTTGCTAATCCTAATGAATAAGAAAGCAGGGCTTTCAAAGCAATAGCAAAAGTCTTGTCCATAGATCTCTGGAATGGCACACGGAGGGGCTGTAACATGCACGCATCACATTTTCTCTTACACTTACATTGTAACACACACACACACACACACACACACACACACACACACACACACACACAAACATTGCTTAACTTGTAATACACACACTGCTATCACAGCGTACACTGTAACACACTATGTTAGCACTACTTAAACTTACATTGTAATACACACACATAGAGACACACACTGGTCATTGGAGACACACCAAAAAAATGTTGCAGCAACACCTGACAGCATCATGCTCCTTGGCACTCGCTCAGTGGCAAAGAGTACATGGAGGAGAGGCCAAGACCCGGATCAAATGTTTATAAAGGTGACTGCAGGAAAGAAGCTCCTGATACCCAGACACTGGGCTTGGAGTGAGGTTCAACTTAGCAGTCAATTTATTTGCCTACTCATCAAGGTCAAAAGAAAAAAAATCCCAAAAATTCAAAGAGCGGCAGAGCTCCACTCACTGCCTCTGTGCCTCAGACTCTGGGCCATCATTGATCACAGCCCTGTGTGAATCTCACTGGCTACCTGGAGAACACTATGGGCTCTGCCTCTCAACTCACCAATACACTCAGAAGCACACAAACAACTTTAACTGGTAATTTCATCCTTTAAATATGCTTTCAGCTTCATTCTCAGACCAATAACTTGCTGTTATGATCTGTATTTATATTTACATTTTGTCAATTAGCAGTTGCTCTTATCATAACCAACTTGCAGAAGTGCATTCACCGGATTTGTGATTGTGTGTACCGGGTACTGAAACATTAGTGCCATTCTTAAAATGTACTGCTATTATTTCGTCAGCAGTTTCTCTATATATACATGTAATATATATATATATATATATATAAATATATATATGTATATACATATGTATGTATATATATTTTTTTATATAACTTTTTTGGGTTTTTCATTTCTCCCAACAGTCACTGATGGTGTCATCTGCCTTGTTGAGCCTCCTGCCACAATAGAACTCCTTGCAGTTGTAAGTACTCAATACTTCAGAGATTTTGTCAAATATAGTAGTGTAAAGTATACTGAAAAAGAATACTCTTCTTCATCACAGGATGATGATGATGATGATGATGAAGACATGTTGTCTGCTGCCACAGAGAGGGATTCAGAAAGGCCTACAGGGGTATACATCTTAATATTATGTATGGTAGCTACTGATAGTTCTCTCCCCATTTAAATTTTTTTACATTCTTGTGTGGAATTTTGAGTTTGAAATGTACATTGAAGTGATGAGAATAAATAATGAATGGAAAAATAACTTGCACATTCTTATCCTTTTTAACAGAACATGACTGGGCATTACCAGGAGGAGGATCCATCAACCTCCACAGCACAAATTAACACAGTGAGATGTTCAATAAATGCCAGGTTAATTCTGCATGTAGAACTGTAGAATTTAATGTCATCCTTATGTTTTCTCAGTTACCAGTAAAGGTGTTGTACAAAATGCATCTCATGAAGAAAATGGCAAAAAAATGAACTAGAAATAGTGTACTTGGAGTGGCAGATTAGAAGGCAGATGAAATTGAATTACCGGAATGCCATTTGTGAGTCATGCACAGAGCCAGGCCACTTGGCTTCAACATTTGTGATCAAGTGTTCTGCATCACATATGATCTTGACAGTGCAGAGAATGAGAGATATTAGTTGCAGTATATTGTGATGTATAGTCTTTGGTATTGTAAGACAGTAGTTAATGTACTTGCACATTAATGCTGTGGAAAGACTTCCTATTCACATACTCTACATCATTAACTGAAGGAGCAGTGATGGGGATATGCATGCCATCGATGCAGCCTATCACATTGGGAAACCCTACAACATAAAAACTAATTACTGATCCCAGTCTGAGGTCGCAGCAGAATGTCATGAACAGAAGATAATTTAAAATATCGTCATTAACTTCAACTGAATGATTTCTAAAAGCAAAGCATACCACATCATCTGTGAAACATGGTGGAGGCAGTGTTATGGCATGGGCATGTATGGCTGCCAATGGAACTGGGTTAGTAGTGTTTATTGATGATTTGACTGCTGACAGAAGCAACAGGATGAATTCTGAAGTGTATAGGGCTATACTATCTCCTCAGATTCAGCCAAATGCTGCAAAACTGATAGGACAGCGCTTCACAGTACAGATGGACAATGACCCAAAACATACTGTGAAAGCAACCAAAGAGCTTTTCAAGGCAAAGAAGTGGAATATTCTTCAATGGCCGAGTCAGTCACCTGACCTTAACCCAATTAAATATGCATTTCACTTGCTGAAGACAAAACTGAAGGCAGAAAGACCCACAAACAAGCAGCAACTTAAGACAGCTGCTTTAAAGGCCTGGCAAAGTAGCATGCTTTATTTCATTTTCTATTTATTTCACACACACAGATACAGACAAATCATTCAGCACACATTTAACAGATAATTTATACAACCTAATTTTTAATCAACTAAATTATTAATTTGGCTTCATTCTTCAAATGAAGAATATTGTCAATCAAGCCTGCACTCCCTGGCAGGCTAACATTAAACATGTGATAACTCAGTCTCCATATCTCCATTACGTCAGTCTTATCCAAACCCTACTTCATCTAGCAGCAGGCTTTTTCAGGGCTGCCTTAACCCTCTCTTCTGCTTACAAATTTAGGTGTGCAGTCATGACCAAATGCTCAAAATCTCACATCCCATTGTAGCGAAGGGCGAGAGCAGTCACCCCACCCGGCCTCAAACCCGGGTCTACGGGGCACCAACCATGCCACTTTGACCGCGACGCCAAAAAGCCAGGCTCTTTGGTATGGCAGTCAGAGTGCATACTCAACCATAGTGACGGCACTCTGTCACACTGCCCTCCCCTTTGGGAAGCGTGCCCATGCGCTTCACACACCATGGCGTCCCTCACATATTCTCCTGCTGTACTTCTCCCATCCCAGGGTGCCCCACTCACCAGTGCTTCACCTATCTCTGGGGTCCCTCACACCGTGTTTCACCCATCTCTAGGGTCCCTCACACACCGGGGTCAACCAAACCTGGGAGTCCCTGATACAGCGTACACATCGGGCACACCTCTGATGGCCTCGTGGCAAGCCATCCCACTTCTGACACCATTTGTAGCAAAGGGCAAGAGCAGTCACCCCACCCGGCCTCGAACCCGGGTCTACGGGGCACCAACCATGCCACTTTGACCGCGATGCCAAAGAGCCAGCTTCATGTCTTGCTTGTGTTGTGTTTCTCTGTCTTCCTGTCAATGTGGGTGTGTCTTTGTTTTTGTTTTTGCGTGCATGTGCCTTTGTTTTTGTTTACAGCCCCATGTGCTCCATCATCCCAACTCCTGTCCTGCCTATATGCCCTTTGCTTGTCCTGCTCACCTGTTCCCTGTTAATTCATTATTAGTCTGTGTATAAATACCCCTCTGTATTCTTTGTTCTCTGCTCTGTTCTCTCTGCTCTGTTCTCTCTGTTTATCTCAGTGTGTTGTCTGTTTTGCTCCTGCCTGTTGTAGCTCATCTGTTTGCTCTTGTGTTTAACTTCTGCTTTGCCCCTTGGATTACACTTCCTGCCTGTTGATTTGGAACAATTCTCTGCCTGGTTAGTTTGACTACTCTGCCTGTTGGGACCCTGATTTTTGTCTGTGCCCCTCTGTTCCTGTTTACCTGTTTGATCTCCTGTGTATGACCCCCGCCTGTATTTTTGGATTTGTCTTTGCCTTGTGTTTTTGGATATTCTTCCTGTTTTTGTGGATCTTCTGGTTTTGACAGGCACACACTGTTTTTGACTACTGTTTGTGGCTTGTGCCATCAAATGAATTACCTACATTTGTCATTCTGGTCTGCGCCTGGGTCCTTCCACCTGAAATCCTGACAATGCCAGCATGGTGGTATTTCACTTGTACTATGCCAGTGAGTCAGTTTTTTCTAATCCTATGCCAATGTGCTGGTATTTAAGTAGTACTACAAGAGCGTGCTGGTATCATTACGCCAGCATGCTGGTATTTAATGATACTATACCAGTGTTCTGCTATTTCACTAATCTGATGCAAGTGTATTAGTATTTAGCCAATACTACACCAGCATGACGGCATTTAACAGCACAGTCCAAAGAGGAATTCTTACTGCTATAATTTTACATTTCTAGCATTGACCTAGGATCTGTTCATGGGTCTCTTTACATAAGGTACCCACCTGTGCTCACCTGTATTGGTCTGCAGGGACAATACCCTATGACCTACCTGTGTTCACCTGTACTGGGCCCATGTGGTGTAGGGGATACGGACACATATTTGCGGCCAAAACCAAGTTTAAAAGATTACAATGCTTGCTCTCAGAATCTTCAAAATGTATATGGATCTGGCCATTTGGTAAGGAGAGGACTGGGTTCTGTGTGACCCCTCACCCTTATCAAGCCATAAAACAACCCCACACCATTTGTAAATGGATTTTGTGACACTGGTCTTGATTTAAGACAAACACAAACATCCTGGCACACCCATGCATGTAAGGTGCCTGGTACTTTAAAGGACACCTTCAACATGGGTCACCCAGAGTTTACTGAACATTCTCAGGTCTTTGTCACGCAGCATCTACATGGGCTCCCATTGAATGATCAGATTGCACAGCAGTTGGAAGCGACCAAACTGTGTGACCACATGGAGTAACTTTGAAGTGGCCCTCTATAAGTGTGGCAAGAGCAACAGCCTTGTTTTCCTGATTGCTGCTTAGCTCCTCTGTGAGGGGACTCATCCTTGCTCTGCGAGGTGAGGGGACTCTTCCCCACCAAAACAGATGCACTTCTGTACTGCTAAGCTCTTTCCGACATGCTCTGTAACAAATCCACAGCTAGCTCTGAAAGTCCCTCGAAAATAAACAATGCACCCTTAGAGACCAGAATGCCCCAATGCAAATTTGGAGGCTGCCAGAAAAGACACTATCTCAATGAATGTGAATATGACCATGTCTCTATGTCATTCCACTGCGTTGATAACATTTGTACCTGGCAAGAAAGACCTGGCAGAAGACCTAGCTGCAGATAATACAGTAATGCTTTCCCTTACGCATGAAGTTGGAGGCTGTCGGTCAAGATATCTATTATGGATGCAAAGACGACCAGACCTCTTCAATACCCTCCATGGGGATACCAATATTCCCTACATAAGTGGTGGTCCATGTGAGGAAGTCTAACACCCCTACAGTGGACATTGTTCTTTGACTCACCTGTGCTCCAGCTTCTTGCGGATGATGCAGATGGCGTGCTTGTATGCCTGGGCGAGACACACCTTGTATTGGCTACACCTCACTTTCTGGCAGGGGTCCTTGGTATCTGTATCTGCAGAGACAGGAGAGACTCAGACCGGCGTCTGTGTGTGTGTGTGTGTGTGTGTGTGTGTGTGTGTGTAGGTGGTCAGTGGACACCGTGCCATGTCCACTGCGCCAAAGCCCCTGAGCGGGTAGAAACGCACGCTACCAATCTCTCTGCAACGCCTTTATGTCAGAGTGCTGGGCATGTGCCACTGTGACATACTACAGGAAAACATGCCTCTCCTCAAACAGCCAATTAGCAAACAGGTTTAGCTCCAGACCAAAGTCAGAGCTTCCATGTTCAGAGAGCAGTTGAATGTCATTGGGATAAGAATGAAATCAAAATAAGTTTGCTATACGAGAAGGAATGCGGAACAGCTTTAGTAGAAGTGCAATGGTCTGATGAGAGAAATTTATTTGGGGCGTTATGTGCCAGAACTGCTAAGACACATGTTCTAGATAAGATGAAATGCCTTCTCATCAATCCAAAGCTACAAATACAGATATCTTAATTATTAGCACGGTGTTATATCAGCTGGCGGAGACTGAACTTGGTTCAAAGTGAAAACTGCATTCTTTGTCCGAACAGTACATGAGAATCATCTGTCTCTTCTCTGGATCTTTGTTTCAGTTTCTTAAAGGAGAACTGGTGTAATGGAGGGCTGAAAAGCAAGTGAAGATCAGACTCTTGCCACAGATGCAGTCAGAGAGAATGAAAGGACAGGGAAAAGCCACAGGAAACACAGAGCATTTATGAATGCAGACTTCAAATGAAAACAGCCATTGGTTCATTCATTAACCATCCCACCTTGCATGTGCAAGGTTTGGCAGACTCTTGTGACATCAGCAGGGTTGGATCAATGCCAGGCAAAGGATTATTTTCCAGTGTTGCTGCTGCCCATCATCGTAAATCCGCTGTCCTGAGGGTGTCTTCTTGACAGCCAGTGGCCCTAGCAAGATTGATCAGGTATCTCTTCATCTGTCCATTATAGCCCTCTCCCCGTCACTGTGCCTACAGGTTGCATTGATATACACTGATGGACCAGTGCTGCAGAGGCACTAATGGCTTTTCCCCACCTTGGCTCAGCTGACAGCTGTCAGGGGGAGGGACCTGTGGCTGTTAGACGGCCATCTCATGGATTTCCTCAGAGAGAGAGGAAGACTCACAATGATGGGGAACAAGTGAACGGCCCACTGTCATTGTCACTGTGTCCAGGAAGGGAAATTTCCATCAATGCTGTCAGTGCAGAGTGGCACAGGCACACAAATAAACACAAATACACAACAACGAACACACACACAAAACACACACCTGGGCACATGCATGCAGCTACTGATGTACAACACTTGCAAACAATGCACACACACAATAAATGTAAACAACACGCATATATACCATATATGGTAACAAACACAAAACACAAATCACACACACACACACACAGAAGCACAGAAGACACACAAATATGCACTTGGATACACTCGTGCACACTTACACATCCCCCCACACAAACAAATGTACATACCCCCCACAAACAAACACACATATACCCATACACACCTGAATGTGCACACCTACCTACACACAAACACACAAATACACACACACACATCCATGCCTATTTGAGCACGCGTGCCAACACACAGTGACATTCCTCTCACTGATATCACAGATCTCAGCATCAGTGAACTGTAGAGGTTAGTAATCCCAGCATCAGTGCACTGTATAGGTCACTGATCCCAGCATCAGTGCAGTATGGAGGTCACTAATCTAGCATCATTACAGTGTGTATGCAAAGGGAGTGCAATCAGATACGTACCCTCCCACCAAAGCAATTCATTTTAAAAGCGACTTTAGTAGCACCACAGGGGGATGCTGCATCTCTTGCATGAGCAAATAAATTCAAAGCAATGAGTCAGAGGGAAATTACAAAGAGTATACAAATCCACAAATTCATACCCACAATGTTGCTGTATTGCAGTGGTGCTCAATATAGTAAACCTGGCTCACCGACACAACATATACTCAGATATACAGTGAACAGATGTAATTTTGTCATCAATTCAGTAGCTGTGGATTTGTACGTTTGCTGAAGGTTATTTGTAAGTCAGCTATGTATTGACTTACATGTCAATAAAATGCTCAAGTTTGTGTCTGTATCTGTATTTATAGTGCTGTCTGAAACCTGTCAAGCATTTGTTGTGATCTGTGTGAATCCAGGCGTTAGCGACTGGGTTTCACAACTGTGACACGGGCGTGACCATACTTTGGGCTAGTGGCACTGTGGTCTGACTTGGAGGTGGCTGTTTAAAGCCAAACCTTAATTAAGGTAGCTATGTTATATTACATCACATTATTGGCATTTAGCAGGTGCTCTTCTCCAGAGCAAATTACATCACTATTTAACAGCAACGTGTTAAAGGAGAAATTTGGTTACATTACATCACATTCAATACAGCTGTAACTCTTCCGTATTTGCGATGCCCTTCAATGATGAAGGATGTCATGTATGTTTTGGTTCATGCAAACCGTGAGCCACATGTTTGAGATGGAATTTCTTCAAGTTTGCAGTGAATCCTCTATTCAGAGATCCTATTGAATAAATCCAGTCAGTGATACAGGTGTGTATTCTGCAAATGCGGACCAAATAAAATCACACAGACAACCACAGTGCTGTGAGAAACTAACGCTGTCTAGGAAACAGACATAACTAGTTGAGCAGCTTCTTACAGATCATGGAAGAGATTTAGTGTAGCATTTTAAGTTTAGATCTTCATCCATGCTTGATTTGCAATGGGCTTTCATTTGAACTTTCTCAGGTTAACAAATGCTGTTTCAGGATACCTGGTAACAATTAGTCAAGATCAATGTCAAGCTCAATATAGACAGCACTAGTATAGTGGTAAGGAGCAGGGCTCATAACTGAAAGGTCACTGGTTCAATTCGCGACTGGGGCACTGCTGGTATGTCCTTGGGCTAGGTACTTAACTCGTAATTGCCTCAGTAAATATCCAGCTGTATAAATGGATAACATGTAGAAACTGTAACCTATGTAAGATGCTCTGGATATGTAACAGGTGAGCTACAATGAGGTTGACTACAATAGCAGAGGCCACACAGTAGCACAGATGGGTTGTGAAGAAACAAGGTAATTTTAGTGAAGACTCAAAAACACAAAGCTTTCAGAGGTGGAAAACCCCGGCTTCAGAGAGTAAAAGTCCTACCATGTATTTGTTCTAGCCATTCACTAAACAAGGTGATTTCACTAATTAGTTCCTCTACCTGGCCGAAGAGTTGTGCTAATTAAATTCAGGTGGTGTAGTGCATGGGTGGGACAAATACATGGCAGGACTTTTACTTTCTGAAGCCGGAGTTTTCCACCTCTGAAAGCTTTGTGCACAGGAACATACACAAGACAGCACAGATCAAGATTGAGCAGCGAACCAAGCAACAGGCAGGGTTTATATAGAGCACTGATTCTCAATCCTGCTCCTGGGGCCCTCCTGCTCTGCACATTTTCCATCTTTCCCTGCTCTACCTACCTGACTGAACTCATCTGTGGCACTTTTGATTAGCTGAGCACAATTTAATCAAGAGCATGTTTGGAGCAAGGATAGATAGAAGATATTCAGGACATGGGGGCTCCAGGAGGAGGATTGAGAAACACTGATATAGAGCACCAAACACATTAAGACTATCGACAGACAGATGAAAACGATTAACTAGATTAGGCAAGGCACAATCTAGGAGTTCAGGAAGTGGTCTTTTAAACCCTGACAGGATAAGAGTGTCTGTTAAATGTCTGTATTGTAATGTTTTTACAACGCAAAGTTAAGGACAAACATTAATTAAAATATAACTCCTAACATTTTAAATAATAATAAAAAAAACTACAACACCCTGACTGCATAAGTCTACACACCCTTTCATAATGGGGCTCTAGTGGTGTTCAAAGTTGATCAATCACATTCAAAATCACGCCTGTAGGTAAATAGCATACACCTGCCATCAGTGAAAGTGATTCTGATTAAACGCAGATTAAAGTCAGCTGTTGCTGTAGGATTTGCTTGAATGTTTAGGGTTGCATCCTACTGGGAGAGCCATGGTCCGCAAAGAGTTGCCAAAGGAACTGTAAGAGCTAATTGTTGAAAAGTACCAATCAGGAGAGGGATATAAAAGAATATCGAAGGCACTGGATGTACCATGGAGCACTGTCAAAACCATCATCAATAAGTGGAGAAAATGTGGCACCACAGAGACATTCAAAGATCAAGACAACCCTTCAAAGTTTATGAGAGGATGAGGAGAAAACTTATCAGGGATGCTACCAAGAGGCCAACTGCAACAATGAAGGAGCAACAGGAATTTCTGGCAGGTACCGGTCATCTCTCGTATTCTCTCATATTCTGCATGTGTCTGGGCTATGGGGTAGGGTGGCAAGATGGAAAATCTTTCTTACAAAAAGGAACATCCAAGCCTGTCTAAATTATGCCAAAAGATTCATTCAGTCACCCCAAACCATGTGGGAAAATGTGCTATGGTCTGATGAGACAAAGGTTGAACTTTTCAGCCTAAATTGCAAAAGATATGTTTGTCGCAGAGCCAATAAAGCTCATCATCCAAGGAACACGATACCTACTTTGAAGCATGTTGGTGGTAGCATCATGCTTTGGGGCTGCTTCTGTTCAGCTGGGACAGGGGGTCTTGTCCAGATAGATGGGATAATGAATAGCTCCAAATATCAAGATATTTTTGGCACAAAGCCTGCTGGCCTCTTTCAGAAAGCTGAAGATGAAAAGGAATTTCACATTCCAACATGACAATGACCCAAAGCACACATCCAAGTCGACCAAGGCATGGCTTCAGACCTCAATCCCATCGAAAACCTGTGGAATGACCTAAAGAGGCTGTAAAGCTGTACACATAATATCCCCTCACAATTTGTTGGGCAGGGTGTGCAGACTTATGCAATCAGGGTGTTGTAGTTTTTTTTTTTAATTTAACATGTTCCTAATAATTAACTATTCGTTTTTTCTCTGTTTGTTTGTTGGGAAATCACAATACAGATGGAAAAAGTCTGATATTTACATTGTTGTTATTTCTGTCTTAACATTTCAAAAACATGCAATTTCATAAGGGTGTGTAGATATCCACTGTAAATACATTGTATCACATCCTGTTCACCTTTATGCTAGTATTCTTTTCCTAAATCATATTTAATGAAGATTGGCACATCAGATCTACATTGATTTATATCCAAATAATGATAATGATAATGAAACATTGACAGCCACTCTTGGGAAATGCAGTTACATCATAAATGTGACAATCTCTGATGTCAGTGTTAGTGTGAACACTCCAATGACCAGCGAAGGAGGACGGTTCATTTATCATAAACTAAGAATCACCTGCTGCACGGTTCAAGCGTCTCCCACCAGTAATCCTGCAAAAATGTTACTTCAGAAATCAGCAGAGATTTAGCAATCCTGTGAAGGATTTGAGATTTCTGCAATGGATGGCAGATGTAATATCTGAGGCAGAAACGT
Source organism: Megalops cyprinoides (assembly GCF_013368585.1). Classification (NCBI taxonomy): domain Eukaryota; kingdom Metazoa; phylum Chordata; class Actinopteri; order Elopiformes; family Megalopidae; genus Megalops; species Megalops cyprinoides. The sequence continues at coordinate 32,996,490 of NC_050597.1, forward strand.
TCCTCTTGAAAGAGCACTTCTTTGACGGTTTATACTGCTCCGCTGGGGAAATCAATGCCGCCCCCCTGTGATAGGGATATGGCTTTTATGGCAATGGCTTGGAGTTGTGATATGAAAATTCTGACATTTGATCCTCCATTCAATTTTCATTTGCAAACAGCATACATATTTAGTCTACCTCCATTTCCGTGATCTTTGAGTTAAATGGAAGTTATAACTTCTTTGAACAGCTTGGCATCAGACCACATTGCTCACAGCTTTGTGTGATTTTATTTTAATGTGATTAAAAATCACTACAGAATTCTCCATACTTCAGGTAAATGAGTATTCGTGCAGCCTGGACAAGTTTGTGCTGTGTTTGTGGAGTAGTCTCTGAGCATCTACATTCTATTCATTATTTTCAATTCAATCAGATAAAAATAAAAATTGGGGCTATTTACCTAGATATTAAATAAGATAGGTCTGATCTGCTCCTAAAGTTGAATCTTTTGTTGCCATTAGGGGACAGAGAGGGAATTTGCCACTTTTTTTTCCTCCATCGAAGCATTGGCCAACAAGCTAGCTCATTAGCAAACGTAGCTAATTCCGCACATACTGTAGCTGACGAGAGGTTTTTTTGTGATTTTTCGCCCTCTCAGGAGCAAATCTTTAAATCTTTAAGTAGCATACTTTGGCTATCTAGGCTGGCAGTTTAGCTAGCCAGCCAGTTTGCTTGTTTACTTTGTTTTTACCGTTCCTCAGAGTTTGCTTTTGGGATATCCCGATTCTGGTTGTGTTAGCGCGTAAGAGAGGCAGCATCTACAGAGATTGCGGTGACAAACCATTTCATGCCACTGCAGGACGAGTTGGCCCACGATCCTGAGAGTGGGAGGACTGAAGAGCCTCAGGGCACCCAGACGGCCTCATCCTCCAAGAAAAGGGAGTTAGTGATAGTGGGGGACTCAATCATTAGAAGGGTAGATAGCATAGTGTGTTCACATGACAAGAAGTCTCGTATGGTCTCTTGCCTGCCTTGTGCCCAGGTCGGAGACCTCCTGGAGCGTGCGGACAAGCTCCTGGCCAGAGTGGGGGAGGATCCAATGGTCATGGTCCATGTTGGAGCCAATGACATAGGAAGGGGTAGGTTCGGGGTTCTGCAGGACAAATTTATGGAGCTAGCGGGGAAGATTAGGAGCAGAACCTCCACAGTAGTCTTCTCTGGAATTCTACCGGTACCATGTGCAAGCCTTTATATGGAGATTTAACACGTGGCTACAAACCTGGTGTAGGACAGAGGGGTATAGGTTTATGGGGCACTGGGACTCCTTTTGGAACAGGGGTGACCTGTACAAGCGGGACGGGTTACACCTGAACTGGAGGGGTACAGCTGCACTGGGCCAGTGTATGCTTAGGGTAAGAAAAGATAGAACCAATAGAAGAGGAGGGGGTGTAGCTCTCTATGTAAAGGATAATCTTAATATTCAGGAAATTCCAGGAATGGAGCCCCTTGGTTTTAGTGAAGACATATGGATTAAAATATTGTGGGAAAATGAAAAGGGCCTGAATGTCGGAGTATGTTATAGGCCACCAGCCTCAGACAGCGGTGTTAACAGTATGCTCTTTGATAACATTAAACTAGCATGTCAGGAGGGTGAGACAATAGTAACGGGGGACTTCGATTACCCTTCAGTTAATTGGAAGCTGAGTCAGGTCAAGGTAAATGTGAGGAAGAGTTTTTGGATGTTGTAAATGACTGTTTTTGATACAGTCTGTTACTCCAGCGTTTCTCAAACTATGGGCTGCTGTGGGGACACCACCACTCCCCGCCTCTACCGGTCAGGCCAGAGGATCCTTTCCGTTCTTGTGCCTTCAATATGCTGTATCAAATATAGAAATAACAATCTCCAAAATTAATACAAATTATACCTCAAGGTCTGATGTATATAGGTTTATTGTATATGGATCAGAAATCACATACAGTAAACCGGGCTGGTCCACATGGAGCAAAGCAGTCACACCCTCTCTCGAGACCCAGGTCTGGGGAAGCCCCTCAAATGGGTGGAACCCTCCCAAGACTTAAGTTGGCAGTGACCCAGGCTTCCGGGGTCCATTACACCTGTCCTGCAATAACCTTAAGCTAGCATGGTGAACTTGATACAACCTTTTGGCAGTGAGCTTATGCTAGTACACAGTGTTGCTAGGCTAATACAGTTTTTCCTACCACACCGCGAACCGCCGCCGGTCCGCGACGAGGAAACTGCCAGTCCGTAGAGCCCTGCCGCTGCGCCAGTCAAATTATGATTGGTGCTTCTGTCACTCGCCAGGTCCTCGCCCTCTTGACTGAACTCCTTGCCTCGAAAATAGTAACATTTTATTCAAGATTCTAGAATGTTAAGCGTTCCCGCCCATGAGAACTTGCACCCTTTGTTCTCTCACTTTGTTCTCTCTCAACCGCATGCTACCTGAGCTGTCGTTTAGTTGTGGCACGTTCCAAGCGAGCAAGTCTAGATTCCTGTTTTAGGAAACAACCAGCATCAAATGATGTTAATTTAAACGAAGCTCCAGAGGCAAAACATCGCCCATTTACCTGTAATTTACAACTCATAAATTTGGATTCATTTCGAGCGATAGCTTCCCCTCAAAGCCAGTCTGTGTCATTTGCCAAACCATGCTAAGCAACGAGGCTATGAAACCATCGAAATTACGCACCAGCATTTAGAGACAAAACATGCACATCTCAAAGACAAATCGGAGGATTTCTTTAAAAGTAAATGGGATGAATTAGCTAATCAAACTAAAGTACTTAAAAACAATTTGACAGAAAACGAGAAACTTGCAAAAGCGTCATACATAATTTCACACCACATTTCAAAATGCCAGGCTCCATTCACGATGGGGGAGAAACTCATTATGCCCTCACTAGTCAGTGCTTGCTCTGAGGTGTTGGGTCTGGCTGATGCTGCAAAGGTGAGGGAAGTCCCTCTGTCAAATAACACATTCTGCCATAGAATTGTGGACATGGCCGACATTGAAACGCGAATCTTAGAGAGAGCAAAAACATCAAACTGGTTTGCTATTCAATTAGATGAGAGCACTGGTAGTTCCAAAGCAGCATGTCTCTGGTGTGCATCAGATATGCTTACGAAGTCCGGTTCCACGAGTATTTCTTGTGTTGCAAAGAGTTGCCTCTAAGCACAACTGCACAACTGAATACATGCTCCGAGTGGCCTTGTCATCATGTCTTCCTCATTTCGATCGGTTAGTTGCGAGAAAGCAGGCGCACCCATCGCATTAGAATGGCGTCATTAATCACAAGTTTGTGTTGGGACTGTAAAATCAATCCTCATATTGTAGGTCCATATCCAGGCAGCACGTTTTATGCTCATCATGGGTCCAGGTTTCTTGACTCAGTTTTCTTCATGTAGTCCCCCCTCTCTGATATATGTTGGAACATTTATTTTAAAAAAAGTTTATAGGTTATTGTGGCATTGTTAGTTTTGGCAGTGGTTTATGTTCAACCAAAGCACTTCTGTTGTAGGTTTCTTGATATAATTGTTGTTAATAATGTTCTATGAGTACATAGGCCTCTAATAATTATAATGATAGACATAATAATAATATCTATATATCTATCTATCCTTACTGCACAGGGGTGTGTGTGTGGGGGGGGGGGGGGTCATATGGGGCCTTGTAACCCCAAGGTTTGACATGACTAGGCCCCAGGACAAAGAAGTTTGAGAAAGGCTGTGTTACTCAACCTACAAGAAAGAACACAGTTGTAAATCTGGTCCTGTGTAATAATCCTGATAGAATTTGCAGTACTGAGGTAGGGGAGCCACTTGGAACAAGTGCAGTTACATTTGAAGTTTTTTGGTAAGTTAAGTCTGCATTCTCCAAAGCTACAGGTTTCAACTTTAGACGAGCTGACTTTATTAAAATGTGTGATTATACAAGGAATATAAACTGGGTACCTCTTCTAGATGGCAAAACTGTGAAAGAAATGTGGAGCATTTTTAAAATAATTATTCTGGATGTACAGCGTAAATTCATTCCGCAAGTGAGAAAAGGGAAGAAGGAAAGAAGGAAAGAAGATTTAAATGATGCAGAAGTACTAGATAAACTTCGAAAACGTAAAACAAATAAAGCAGAGGGCAATATATCCCAGAGTTCTCAGGGAACTAGCAGAAGTGGTTTACAAGCCTCTGACAGTTATTTGTATTTGTTGTTATCTAAAGACCCAGAGCATGCAGATGTGTACAATATGGAAATGCACAAGCTGGAACAGGCTGGGTATATGGTCAAGCTGCCTCCTGAAGTTGTTAGGCAGGCCACTGAATTGTGGTAAATTCCACACAATATGGTGAGCCACAATGGCAAGAACCGGATAGTTTTTAACTGTTCATTCCAGTATCAGGGTTGCAACCTGAACGAGTGGCTCCTGCCTGGACCTACCTTGAGGATGACCCTGCTCAGAGTGCTGTTGAGGTTCCAGGAACACGCCGTGGCCTTTGCCAGTGACATCAAAGGTATGTTCCATCAGGTGCGGCTGCTTCCGAAGGACAGACCACTACTCAGATTCCTTTGGAGGGACATGAAGCGAGACGCCCCAGTCAGGGTTTATGGGTGTACTGTTCTACCCTTTGGCACAACATGCAGTCCATGTTGTGCTACATTTGCTCTACAAAGGCACGTTCTGGCGAACAGCATGCCTGGAGAGGAGGTCCGCACAGCAGTAGAAAGGCACTTCTACGTGGACAACTGGCTGCAGAGTCTCACCACTGCAGAGGCAGCTAAGGACCTAGTAGATAAACTTCGGGCCCTCCTAGCAGCAGGAAGCTTTGCACTACGCCAGTGGGCCAGCAACATCCCCAGTGTTGTCAGCCACCTCCCTGTCAAAGACAGATCCGAAAGTAACAAGCTTTGGCTGACACAGAATCAATTGGATACTGCTGAGTCCACCGTGGGTTTTCATTGGCACTGTCAGATTCATTAAGGTACAAGTGTCACCCAGTAGAAAGTCCAGCACCTACCATGCAGATCATCTACAGGACTTTAGTCAGTCAATATGACCTGTTAGGCTACACTGTCCCGTTTACAACTAGAGCCAAGATCCTCATCCAGCAGCTTTGGGACAAACAACGGGAGTGGGACGACCCCCATAAGTTTGCCAACCTCCTGCATGCATGACACACTTGGGAAGCTGCCCCACCTAGAGAAGATTACTCTACCCAGGTGCTATGTTCCTCCCGCATTGGACACCCCAGCCTGCACAAAGGACATTCATGTCTTTTGTGACGCCTCAGAAAGAGCCTATGGATCAGTAGGCTACCTGCGCACTGAAGGCCCTCAAGGACAGGTGCAGGTGTCATTCCTTGCGGCACGCTCTAGGGTAGCACCCAAGAGGCAGCTGTCCATGCCAAGACTTGAGCTTAGTGGAGACCAGTTAGCCAGTACGCTTGAAAGGGAACTCACCTTGGATATCCAGCGGGTCAGCTTGTGGACAGACTCCTCCACTGTACTGACATGGATCAAGTCTGATTCATGCCAGTACAAAATCTTCGCGGGGACCCGCATAGCAGAAATCCAGGAGTTGACAGAAGCCCAAGCCTTGCATTATGTGCCTTCTGAAGAAAACCCTGCAGATGATCTCACCTGTAGGAGAACACTCCTGCAGTTGTCAGAGCAAACCCCCTGGAGCCAAGGACCGCCATTCTTGTGGCAAGATCCTGATAGGTGGCCCGTTCAACCTGAGCTCATGGGCACTAACAATGAGGAAGAACAAAGGCTCACTTTCTGCGCTCACATAACTGCTCCCACCTCCCAAATACCAGATATGGGTCAGTTCCACAGCTACAAGGACTTGGTGGAAGCTACAGCACAGAAGCTACATGAGGCAGCCAATCAAATAGGTGACCCATCAGCAGAGACTTTGTCTGCTTAGACATGCTCAGCTCACCAGTTTCCCTGATGAGGTTAAAGCCTTAACCGCAGGAAAGCCAGTGCCTTCCAGCAGCAGACTCCTTGTCCTCTCACCTGAGCTTGACCACTCTAGTGGGATCATTAGAGTAGGTTGGCATTTACGCCATGGTGACCAGCTAGATCAGAAGACAGCACACCCAATAGCCTTGGATCCCAAGAACCCCCTCAGTGAGCTCATAATCCAGCAATATGATGAGGAGTTACACCACCCTGGTGGCGAGAGGGTGTTTGCTGAAGTCCAATGAAGATACTGGATTTTGAGGGGACAGGAGGCCATACGCTGACACCAGCGCAGTTGTACAGAATGCAGGAAATGGCGTGGGAAGCCAGAAATACCTAAAATGGCTGATCTGCCACCCTTTTGCCTCTGATTATTTAAGCCTGCCTTCTTTTCAACTGGCATTGACTGTTTCGGGCCCTTCACTATCAAAGTTGGCCGATGCAGTGAAAAAAGATGGGGCATCATCTTTAAATGTATGACCACCAGAGGAGTCTACCTGGATCTGCTTACAAGTATCGAGACAGACTCGTTCTTGATGGCACTCCGTCATTTCATATCTCGAAGAGGGAAGCCCCACAAGCTGCTGTCAGATCAGGGGACAAACTTTAAAGGAGAAGAGAAAGAGCTTTCTGAAGCCTTTGTTGCCCCGAAACCCACCTTGCAAACTCAGCTTGCCAAGCACCAGATGAAGTTCACTTTCAATCCACCAGCAGCTCCCCATTTTTGGAGGTATGTGGGAGAGGGAAATCAGGTCCCTCAAAGCAGTGCTGCGGGTAACCCTTGGTGCTCAGACTGCCACCGAAGAGGTCTTCAGGACTGTCCTCACAGAGATCAAGGGGATTTTGAACTCAAAGCCACTTGCATATGTGTCCCCTGATGTGGCTGATGCTGATCCAGTCACCCCCAACACCCTTTTGATGGGGTGGCTTGACTCTGCTCTCCCCCAAATTGTGTATCCAGCTTCGGAGATGCTAAGTTGCAAACGTTGGACGCACAGCCAGGTCCTCGTGGACCACTTCTGGGCACACTTCATCAGACGGTACCTGCCAAACCTACAAGCCCACAACAAGTGGACCACCGATGCTGGAGACCTCAAGATAGGAGCAGTGGTCATGATCATTGATCACCAGCTGCCGAGAGTGTTCTGGCCGGTGGGGACTGTGACCAGCACTATACCAGGTGCTGATGGGAGAACCCGATCTGCTGTGGTACAAGTGAAGAATCGGACCTACAACCGCCCAGTCTGCAAACTGGTTTGTCTGCCAGGCCTGCCTGATGACCACAAAATGGCCTGAGCCTTTTCCAGCAGACAAATTTACTAGTAAATTTGAAGGCGGCAATGTTAAAAAGGCCAAGTTCAGTGCAGAGATATGTTTTCCCCTTCTCCTGTTTCCCTGTGTTCTTATTGGTTAATAAGGGACATGACTGACATTTGATAGTTAAAGTCCGCCCCTAGTTAAGTTTGTTGTTGTTCAGAAAAAGACCATTTTTGCAGTGCTCTGAATCACGCATTTCATTGTCCCTTTGTATGTGTGTGCGTACCAGAGAAACGTAAATTGTATTCCCTCACGTTATTTATATATTTGTATATTGTTACCTTATTATATAAAAAGGCAGTTAATGCCGTAATTCCTAGTGTTAACACAGCTAGCATCATTCTCAAATTACGGCTAGGGGTAGCATGGTGTAGCTAACGCGCTTGGACAGGGTAGCTGCTGTCCAGCAGTTTGGTTAGGCTGATTGTCATTATTGTTGTGCATATGCAATGTTACGAATGTCGGGATTTAAACCGATACAGTTACATGTGTTTATGTTCACATAAGACACGGAATTAGCCGCATACATAAATAGAGCAGCTAGCCAGCTATTAACCAGAAAATGGCACTGCTAACAGTTCTGATGCGTACGTGTAGTTATTAAAGGGAAAAAAGTGCCAATTGCAAGGGATGTCCTACTCTGCTATGGTAATGTTGTAGGGTTACAGCATTAATTACCAGTATGTTAGATGTAAACAGTATAATTTACTTCCTCCTTTTCTTAGCCAAAGGGCACAGTTTGTGACTGCATAGCCTACATAAGTTGGATGCCTAATGTTATTTAAGTGCTCCATGCTTGTTATTTTCATCTCCTACATTCACCTGACATAACTGTAATTATTGCAGCACCTGTAATAGTTGTAAATATATAAGTGTAACAATTGTGTTGAACTTTTGTGTTTTATAGAACCATACACATACATCAAGGCAAAATAACGAGTGGCACTGGGACACCTGTGTTTCAGTGGCGGCGCGTGAGGATTGTAATAGGGGAATCCCAACCATATTTGCTATGATGAAACCGTGCACTGAATGGTAATGTGGTGTAAATATTAAGCTACGGTGATACATTTCACAGTAACAGTGTGCCTAATCAGTTCGCAGTATGATAATTATGTGTTCAATATTGTCACTTTCATTGTCGAAAAAGAGTCATCACTCACTATAAAACAAAGAAAATGTGTTTCAAAGCCCAAACTAAGAATGATATAATCCAGGTAACAAATGTGTGGCAATGCATGCTGTAGCACTGAGGGTATAAATGAATAAATTGGGAATTGAGAGCCATTCAAGGTTTTAGGCTATGCTGGCGAACGAAAATATAATTATAAATGATTTATCTGTCAACTCCAAAATGAGATGTTATGCGTGGCCAGTTACTTAAGTTATGCACAACACAATCTGAACATTGGAAATGAGGTTACCTCTTCATAACACGGTAGTTGCAATAACAATTTATTTTATGAACTTTCGATGATTGAATTTAAAAATATATACATTTATATATATATATATATATATATATATATATATATATATATATATATATATATATATTATATATATATATATATATATATATATATATATATATATATATAGTGCCAGCCTAGCCTATTTGTACAACAGTGGCGTCCTCCTCTCTTTCAATGAAGCAAAACGATCTATGACATGATCATAGAACTGATCTCTGGACTTGAGTGTCTGAACAACCAAAGACTCCATAGATATTTCGCATAGATTAGAACACCTCTCCTGACCACAAGTGTTCCAGAGATATGTTTTAACCCTCTTTAAGCAGGAGAAGGACCTTTCTACTGAAGTGCTGGTGACTGGTACTGTAAGAAGGAGCTGACAAAGTCTGCTTACTTCTGGCAGTGTTGTCAACAGGTCGTCTTTTGTAATGCATTGCGACAAGTCACCTGGTGGCTTGTGGAAAGAGGCATCATCATAAATGGCCTGCAGTTTGTTTGGCAGCTTCTGTTGATCAAAGAACGGATACATCTGAAACAGTTGGCCCAGTTCACTGTCAGGAAACCCATCCTGTTTTGCAAAGTTGCTGAAAGACCCATGGTCAAGGACATGGAAAAAGCTCAGATTTTTCATGTTGGCAAATCTGTGTGTTAGGTGGACTGAGACACTGTCGAGGATTTCAAAGTAGAGGTGGCAATACATATCAACAGAGGGCGCGTCATTCCCATCACCACTTTAGCCTAACCCTTGGTCAAAGCCCTTCCAGTCACAACGACATCTTTTGTGCCTGTCGTTCGGAGACCCGACAATTTCAGTGGCATGGTCATAAATTGCCTGAAATTGCTCGTCAGTTCTAATGCCCACTAGAGCAACACAAACCCCATCCACCCGTTTGACCGAATACCATAAATCAAGAAACTTGGTTTGGAGAATTTGAAAAAGAGGTTCAGTTAATCCAAAGATGTGTCTGAACACACCAAGGAGAAACATTAAATCAAAACTGTTCAGGGTCCTTTGAAGAGCTATGCTCTGAGCTATTGCATCCTTGTCCCAGCTAGGCTCGGATATAATGCGGTTGAAAACTCTGAGCAGTGATTCGCGACCTTCACTGATTGCATGCACTGCACGACTCTTAAAATTCCAGCGGGTTGCACTGCCAGCTGGAACTCGGACAGTGTGATCAGCGCCGGTGAGCAAGGCTGTTCGTGTGTTGTTCACGCAAAGAAGTTGTGAAAGCAATCGAGTGAAGCGAAAAACACTTTAGCATTGGCTGGATAGTGTTAGTTCCCTGAGCGAGTACTAAATTGAGTTTATGGGCATAGTAATGAATGAACTGTATGTGAGGAAACTTTGTTTTCACAAGGGCTTGAACCCCACCTCTTTGTCCACTCATGCAGCTTGCTCCATCGTATGTCTGTCAAATGAGTTTGCTAGCAGGATTATACTTGTCAATCTCATTCATCAGAACGGCGGTGATAGTCTCTGCGTCTCGGACCGCACTCACATCACCAAAACCAAGAAAGCGCTCACACACAAGGCCCTTTTGATTGATGTATCGGATAATGATACTCAGTTGACTTTTGCAGGATATGTCAGAGATGTCATCCATCTGCACCGCAATGAAAGGGGCCAAACTGATGTTAGTATCAACTTCACTTTGTACCACATCAGCGATGCAAGAGATGAGTTCATTTTGGATGGTGCTGGACATTCCTGTGAACACCAACATCGACGTTTGTAAATTGGAAGCAAGCTCTTGGTCAAACTCTGCCATGGCATTTACTAGCTCAATGAAATTACCCCTGTTCAGACTAAGCGCAGATTCATCATGCCCACAAAATGCCAGTTCTTGCTTTCCCAAGTACAACACCACACTGATTAGCCTCTTCATTATCTCACGGTTTTTAGTTACCTGGCTATTATGCTTTTGGACGCTTGTGGCAACTGCTTGATCAAGGGCCTGGTCAATCCTTACTTTGCCAAATAGCTTTAATTTAAGACTAGATGTAATGTGGGACTTCGATTTCTCGTGTCTGGCAATTGCTTTAGCCAAATCCGCTAAATTAGCTATCCAATTAGCTAAATCCGCAAACCCCGTGGTAACCCACGGATTGCTAGCACATGCAGCTGTCCTCTCAAACAGCACGCATGGCCAACAGTATAGTCTCTTGAGTATCATGCTAGCAGTTAACCATGCAGTCTTAGCATAATGTTGAGTAGAAAAAGTTCTTAATTTATTGCTGTTTTTTTGCACTATAGTAATATCTGGAGTCAGCCTCCCTTTCTCTTTAATATTAAGTTGTTGCTCAAATGGCAACCTAACAAAATCGTTTTTTCAACAAAAAACCCAAGTCAACCTCCATATCTTACCACTACAATGCTCTCTGACCAACTACTCACTGTCTGGCTGAAATTCAGTTTATTAGCTGCTCATGTCAGACGGTCATGATTTGCATTTCTGATCTGATTGGTGAGAAGACAGCGGCAGGTTTACGTCCCTCGCCTGCCCACTGACAACTTACTGCATGTTTTCACAGATACGTAACATTTGTGGGCTTCCTCTACACACCCACTGGGAATTTTTTTCTCTTTCACGGTCCAGGCAGAGCGGTACAACACTCAACAGTAATTGGCTAATTTTTCTTAAAAAATGTGAGAGGATGCTTCTAGGATATTTTACCCGTCTCCGTGGAACCAAATGCAGGATGATGAAGAACACGCTGATGACTTCTCTTAAGAGAATTGATATTTATTTCAATGCGCAAGGGAGAGACAAACTCAGGACATTCGGGCTGTCTGTGCTGAGAGAATCTCTAAAGAATCAAGTTGTGTGGTGTCTTGATATACAGTCCATGGTCATACATATCAAAGGATTGAGTTAAGTGGCGAGCCGGAGACAAATGGTCTTGTGCCATGGGAACCATGGCAGAGCCATTCAGCAAGGATGTGTGACATCCTTGCTGCAGACACTACAGAGGTGTTATACAGAGACATACAAATTACAGACATAGTAATGGTAGAAAAGGAGACATAATACACTACATATTATATATATGGTACTAAATAAAACTGGGAATTTATCAATGCCAACTGGGTATGAACCAAGTCTGGCTTTGCCTCGGCAGCATGAAATGTACATGCAAGCCTAAAGCGAGAAACGTACAACGATATGACATTAAAAAGCTATCCTGTCACCATGGGCGTAAATTACAGGGGGTACAGGGGGGTTGTAGCCCCCCCAATAATCAAAACCGGCCAATACAACCCCCCCAAACAATCGTATTCATGGAGACCTCAACCCCCCCAATGTTCAACCCAAAGTTACGCCCTTGCCTGTCACCATAATCACCGTAAAATATAAGGTAGGCTACATAATCAAAATTGGAATATATAATCACGTAAAAAGTTCCATTAAAATTTATTTCACGTGTAGTTATTATTATAGAGATTTTCACGTCTCAAGTCATTTAACTCTGAGGATGCCTGGCCTCCCCTGGCGTCCGCTGAGAGTCTCCACTGCTGTGTTTTGCATTCTTGCCGGACGCTCCGGAGTGGTCACACCTATCCCAAACCACATCACCCTTGAATCCCCCTTAACAACTGGAATCCATCATTAGGGACAATTTGGAATTATCCCTTTAACAAAATGGTGTTCTAAATGATAGCCAGCATGGTTTTCGCAGAGGGAGGTCATGCTTAACAAACCTCCTGGACTTTTTTGAGGAAGCTACAGTGTGTGTAGACTCAAACCAAGCTTTTGATATTATCTGTTTGGACTTTCAAAAGGCATTTGACAAAGTACCGCATGAGAGGCTCATAGCGAAAATAAAATCTGCAGGAAGTACAGAAGCTATCACTGAGTGGGTTCGAAGTTGGTTGTCTAATAGAAAGCAGACTGTAACTGTGGGAGGTATTGTATCAGAGCAGGGTCCTGTACGAAGTGGAGTCCTGCAGGGATCGGTGTTGGGGCCTTTGCTATTCCTTATATACATAAATGATCTTGATGCAGAGGTTAGTAGTAAAATTGTAAAATTTGCAGATGATACAAAACTAGGGGGTCTAGTCAACAGTATAGAATAAACTAAGGTAATACAGGAAGACCTAAACAGCATCCAAAAGTGGGCAGATACCTGGCAGATGACATTCAATTTAGATAAATGTAAAGTTTTGCATGTGGGAAATAAGAACCTTAGACAAGACTACTTCATGGGGGGAAAAAACTGCTGGGATATATAGCCAGAAGTATTGAGTATAAATCTAAGGAGGTTATATTGAAATTGTACAATGCTCTAGTCAGACCTCACTTGGAATCTTGTGTGCAGTTCTGGGCACCGCACTACAAGAAAGATATTGAGGTTCTTGGAAAAGTTCAAAGAAGGGCAACAAAATTAGTTCTTGGCATGCAATATAAAAGCTTCAAGGAAAGACCCAAGTCACTTAACCTATTTAGACCGAGAGGAGACTTAGGGGTGATTTGATTGAGGTTTTTAAATTTACAAAAGGACTCAATAAGGTTAACTATAATTGATTTTTAGGGTGAGTTCAGTCTGTAGAACAAGAGGACATAAATGGAAACTAGTGAAGAGTAAGTTCCACACTGACACAAGGAAGTATTATTTTACACAAAGAGTTATCAATACATGGAATAGGTTGCCAGGTCATGTAGTTGAGGCAGAGACCCTAGCTGTGTTCAAGTCTAGACTTGATGCAGTTTTGAATACTCTTTAATTAAGACATGGCGACCTTAGTTGGGCCAAATGGCCTGTTCTCATCATAATATGTTCTTATGTTCTTAAAACTAGTTGGTTTTCTTTGGCTGTTTTGCTTTACACAAATCCTACCCATGAGGCCTGTTCACAGAATCGTATCAGAATCATTACATCCTGTCTTGAAGGAAAACTGTCATTTGAAACAGTTGCATAATTGATTTTCAGACTGACTTGCTGAAAGAGAAACAGATTAACTGGAACAGAAGCAGTTTTCCAGCTTTGTCAGTTTCACAATGTGTCTGGATGATGCTCTGAAAGTTCTGTTTTCATCAGCATGCACTAGCTGAGCAATGGTGACCACAATGGATGAGAGAGCTCCCAACATGTTTAACACACGCACACACCTTACGGTGCAACCTAGACACATCATCAGTGATGTAACCTGGGGTCGTCGGGTGTTTCGGGTCTTTCATACATCATACACCCTCGCCCAGGTGACCCAGCCAGGGGTGATCAGTCCCCGACTTGTGTCTAGGTAGCTTGCCTAGTCCACGGATCACCCCTTTTGATCCACAGCCATCTTGATGCCTTCTCTGCAGCATCAGTGATGTTCCTGATGGCTCTCTTGATGTGCAGTCCTCTAATCCCCAACAGCTTGAGGGCCCTGCAGAGCGAATGGCCAGCGAAGCCTCGGCAGCTGACCTCAATGGGGAAACAATGGGTCTTCCAACCCCTGCTTCAACATTCATCTGCGAGCTCTTCATATTTGGCCCTCTTCCTCTCGAACGCCTCTCCCATGCGGTCTTCCCAGGGCACGGTCAATTCCAGCAAAACCACCTGCCTTGATGACTCTGACACAAGAACCATGTCAGGCCTGAGCGTTGTCATGGCTATGGTGTCTGGGAATCTGAGCTGCTTCCCCAGGTCGACCTTCAGCTGCCAGTCCCGGGCTGATGACAGAATCCCCCTTGGTGGATTTGTGCTCTGCTGTGGCTTCTCTCCTGCCTTGACAAAAGCAATGGAGCGCTTCGCTGGTGCTTGCTGCCTGCTGAGTAACCTGAGTTGCTGAGTGCTGATGACCTCCGCAATAACCCTCAGCACCTGGTCATGCCGCCAATGGTAGCATCCCTCTCGCAGGGCTTTGGGGCAACAGCTCAGGATGTATTCCAGGGATCCTCTTTTCTGGCATAGTGGGCATGACGGGGTTTCTGCCCCAGGTGAAGAGGTTGGATGGGCTTGGGAGTACATCGTAGACTGACTGGATAAGGAATTTGATCTGCTGTGGCTCGGCTTTCCATAGCTCCGACCACAAGATGTTTCGGACCATTGCCTGCTCCCACCGAGTCCATGCCCCTTGCTTGCTGGACTCCTCTACCCGTCCCACTGCAACTGCACCCACCAGCTCGTTGTGCCGCAACCATGCTTTGGCCTGGTCAACTGCCTCCTGGGCCCTCCACTTCCTGCCTGTCCTCACCTCTATGTCTGCCAAGGAGACTTTGATGTCTGTTGAGTCTCTATACAGCAACACCTTTCTTGCCCGGGAAACCATAAACTCTTCTGACAGGCTGCTGAAGGGGAGTCTTAGTTTGTTCTTACTCCCGTATAAGGCGATGCTACTGAGGCTGCGTGGGAGGCCCAACCATCTGCGCAGAAAGTGGCTGATCTTCCTCTCAAAGCCTTCAACCACGGTCAGTGGGACTTCGTGAACCAGGAGTGGCCAGAGAAGTCATGGCAGAATGCCATGCTGGTACATCCAGGCTTTGAACTTGCCTGGCAGCCCGGACTTGTCCACCGCCACCAGCCAGGCTCCTAACTCTCTGCTGGTTTCTTGAAGTGTGGCTGTGACCCTGTGCTATTGAAGACTTTTCCCAGGCTCTTAACTGGTTTCTCTGTGAATGATGGAATCAGGATTCCTCCTAGGGAAAAATGGAACTTGTCCATTACCTTCCCCTTCCTCATGACTAGGGGTCTGGACCTAGTTGGCTTGAAGTCCATCCAAGCCCATTTAATGAGATGCTCGAGACCTTGGAGATTCCATCTGCAGCCTGACACTGATGTTGTGGTCACCATAAACGCCCTGATGGGGGGTTGTCACACACCTGACTTGGTGAGAGGGCCGATGAAATGCCGATGAAATGCAGATGTGATGGTTCCAGAGGTGACTCTCAAACTGAAGTCCAGAATGAGATCCCTGATCTTACCTGGAACATAGTGTCGGACGAGTGTGGTCTCCACTAGCTTGTGTGGGATTGATCCATAGGCATTGGCAAGGTCAAACCACAATACTGCCAAGTTGCCTTTGCCTTCCCGGGCTTCTCAGATCAGTTGGGTGACTATTCCTGTGTGCTCAATACACCCTGGCACCTTTGGAATGCCACCCTTCCACTGCAGCGTCGATGTATGAATTCCCCAGGAGGAACTTCGTCATGCGTCGGGCAACGATACTGAAGAATATCTTCCCTTCAACACTAAGGAATGAGATGTTTCTGAACTGCTCGATGGTGCTTGAGTTCTCCTCCTTAGGGATCCAGATGCCTTCTGCAAACCTCCACTGCTGAGCCACCCTTCCTCTCCTCCAGATCACTTTGATGGTCTTCCATAGGCAGTGCATAAGTCTGGGGCACCTTTTGTAAACGACGTAAGGCACTCCACTTGGACCTGGTGCTGAGCTGGTCCTAGCTGCTTTGACAACCTCCTCCACCTCCCTCACACTTGGATCCTTGAGGTTGAATTGCACAGCTGGTTCTGACGGGGTTATCAGAGTGCTGCATGGACCAAGGTCCTCCTCTCTTGCGATGTCACTATAGGTGGCACTGAGGTACTTATCAACCTCCTCCTGAGTACAGGCAAGTCGCCCGCTGAGCTTCTGCCCAAGGATCCTCTTGGTGAATCCAATGGGATGAAGGAAGCTCGCTTCTGGGCTCTCTCCTTGCCCCTTCTTCTATGCCACTCTGCCTGACGAAGGGTTGCAAGTTTACTCCTGACGATGTTACGGAGCTCTGCCAGGCCAGCCCTATCCTCCTCCCTTGCCTGCTTGTACTGTCGCCTTAACACATGGAGCTCCCTTCGTAACTGGCTGATCTTCACCTCTCACCGATTCGGCCCCCCCAAACTGCTTGTAGAGCGCTGCTCCTTCACACCGAACACCGAATTCGAGGATCTGGTCTACATCCTCATGGAACTGGCACCACTCCTTCTTCATGTTGGCGGCAGGCCACTTAACCTGATGATGTTCTGAGTGCCTGACAAGAGTAAGGCCTTGTGGGGTGTGGAGGGTCTTAGCGCTGTGGGTTGACTCCGGGCTGGGCTCCTCCTGCGTCTCACCAGGAACTGGGCCTGTGCGCTGCACCACTTCCTTCCCCGACAAGCACTTCATTTTTGATCATAAGAACATAAGAACATATGATGATGAGAACAGGCCATTCAGCCCAACTAAGCTCGCCATTTCTTAATTAAAGAGTATCCAAAACTGCATCAAGTCTAGACTTGAACACGGCAAGGGTCTCTGCCTCAACTACATGACCTGGCAACCTATTCCATGTATTGATAACTCTTTGTGTAAAATAATATTTCCTTATATCAGTGCGGAACTTACTCTTAACTAGTTTCCATTTATGTCCTCTTGTTTTACAGACTGAACTCACCCTAGAGAGTCTATTATAGTTGACCTTATTGATTCCTTTTATAAATTTAAATACCTCAATTAAATCACCCCTAAGCCTCCTCTCGCTTAGTCTAAATAGGTTACGTAACTTGAGTCTTTCCTCATAGCTTTTATATTTCATGCCAGGAACTAATTTAGTTGCCCTTCTTTGAACCTTTTCTAGAGCTTCGGTATCTTTTTTATATTGCGGTACCCAGAACTGCACACAGTATTCCAGGTGCGGTCTGACTAAGGCATTGTATAATTTCAATATAACCTCTTTAGATTTATACTCAATACTTTTGCCTATATATCCCAGCATCCTGTTGGCATTTTTTACTGCTACAGCACACTGCCTAGATCCTGTTAAGCTTGGGTCAACCATTACTCCCAAGTCCTTTTCAAATTGAGCACATTCTAGTTTTTTTCCACCCATGAAGTAGTCTTGTCTAAGGTTCTTATTTCCCACATGCAAGACTTTACATTTATCTAAATTGAATGCCATCTGCCAGGTATCTGCCCACTTTTGGATGTTGTTTAGGTCTTCCTGTATTACCTTAGTTGATTCTATACTGTTGGCTAGACCCCCTAGTTTTGTATCATCTGCAAATTTTACAATTTTACTACTAACCTCTGCATCAAGATCATTTATGTATATAAGGAACAGCAAAGGCCCCAACACCGATCCCTGCGGGACTCCACTTCGTACAGGACCCTGCTCTGATACAATTCCTCCCACAGTTACAGTCTGCTTTCTATTAGACAACCAACTTCGAACCCACTCGGTGATAGCTCCTGTAATTCCTGCAGATGTCATTTTCAATATGAGTCTCTCGTCTCAAATGCCTTTTGAAAGTCCAAATAGATAATATCATAAGCTTGGTTTGAGTCCAGACATGCTGTAGCTTCCTCAAAGAAGTCCAGGAGGTTTGTTAAGCACGACCTCCCTCTGCGTAAACTGTGTTGGCTATCATTTAGAACACCATTTCGTTCCAGGAATAATTCCAAATTATCCCTAATGATGGATTCCAGTATTTTGCATGCTATACAAGTTAAGCTGACAGGCCATGCAGGTTTTTGCAGACTTTGCTGCATCTACAGACTGCACTCGTAGTCGTATGTCCATGAGCTTGAGTCATTACCGGTATATCCGTCCTGCTGGGGTGCTCATTCTCCCCCCCCTCTCGGGCAACCCTGGGGATATACTTCATTGAGGCTTTCCGTAGCTTGTCTGTGGGTGCTCCCTCTTGGGAGCTGCAGATTGGGAAGCTAACCCTCACTGCCCCGTTTGCTGTCTTTCCAGCTGTCCGCTGTCTCTCCAGCTGTCACCACTCTCTTCATGGTAGTCATCTGGTCTGTTCCCAGAGGTCACTGGCTCTGCCAGACTGAGCTAGTTTAACACACGCACACACATTACATTATCAGTGATGTAAAATCACAGTTCGAATTCGAAACGTTCTTGAAATGCTCCCAGGTAGTAGTGAGACTGAGGAGTCATTTCTGAGGAGCATTAAAAAATTAGTGGTGGCACAGCAGGTTCAGGCTGGGAAGTAAAGTCCTGAATGAAGAATTTCACTGCTAATGAACCTGTTTCGGGTAGCG
This sequence comes from Megalops cyprinoides, assembly GCF_013368585.1. Lineage (NCBI taxonomy): Eukaryota > Metazoa > Chordata > Actinopteri > Elopiformes > Megalopidae > Megalops > Megalops cyprinoides. Next base: position 33,015,192 of record NC_050597.1, read on the forward strand.
CTAGGAGAGGAGAACACTCACATGTGGGAGGAGGGCCGTCAACCTTTGTGTAATTATTTTCCACAGAGAACAATCACAATTCCCACTGCATGAAAATAGTTTTCTGTAATTAGCTGTGACTGATGTAGTTCCGACGATCTCTGTCCAGGTCATGTCAGCACACCGAAGAGGCTTTTAACCACCTGGCCACGTTAGATTTTACCAACACCTTTTATGTTTCATCATGCTGTTTACATCAGCTCAAAATAGCCATGCACACATATTTTATGCAAAATAGCCATGCACACATAAATGGATATCACTTCGTTGACATCTATTACAATGTAATCACATTTATCTCACATTTGCATCACATTTTCTAAGACGAAGTTTCATCGCGGTTTTCATCGCAGGCTCCAGACGCTCTCGCTCTTGCTCCAGACGCTCTCGCTCACTACCTGCTGCTCCTCACCTGTGTCCTGCTCCGCACTTCCTGTTGCTCATTCCCTGAATGCTAGACGCAAGACGCCGATCGGCTAGGACCCAGCCAGGACCCAAACCCGGAGTATTTGCCAATTCCAACACTCTCACAAAGACTACAAACGTAAGTGGCCAGCTAGTTACGTACAATGGCTTCTCGCAGCTCTGTCTTTCCCATCCTTAGCTTTCCTCCCTCTCGCTGTCTCCCCTGCTCTGTGCGCAACATGTTTAGTTATTTCTTCTCCGCCATTACTACCAACTTTACTTGTGTTAAATGCAAGCTAAACGCTAGGTTGATGGAGAAGGTAGCAGAATTAGAAGCACGCATCCGCACCTTATAAGAGATTAAAGCTAGTGAAAAGTTTATTGAATCTTTTTTGATACCGGATGCGTCAGTCAACCTTTCCCCTAGTTCAACCCCGGCAGAGCCTTCGCTGCAAGGCAAGTGGGTTATGGTTCAGGAAAATAGACGCAAGCGCAAGCCCCCGCTGCACCACCAACCCTCGGTTCACGTTTTCAACAGGTTCTCCCCCCTCAGTAACACACCTGCTGAGAAACCTGTTAAAAGAGCCCTGATTATTGGCAATTCTATTCTTAGAAACGTGAACGTAGACACACCAATGACCATAGTCAATTGCATTCCTGGAGCCAGAGCTTCCAACATAGAAGCCAATTTGAAAGTGAAGCTAAAGGTAAAAGTAAAGCTAAATACTCTAAAATTGTTATTCACATCGGCGCTAACAATGTCCGCATGAGACAATCAGAAGTAATAAAGTTAACTATTAAATCGGTGTGCGGGATTGCTAAACAAATGTTGGAATCAGTAATTTTCTCTGGCCCCATCCCCATGTGGCGGGTGACGAGATCTATAGCAGATTAACGTCACTTAATCGTTGGTTGTCTGAGTGGTGCCCCTCTAACAACGTGGGTTTTATAGATAATTGGCACAAGTTTAGGGGGAGGCCTGGTCTTTTAAAACAAGATGGCATCCACCCCTCGAGGGAGGGTGCAGCTATCATCTCTAGAAACATGGATCATAGTCTGAATTCCTCTAAATCTCAATTTATCAGGGCCAAGGCCAGGCAGCAGACTTTCTGTCCTACACAGATGTCTGCTTTTTCCCTGGAACCACCACTTAAAGTCAATCTCATAGAGACAGTGTCTGTTCCACGACTCTCGGTCCCAAACTTCTTAAAAATGTCCAATAGGGGCATTTGTGCTAATAATTTGATAAAAATTAAGTTTGACAAACCTGAAAGTAGTACCTGTAGACAAATGGTCCTTAAGATTGGGTTAATAAATATCAGGTCGTTACAACCTAAAGCTATATTACATATAACAAATTGATTGCTGATCACCAATTTGATATCTAATGCTTGACTGAAACTTGGCTTAAACCTAATGACTTTGTCACTCTTAATGAATCAACTCCTCCCAGTTACTGTAATCACCAGGTCCCTCGACCTACTGGTAGAGGTGGCGGCGTTGCTGCTGTACACAGCTCCAAACTCTGTGCCACCTTTAAACCTGGCTATAACTTCCATTTGTTTGAACTGTTAGTACTTAGCTTTGCACATCCTGACAAGACTGCATTTCAGCTATTTACCCTTGTAATAGTTTACAGGCCACCTGGCCCTTACAGTGTTTTCTTATCGGAATTTGCCGATTTTCTATCTGACCTGGTTGTCAATATAGAAAAAGCTGTAATAGTAGGCGACTTTAATGTCCATATGGATAATGAACATGACCCGTTCAGAACAGCATTTTTGTCCATCATCGAATCCATTGGACTCTATCAAGCTGTGGATAAACCCACACTCCATAGCAACCATACTCTAGATTTGGTCCTCACATATGGAGCAGATATTAACCAGGTAGAAATTATGCCACACAATCCTGCGTTATCCGACCACTATCTCATCTCTTTCAATTTACCGCTAACGTGCCTCACGTTGTCAGTACTCCAGCCCCCTAGTTGTTGTTTTTGTGTTCTCCCCATCTGTCATTGTGGCCAATGTGCTTTTGTTTATTGTTTTCCTTGTGTTCCAGCCCTGCCCTGCTCTCCGCCCTGTCTCCGCCCACCTGATCACCTGATCGTCTCCACCTGCCTGCCTGTGCACCTGCTTCCCATCATCTCATCAGCCCAGCCCTATATCTACCCTGCTTGTCTCTGTATTGTTGCCAGTTCGTTGCAGTGTGTTTGCACCTGTCTTGTTCCCGCCATGTTTTCTGCCTGATCGCTGTTCCCAGAATCGACCCTGCCTGCGCTTTGACCTTGCTCCTGCCTGCTGCCCTGCCTTGTTCACCTGATCTACCTGGCCGCCTGGTCTCTACCCTGCCTGTTTTGTTGTTACGATTCTGCCCTGCGTCTTTAATAAAGCCACTTGGCTCTCGTGGTCCGCGCCTGAGTCCTTGCCTGTGCCCTGACACACATACTCTGAGCCCAGATCATCTTCTAGGCACACGTTTTGTTCTCTTACAGTTAATGCCTTTATCGACGAGCTCCCTACATCATACAACCTGCACAATGAAATCTCCTCTAGTTTATGTTCAAACCCTAGCTTAACTGAAATTAACCTACTCGCAGACAGTATTGACTCTACTTTGTGTAAAACTCTGGATGCCGTTGCTCTCCTCACAAGGAAGAAAATCACAGACAAAAAGCTAGCACCTTGGTATAACGACCATACTCGTGTTCTCAAACGAGCTACGCGAAAACTCGAAAGAAAATGGCGCTCCACCAAATTACAGGTTTTTCTCGTGGCGTGGAAGGAAAGTCTCCTAACCTACAAGCATGCCCTCACAGCTACCAGATCCAAATATTTCTCTATCCTTATTGAGAGAAATAAGGACAATCCTAGGTATCTGTTTAGCACTATCGCCAGACTAACTAAGAGTCCTGCATCAGTTAACCCTAACATACCAGCAATTTATAGTAGCAATGACTTCATGAACTTCTTTGATAGTAAAATCATAAAGATAAGAGACACAATACAAAAATTTTCATTGACTTCTGCTTGGCCCCAGATTATGTAGGTATGTCTATTAGGCCTGCCTCACACTTTGACTCTTTTATATCCATTGACTTTAGCGACTTTGCTTCTTTTATCACTTCATGTAATAACTCTACCAGCCAACTTGACCCCATACCAACCAGCTTCCTGAAACAGCTATTGCCTGCAATTGGCACACTGCTATTAAATCTTATGAACGCCTCCCTTACGTCTGGACACATACTTCAGTCCTTCAAAGTAGCAGTTATCAAGCCTATTCTGAAAAAGCCCAATCTTGATCCCAATGATCTGTTAAACTATAGGCCCATCTTGAACCTTCCATTCCTCTCAAAAATTCTGGAAAAAGCAGTATCAAAGCAACTCTGGTGCAAAAATGGTGCCACTCGGTAACAACATTTTGGAAGTTTTTCAGTCCGGGTTTAGACCTCACCACAGTACGGAAACCGCTCTCCTGAAAGTGCTCAACGACCTTCTACTCTCCTGTGACAATGGGTGTATCTCTCTTCTTGTGCTACTACTGTAGATCTAAGTGCAGCCTTTGATACCATTGATCATCGTATCCTCCTCGACTGCCTCGAAAACCTGGTTGGCATAAGCGGACAGGCCCCATCTTGGTTTAGGTCTTATCTATCAGAACGATATCAGTTTGTCTCTATTAACAACGAATCTTCCGTTTGTTCCAGAGTAAGATGTGGTATACCTCAAGGATCTGTGCTTGGACCTCTGCACTTCTCGTTATACATGTTGCCTCTTGGCATCCATAAACATGGCATTAATTTCCACTGTTACGTGGATGATACTCAGTTATACATATCAGTCAAACCAGATGTCCCTCTGAATATATCAAACATGGAGGCCCGCCTAACAGATGTAAAGAATTGGATGGCCCGAAACTTTCTCCTTATTAACTCTGACAAAACCAAAATATTGGTCATAGGTCAAAATTCAATCAGGAGCAAATTCACTCATTTTACACTGGACCTTGATGGTGTCTCCCTTGCCCGGAGTGCAGCCATCAAAGACCTTGGTGTTGTTATTGATCCTGAGCTCTCTTTTGAAACTCACATAACTAACACCTCTGGGACTGCCTTCTTCCGTTTGAGAAATATATATATATCAATTAATGACGCTGAAAAATTAATCCACGTTTTTGTAACATCCAGATTAGACTACTGTAATGCCCTCTTGTTAGGATGTGCAAATGTCTCATTACAACCCCTTCTGCCCTTACAAAATGCAGCTGCTCGAATCTTAACTAAAACTAAACGCTTTGAGCACATTACCCCAGTTCTAGCTTCTCTCCATTGGCTACCTATTAAATACCGTTCATTTTTAAAATACTCTTACTCACATTTAAGGCTTTAAATGGGCTTGCCCCTCCCTATCTTAAGGACCTTCTTCACCCATACCTTCCGCATAGAGCCCTTCGTTCCCAAAATGCCGCGCCTCTCATCATTCCAAGAGTGGGCAAAACTACTATAGGCGGTAGAGCCTTTTCCTATCAAGCCCCTCTCCTGTGGAACAGCTTACCCACCGAGACTCTCTCTCCACCTTTAAGTCTAGGCTCAAAACATATCTATATAGTAAATCCTTCAGCTGAGGGACATCGCCTGGTGCTGGCGTGGATCATAGAGTCTCTGGTGGACTAAGTGGTCATTGCTTTCATGGACTCTGTGCCGTGATCTGGTGTTGACTGTCTTAGGGTCGCCCTCATGACTATGCCAGTCCCTTGCCTCCTGTCCCCTAGGTATGTTGCCATGATGTTAGCCTGCCAGGGTTTTTTTTTCCTTGTTGCACACTGGCACCTTGTTCACTGCCCCTCCTCTCCTGCCTCTCTGTTCTACATCCCTGCCATTCTTATCACTGTTGCGGTTTGTGGACTCGTCAACATTCTGTGAAAACATCTGTTTTGACAGCTTGTGCACTAAACATTGCCTAATGTGACAGGCAATGTCGTGAGTGGATAGGTAGCTGGCCTGTGTATTTGACATGAGAAGTTTGGGGAGTGCTGTTCTGTCCTGTGATGTTTTGCACAGGTCACCTAGCGCTGGCGCTATCCTGAAAGACAGGTCATGTTCTGCTATTAATGTGGACTTTATGATTGCACACGCGGTGTTGGATGGATGAAGAGGCAGCAGCTACAGTGGCCACAGCTCCCGGCAACGTTGATGTATAACGAAAATCCCGAACAGCTGCTTTGTGTGAGGGATCTGTATCATGCAGAGACAATACCTTTTGCCGATTGTCCCATACTGTATTTTTTTCAAACACACGGTGAAAAGTAGCTCCCGGGCTCGTCTAATTTGTGAGAACATACGTTGAACATTTGTCCGTCATTACTGTTTTCATCTAACCAAGCCTATCGCCATTTATTTTTCACCCCCCCGTTCTATTGTGCTTGTGTCTGCCCCAACCTTCACAAGTTTCGCTTCCATGCTCCATCTATTTGAATGCCTGCTAGCCTATTGTGCAGTGATCAACTGATACAGTCCCTGCAAATACTTCCTGGCACCACCTCACAGAAAGTTGAAACTATAGTTGCCGATTGGATAAGAACAGTGCTCTCATGCCTGTACGCTGCATAAATGGGCTACCATTGGTTAAAACCCATCCGAAAAAACACCACGTCAGTGATTGTTTTTTTAATAAAATTGCGTTCCAAGGGCTGTACTACAAAGCGAGGTAACTGGCCTATCCAGGTAACTTCAGGAGTAACTTTGTGACGTTGGGTGTAACTTCCCGATTAACCCGTACTACGAAAGGTGGATAAGTCTTACCATGTTGTCATGCTCCAAGCAGGTTATCTTCGTGGTTAACTCACCGCCCCATACCCTTCCGCCTACAATCTTCTCGAGAAAAATGCCAGCACATTTGGAAGACCCAGTCGACTCATGGATTGTGAGAGGCTCACGCCGCAGGGCGGGGGTGTTTAGAGACCATCAGAATCCTCTTGCTTACCCCGATAATGTTCCTCAGACCAATCAAAAGCATTTTTGTTCATAAAGGACCACTGTCACAACCATTTAAGACTAGATTCCTTTATTGGTTGTTCATATTTAAAGGGCAATACACCTACAATCTTATTTGTCCCAATTTACCTGATGTCCCACTTTTGCTGACTAGACTCCTATTTGCTCTCACTAAACTGCTGGATGCATTTGTTGTGTTCCCTGGCCATTTAAGTGTTCTAAAGATCAAAGAGGCTTTTTAAGCAATTCACAATATAAAACCACTTGGTCTATTTCTAAAATGCATAGGCTAGGCCTATATATAGAACACATTTTTTTCCATAGGAGTCCCGAGGGTGATTGGTGCGATTGACTGTACGCATATCCCCATTAGAGTGCCCCTGGGAGAACATGAGGGGGATTATGTAAATAGGAAGTCATTTCGCAGCATCAATGTTCGGGTATTTGGTCATATTGTATTTACATTTACATTTATTTATTTAGCAGACACTTTTATCCAAAGCGACGTACAAAAGTATTTGGTCTGACATGTAGGTTAGCCTATATTATTTTGTCCTTAAAACTTCTACTTATATTCAAGACAATTAAAGACACATTAGGTGGTGATTTTCTTACAATGGTAGTATGTTAAATGGCCTGAAATCCTTTGTTAGATGTAGGGGTGCAATGAATAATCGACGTAGTCAACTAAAATCGATGACCAAATTAGTTGCCAACAAATTTAATTGTTGATTAGTTGGTGACGTCATCGCATGTGTTTTTCGTGCTGACTCGGAATGCTCAAACATGTAGCCTAAGCTAGTTTACTGGAGTGAACAATACAGATGGCACCACCTTCACGACCAAAGACCTCAAAAGTGTGGCAGTATTTCACTCTTAACCCTTTCACATATAACTTATTTTTTATGCTCTGTAGCGCATGTGTTGTTACATAGTTTGTTATGTCTTCTTTAGCGTTATTAAGTTTCTCATAATTTTCAGTTAGCATTTGCTATATTTTTTAATGTTAAATTGCTATTTCATCAAAGCTAAAATTAGCTAGAATTTTTCCAATCTAGTTTTCTAATTGCACCGGTTTTAGCATACACGATAAATGGCTAACTGCACTGATGTGACCGTCCGCACGAAAGGGTTAACTCTGCCAAGAAGGTTGTGAATGGCAACATTTGCAAACCTGACCTTGCCTGGCATGGGAGCACATCAGTTATGCTTGAGCATGTTGGCTCTCTGGATGGTGAAGACTCGTCTCGTTAAGATAGTTAGCTAGCTTAGCCTAGCTAGCATAGCCAATGTTAATGTCAAAAGCCATGTTACTTCACGTTATGAGCTGTAACGTTTTCTATTTTGAAATACATTTTCTCTAGATCAATAAATTATTAATGACGTTGAACATACAGTGTAGAAAATAGGCTAATAACCTCTTATTCACAATGATCCTGTTCACATTCCAAACGTTCCCTAACTTTACAATGTTAAAACAGAGCCTGTCTCTGCTTAAACCAGACATGTCCAAAGTCCAGCCCGGGGGCCAAATGCGGCCCATGTTCAAATTTCCACTGGCCCGCAGCCTCTGTCATAAAATCAATAATATGCGGCCCGCCAGCACTGTTGACCACAGTATAAAATACACGCGTACAAAAAAGCTATTTTATATTTCACCAGAAGATGGCAGTAGACTGTGGCCACATTCTCGCCGCGTGACCCTTGTGCGATCCTTTCCTGCACATTTCTAAAATGGCGACTGTAACTAAAAAAAGGAAAGTTGACAGCGAGGGCCGCCGCTTCCAGGACAAGTGGAAATTGGAGTATTTTTTCACTGAAATACGAAACAACTGTGTCTGCCTAATTTGCCAAGAGACTGTGGCTGTTTTCAAGGAATTCAATATCAAGAGGCACTACCAGACGAAACATGCTAACTACGACAAGCTAACTGGGAACGAACACGCCGAAAAATTGAAGCAACTGGAAGCTGTTTTAATGGCACAGCAGCACTTTTTCACAAGAGCCTGTGAGTCAAATGAAAATGCCACAAAGGCGAGCTATGAGGTGGCAACGCTGATTGCCAAGCACTGCAAACCTTTTACTGAGGGTGAATTTATTAAAGACTGCGTGATGAAAATGGTGGAGAAAATTTGTCCTGAGAAGAGGCAAGAGTTTGCCAATGTTTGCCTGGCTCGTAACTCTGTGGTAAGGAGAATTGAAGACGTTTCTTCTGATATTAAGAGACAGTTAGAGGCAAAGGGAGTTTTTTCGTTAGCCTGCGACGAAAGCACGGATGCATCTGACAGCGCTCAGTTACTGATTTTTTTGAGAGGAGTGGACAATGAAATGAATGTGAGTGAAGAGCTACTTGACCTCCAGAGCCAAAAGGACCAAACAAGAGGAACCGATTTATTTGTTTCTGTTTGTTCCGCCGTAGATGACATGAAACTACCGTGGAATAAAGTCACTGGGATTATTGCGGATGGCGCACCTGCCATGGCTGACGAGCGAAGTGGATTATCAACCCTAGTCTGTAACAAAGTCAGCGAAGAAGGAGGCAAAGCTATAAAACTCCACTGTATTATTCATCAACAAGTTCTCTGTGCCAAACATCTGAAATATGATCATGTTATGAAACCGGTGATAAAGGCTATTAATTATATTTGCTCCAAAGCCCTGTGCCACCGCCAGTTTCAACAGTTTCTACTCGACATCCAGGCTGAATACAGAGATGTTGTGTATCACAACGACATAAGATGGCTCAGTCGGGGGTCTGCACTGCAGCGCTTCTACTCTCTTAGGGAGGAAATCGGACAATTCTTGGCAAAAAAGGGACAACCGATGCCACAACTATCTGATCCTGTTTGGCTGGCTGAATTTGGATTTTTAGTTGACATAACACGACATCTGAACGCACTGAACACGAGCCTTCAGGGGCAAAATGCAGTGGTAAGCCAACTGTATTCACACATCAAAGCCTTTGGGACCAAGCTGCTACTTTTCCAAAGGCACCTGTCACAAACGCAGCCCAATACCACACATTTCCCATCGCTGCAGGAAATAATGACAATATCAGTCCGTAAATGAGGAGGTATGCAACATCTCATTTCTGGCTGAGGAGTTTCAACAGCGCTTTCGGGATTTTGCAGCTATTGAAACAGAGATCGCGCTTTTTTCCCTCCTTTCTCCGTGGACCCTAATGACACTCCAGACCACCTGCAGCTGGAGCTCATCGAGCTGCAGTGTGATGCCGAGTGTCACAGTTGGCACCAACAGCTCCCTCTTGTCAATTTTTACCACCAGCTGGATAAAGGCAGGTTCCAAGAGATTCGAACATTTGCTAAGAAAATGCTGAGCTTGTTTGGCTCGACATACGTGCGAGAAGACATTCTCGGTTATGAACATTAACAAGAACCGCATGAGGACGAGACTAAGTGACTCTCACCTGCGTGACATCTTGCGCATCAAAACCACTGACTTTTAGCCAGACCTGGCCTATATACTACAGTCAAGATCTCAGTATCACCCTTCACATTAAGTGCAGGCAAGTTATTGTTTAGTCTTCTGAGGTGAATAAATTCTAAAATCTCAGAGAATTGATTTTTTTGTGATGACCAAAACCACAGTTTTGAATATGCACTGAGTCATTTCAATCCGTGTATCATTTGTTCTTTTGTTTTTCAATTGACAATCAAAGCGGGTCTCGGGTCTCTGAACCTAGATATGTTTAATCTTCTCGAAAGTTTTTTTTTTTCCAGACAGAATTTTTCTTCATTTTATGTGGTCTTCAAATATGAAAGGCAGAGTGATTTTGGTAAAACCTTGTTTGGATTTATTTGTGTTCTGTGTGAAGAAATGAAAAGTATGCCATTTGCAATAAAAATTTCATAAAATAGTTAATTTGCAGTTAATGTTAATGGTTCAAAGAATGTCAGGCTGAATGGTCGGCCCCCACACATTTTCACCTCACCAAATCTAGCCCTCTTTGCAAAAAGTTTGGAGAGAGAGAGAGAGAGAGAGAGAGAGATTTTTCCCCACCCCGATTGTTTCGTGGTGGTTATGTTGTAAAGCACAAATACACAATGACATCAGGTCTTAATTCGAATGAGTTATGGGTTTGTTGGATCTTCATGGATGGCTTTCTTCAAAGGAAGCAGACTTGTACTCCCCAACAAGCAAGTGCCCTCACTGAATTAGTCCAACCTCAAAATAAATTTAAAAGGCGATAGATAAATAAGAGCCATTGAGTAATTGTGTGCTTTATAATCCAAATAGTTGATTATTTGTTTCAATAATCGATAGATTATTCGACTATCAAAATAATTGTTAGTTGCAGCCCTAGTCAGATGACATGTGATCACCAATGGTGACCAGTCTGGAGGCTAGGTGGCCTAGGTCAGTGCATGATTCATGCATTTTTTGGGAATCCATTCTTGGTCAGAGATTTGAACAAGGTAAGACAACCACCACCCTATATTGCACACATCATGCTGTACTGTGACAATTTCTTTCTATCGTTCAAAGGGTGTTTTGATGGCCTGCTGCTTGGAGACCGAGGCTACCCGTGTCTGCGTTACCTGATGACCCCCTATCCTGACCCACAAACAAGGGAGCAAATAAATTATAACATGGCTCACAGTAACACAAGGGTCAGGATAGAGATAACATTTGGTGTCATCAAAGCACGCTTTGCCTGCCTGCAAGGCTTGCGGGTGCGTCTGGAGCAGGCATGTGAGGTGGTGGCAGCATGTGTAGTGCTCCATAACATTGCCACTATTAGAAAAGAGAGAGCACCATGCCAGCTGCCGATGCCACCAGATGTAGTGGACCCAGTGACGTTGGGTCACCCAACAGGAAGAGCCGTCAGAGAGGTCATCACAAATCAGTTTTTCCACTAATAAAAAAAGACACATGAAATTATTATTTTTTGATTTATGTATTTATTTATTGGCATTCTCCCTTTCCTAAAAATTAAAAGAAAAAACTTACAGATGGTAGAGACATATTGATCAAAGGATGGTCAATGTATAGCAATGCCTTTTTGTCATGTTCCAGTTTTTCTATTTCCAGTTTTTTTCTATTTCAAGTTTTTTTTTTTATTTGTAGCATTTTTTCTGGCAGTTGGGCTCAAGCATACGCTTATAGAGCGACTGCACATTGTCATATCCAACCTGCACAGCAAAACACATTGAGAGAACGAACATGGCATGCAGGGTTCGGCATCATTAGTGTTACATATTGTCAGTATGAATAATCCTTTTAATAGCAAAGGAAAAGCTGCCCTTTGAGTTCTCTGAGAGGCCTGAGAGGAGGTAGCCATGGGTGGGGAGAGTGGTTGATTTAGCTCCTCCTGAAAGACAATAATGCGATTACCAACTGACCAAAGCTTTGTTCTCTGAAGGTTCATTCTCATTCAATAGATGTATGACTGGAAATATCAGCTCATGACAATTTGCCATACATAGCCTAGTATTAGCCTATGTTAGGTAGCGTTAAATAGACATAAAAATACAAGTGATGAAGTGGGTCAACCTGGATGTGTGTGTCTGACATGGCTGGCATGGTCTCCTCACCCAAGTCCTGAAAAAAAAATTAAAGAGAAAAGCTGTTAAGTTGTGTCAACATATCAGCATTGATAAATCCACAGAACTCCTCAATTATTTCCACACTTACTTTTACCTGAGAGAAAGATGAGGGGCATGCTGGTGGCTGGAGCAGATCAATAGTATCCCCCTCAACTATACATAAGACAGGCATGTGAACTACATAACATTATTTTAAACTGGCCAATCAAAACAATTGATATGACATTACCCTGTACATAAAGGGTGGGACATTGAGCTGCCACCAGGGTCAGAACTGACTGCCCCCTCAACCCCCTCCATTATGGGCCTTCCTCTATTGTTCGCCATTGCCAACTCCTCTGCCTGTGAAAATGTAGCAGGAAGTGGCTCTCCTACAGTTTTCACTACCTCTGCCTTTTTCTGTGAACACATAAGTGTAGGCTACACACCACATCTGTACTCAGTATTAATGATGAGAACTATTAATGCACACCACTTGATAGAATATTTTTATATTTCATCCTGACTTGTTGCCTGGTGCACTTTCCACTGGGGTTGCAGCTCAAATGATTGTTAGAATGAAGTTATTCTTAACACAATACCATTACATTCATACAGGTAGCCCTACAGCCTAGGTGCTTTAGAGAGTAGATCTTAATTCATTAACATTGAGTAAGGGTTCAATTTCAGAAATGTAGCCCGTGTAGGCTATAATTAAATTATCCTAATTGTTTTCACATATTTAGATTTAGACTATTTACGTGTCCTTACATTTCAGTCACAAAAGAAGAGTCCGTAAGACAGAGAACATACGACAAGAACACTGTTTTTACGAATGTACTCTGCAATGCGCTGCCAACAAGCTTCCCTGGCTTTGTTGGCCGCCACGGCGTTAGATTTAGCCGTTAACATTTCTTTAAACTCCTCATATCCTGACATTATCAACGTACATTCTTCTGGGGAAAAATACAGAACACGAGCCATTATGCAAATATTCCGCCTGCTTTGCTGAACACGCCCCTTTTATGCGAACGCGCACAAACTCCGATTCAGTTAACACCGAATCAACCGACTGAAATCTTACTCACCGTCGTAGTACCATTTAACGACTTAGGCAATCAGAGTTTGTCAACCCTGACTTTCCTTGATAACCCCGAGTTAAATCTGAGTAGGTTAAACTCCCTTCGTAGTACAGCCCTCCGGTCTGCTAATATCAGAGCCCGTATACGCTAATATTAATTTATTGCCTGATCTAAAATCTCTGCACGCCAGATTTGCGGCGTGGGGCCGGAGATGTTTAACCCATGCTATCAGGTCTGTTTCAGTTTATACAAATAGTCATGATTTGTCATTCTACAACGGATGCTTGAATTAATTTTCTGGTATGACAGCTCATGTAAATTCCTCTTGAAAAGGTATACACAAGATTAACATTACCATAGCAGTCAGCTGACAGGAAATGTGTCACGATCGTGCTTGAAATTGTTTATACTTAAAAGAGGAAATGCTGTAAATTTGCTCACTGTGTCAGAGCTCACCTGTCTAGAGCTGCCACAGCCTACTGCAGAGGGACCCTGAAATAAAACAGGTCTTGTTGAATAAGACAGCCCATTTGCCGTATTTGCATGCAGTAGTAGATTGAACCTTGGTTCAATGTGAGGCAAACAAAACAATGAGAAATATTCATAGGGATGTTTATTAGCATGTTTAAAATGATATATAAGCATATTGTTGACTCATAAAAGTTCAAATAATCACATGAAATGAATAAACTGTAAAGCATGAAAAATTGTAGTCATAAAACTATTAGTATCAAATGAGCTGTAATTGTTAGCATGTTATATCCAAAATGAGTGCAGTATTATAAATTAAACATTGCACCATAAGTGCATTAGATATTTAAGCTACCTCAGGAAAATTGTGAAATGCTGATTGCTGTACACATAGGAAAGGATCCATTTTAGCATGTAGCTCTTCCACGTTCTCTGGGTTTTAAAAACTGTTTTCCAGTATTACAACATCAAGCACCACTGGAGATTTGGATAGTCCACATCAGTTTGTGGTAATACAGCCTCAGTGTCTAGTGAAATATTTTATGGATGAGCTAAATACTTTCCCAGGGTGATTTGTTTGTGATGGCAAAAAGACTCTCTAAACTCTGTTAAAACCAGGCTGTGAAATGCACGCATTTGGGCAATGACACACTGTGAGGCACTCCAAGCAGAACTGTCACAATTCCTAGGTATGTCTCTAAAAGGTGTGTCAATACAAGCAGCCTGGACTCATAGAACATGATGCTTGAACAAAAGAAAACCCAACCTAGAAACAAGTTATAAACATCTGATTTCAGACCATTAACGTTACAACACTACACACACCATAGAGGCCAAGCTATGTAAGGTGAATGTAAGATGATTTTTTTAAACTTCAATATATTTAATGTCACTAAACAGTAAATACAGTAAATGATTATGCTTGCAAAACAGCACAGATTGTCTGTAGTTTGTGTGCTTGCAAAAGCTACAGTGTGAAATTGTTTAATTAACAAGGATGGCATATATATATATATATATATATATATATATATATATATATATACATAAATTACATTAAATGCTCATGACACATCACAGCTTTTGTGAGGTCTGTGTTCTAAACGTTATTGTTCATTGCACTCAACCTAACCTAAAAGTTTATTCTCTGTTTTGTAATTTGAATTTTGTAACACAAGAAAGCTATAATGTGAAACATTTAAGAGAAAGCTTGGGGATTACTTGCCACTTAGTTGTTCAATTTGCCATCCTTGGTAATTAAACAACCTCATGCTGTAGCTTTTGCAATAGCGTACAAACTACAGACAATCTGCGCTGTTTTGCGAGCATAATCATTTACTGTATTTACGCATTGGTGTCAATTATTCTGTGAATTATTTGTTTTATTGTTAATCAAGGAGGATAAAAGGGAACAGGTTGAAAGTAATGATAGATGTTTCAGCTTCCCCAGTTCCCAGCTCACCAGCCGCCACTGCTTACACACCATTTAATAACTTACTGGGAGCTGATTTAGTCAGGTCTTTATGCTCAGTCCAGCACTGATGGTCAGCTCTGTGGAGAATCTGATTACCTGGTTACAATGATGTGCTTAGGCCATTACTGACGGTGAGACCTATAGAGAATGCAGTTACCAGATTACAAAGTCCTGTTTTTATTCCTCTCAAAAGTGTTTTAAAAGACTGTTTAATGTAGAACCAGCTGGCCTCTGACATAGAATGAAACAAGGTTGGAATAACCTATCTTTACATTGTGAAAGCACTCCATGCATCTCTGATGCTAATACTTGTGTGGTTTTGCCTATAGGTTGTGCTGTCCTAAAAGAGAGCAAGCTAAGCAATGTTAAGCTCTTTCCCTGCTCAGAGCAGGCGTTGGACCTCTGGACTGTGGACAGCGTATTATGAAGGTCATGTGTCCTACTTTGTGAAACAGAGAATATGTGTTTCACTGGGCTTGTCAAAGGGAAGACATCATTTATCAGCCTGCATGATGACAGAGCTACTGTCACATCCTCCCACTCTCTCTGCATCTGAATGATTAATGGTTCAGACTGCAGACTGGTCATGAGCATATATCCATTTATGCCATTCATTCTATGACAGCATTGAGTTTGATTTTATAGAGTTCATATTTGAAAGTGTAGATTTAAAAGTATGCATAATTTCTTACATTGACTACGATTTAACCAGCCAAACTGTGTTTAAAATGTCCATAACCTAAACCGCTGCAGAAATCACCACATTACCATTCCAATAAGGGGTACAGATGTGATACACTAAAGGTCTGCTTCAGCTATCTGCACCTTCCAGGCAGATATTACAATTTAAATTCAATACTCTTCATTGAGAGCCTTGGACAAGAAGCTGCTGCTGGCCTTCTATCACTCCTCTGTGGAGAGCATATTAACATACTCTCTGGGGGTGTGGTATGCAGGCTCCACAGCTGAGGAAAGGAAGGCAGTGCGGAGGGTTATTAACACCACCCAAAAAATTATCGGCTGCCCTCTGCCCTCCCTGGACGACATATCCAGATCCCGCTGCCTCAGTAAAATTAAGGCCATCACAGGAGACCCCTTACATCCCGCCTATCACCTGTTTGACCTGTTGCCCTCCGGACGGCGCTTCAGGTCAATCAAGTCCCACACCACCAGACTAACCAATAGCTTCTTCCCCTGGGCCATACGGACTGCTAACAAACACACTGACCACCCCCCCCCCCCCCCCCCCCCCGCCCAACCCTCTACCTCAATACACCTGTGCAATTCCACTGTGCACTTTAAGTAGTTTTTAAAAAGGCCACATTAATGCACAAGTTTTTCTTTATATTTCTTTTTATTTACAATGTCTTCTTTTTAAATTTGTATTTTACTGTATTTATTGTATATATTTTTTTTTCCTATGTCGTGTGCCTTATTTGTATTGTGTTTACATAATGTTCCTCAATGTTCCTCAGTGCGCTGCTGTTGCAGACCACCCACAATTTCGTTGCACCCCCACCGTGCAATGACAATAAAGCCTATTCTGATTCTTGAGGAGTAATACTAAATATTGAATTAACTTTCAAAATTAGGAAAGGCCCATACTCAAATTGCTGACACTAAAATCAAAGGCGTTGCTCTGGAAACAAATCATATATGGACAGACACTGGAAATTAGGATTTGTGTTCTTTTGTGTTCATGGAACCGATGATCCCTCCTGTAATGTGTATTGATGCGCTACTGTGCATGGTTTGTGTTCTATGGGCCTCTATAGATTGATTGCATTCCCACGTTGTTCTGTGTGTGACTACGAGTGATGCAATAAAGAGTCGCATGGACTCAAGTTAGCCTGTGTGTGCATGTCGTGACACATTATAAACATTACACCTCAAACGTCATGAGTGTTAAAGGAGCTAATTGTTCTGCAATCAGCTCTCACAGCCACAGCATTTGGAAGGAGAGGGAAAACAGATCCATTGCACTGGATCTATGTCAAATGCAATTACAGGCCCAAAAGTGACATAACAGGAAATCCCTCTGGCTAAAGCCAGACCATACAGAAGCATACAGAAGCCATCTATTACCCTGGTTTCCCATGTAAAAATTTCAATCAATGGTCAAAGTTTTATTTCAGTGTCTCTCTGTACTAGCTCTCTGTCAGCTCTAGACAAAAGCAGTGAGCAAATTATAAGTATAAACAATTTCAAGCGCAACATTGACACATTTGCTGTCAGCTGACTGCTATAGTAATGTTGATCTTGTGTATGGCTTTTCAAGAGGGATTTACATGAGCTGTCATAGCAGTAAATACAATCATGCAAGCCTCTGTTGTAGAATGAAAACCCACAACTACTGGTATAAAACTGAAACAGGGCTGGTAACCAAGACAAAACACATGCGGTGCTAGTTTATGCTGCCAGTGGGAGATCATGTTCATTGTGGTTTTAGTTAGCTCCACAAAACTGAGCAATTTGCATGGTTTCCAATTCAGTCCAACACCCAGTTGTGCTGTGTTACAACAGAATACATAATGATAATGATAATGCAAGCATGTTTACTGTAATTACAGTGCCATGCAAAAGTTTGGGCACCCCTGGTCAAAATTTCTGTTACTGTGAATAGTTAAGTGAGTAGAAGATGAACTGATCTCCAAAAGGCATAAAGTTAAAGATGAAACATTCTTTTCAACATTTTAAGCAAGATTAGTGTATTATTTTTGTTTTGTACAATTTTAGAGTGGGGAAAAAAGGAAAGGAGCATCATGCAAATGTTTGGGCACCCCAAGAGATTTGAGCTCTCAGATAACTTTTACCAAGGTCTCAGACCTTAATTAGCTTGTTAGGGCTATGGCTTGTTCACAATCATCGCTAGGAAAGGCCAGGTGATGCAAATTTCAAAGCTTTATAAATACTCTGATTCCTCTAACCTTGTCCCAACAATCAGCAGCCATGGGCTCCTCTAAGCAGCTGCCTAGCACTCTGAAAATTAAAATAATTGATGCCCACAAAGCAGGAAAAGGCTATTAGAAAAGATAGCAAAGTGTTTTCGGGTAGCCGTTTCCTGAGTTCGTAATGTAATTAACAAATTGTAGTTAACAGGAACGGTGGAGGTCAAGTTGAGGTCTGCAAGACCAAGAAAACTTTCAGAGAACTGCTTGTAGGATTAACTAGAAAGGCAAATCAAAACCACGTTTGACTGCAAAAAGACCTTCAGGAAGATTTAGAAGACTCTGGAGTGGTTGTGCACTGTTCTACTGTGCAGCGACACCTTCATGGAAGAGTCATCAGAAGAAAACCTTTCCTGCGACCTCACCACAAAATTCAGTGTCAGAAGTTTGCAAAGGAACATCTAAACAAGCCTGATGCATTTTGGAAACAAGTCCTGTGGACTGATGAAGTTAAATAGAACTTTTTGGCCGCAGTGAGCTAAGGTATGTTTGGAGGAAAAAGTGTGCAGAATTTCATGAAAAGAACACCTCTCTAACTGTTAAGCACAGGGATGGATTGATCATGCTTTGGGCTTGTGTTGCAGCCAGTGGCATGGGGAACATTTCACTGGTAGAGGGAAGAATGGATTCAATTAAATACCAGCAAATTCTGGAAGCAAACATCACACCGTCTGTAAAAAAGCTGAAGATGAAAAGAGGATGGCTTCTACCACAGGATAATGATCCTAAACACACCTCAAAATCCACAGTGGACTACCTCAAGAGGCGCAAACTGAAGGTTTTGCCATGGCTCTCACAGTCCCCCGACCTAAAAATCATGGAAAATCTGTGGATAGACCTCAGAAGAGCAGTGCATGCAAGACAGCCCACGAATCTCACAGAACTAGAACCCTTTTGCAGGGAAGAATGGGCGAAAATCCCCCAAACAAGAACTGAAAGACTCAAAAGCTACAAAAAGTGTTTACAAGCTGTGATACTTGCCACAGGGGGTGTTACTAAGTACTGACCATGCAGGGTGCCCAAACTTTTGCTTCGGGCCCTTTTCCTTTTTTGTTATTTTGAAACTGTAAAAGATGGAAATAAAAAGTAATCTTGCTTAAAATATTAAAGAAACATGTCATCTTTAACTTTATGTCTTTTGGAAATCTGGTCATCTTTTACTCGCTTAGCTATTCACAGTAACAGAAATTTTGACCAGGGGTGCCCAAACTTTTGCATGGCACTGTATCAGTAATAACAACATTTCTGATACCCCCATAGTATAAGAAGGTCCTACTGTACTACTAAACTTACATAATTTATCAGTTCGTTCAATCATGTCTCCTGATACCATTTGACTTTAGGCGTTGCAACTGGAAAAAAAATCCGTTCAAGGGATATTAAGAGACACGATAATTATGTTTCCATCTCAGTCAAAGCCCTATGAACGGAATACTACTGAACGAACTACTTTGAAAACGATATAAAATCACTTAATCTGACTGTGTGGAACCAACGAACTGGTTTCGATAGGAAGATGCAAGTTTTTTTTTTCTTAATACATTCTAAATCAGATCCGTAAACGATATAAATGCCCCACCTGTGTAGTTAGGCTTTGTGATACTAATTACCACTTTTCATGCTTTTACAGTAACTAGTACAACAAATTAACAAATAGCAAAAATAGCAAAACTGTTACAGCATATGTTCAAATACGAATTGAACAATTTCATAAATATAACTTTCATTCATGTAGTCACAATATATTTAGGATACTTAAGACAAATACTGTACGGCTCTGTAAGTGTGAACGTGTGTAACACTTTCGCCAATAACTAACGTTTTTCCATGTGTTCTGCCCTCAAAATGCGTTGGCTTTCCTCGCACAGTTTGGCAGACAGCTACTTTCAATAAACACCCAAGGAAGTTGCTTACAATTGGATATTTACTTTTTAATTCCGTTTTAATTGTGGTTGTAAACTGAAAAGAAATCACATCACACTTGCTAACCTAGCAAACATTAACCATGCAAACAGGTTCATCGAACTTACAAGACAAATCTTTTCCCAGGTTCGCCGAATGGAAGTTTTGTACGCCTTTACTCTGCTGACGACTAGCTCGAATGTGCACATAGCACGACGAGTCAGGACTGCGTAACCAGTGAAAGTAGCCCATTGGAGGGCGCCATAACCCCATGAAAGACAGTCCCTAACACCATGATTATGATCAAATTGAAGTGATACGGAGTAATTACTTTTCTGTTGTGCTATCCTTTCCTTCTGTTGAACGGCTCTATTGCTCTATAACGATTTGCACTGCGAACTCACGTCTCTGAAGCGGTCCCAGTGTCTGATCTTGCGGCTGTACGGGGAAATGGCGGATAGCCATTGCTCATCTCCCATAGCGCTCCCCTAAACATATCCCTCCTGGATACCTGAAATGATCTGTCTGTGAGGTAGGACTTGAACCAGCGAAGTGCAGTGCCAGGGATGCCCAGTTCAGCAAGGGTGGACAGGAGGATCTGGTGGTTTCAAATGCAGCGGACATGTCTGGAAGGATGAGGGTCGATGACATGGAGGCAGGTCTCGCCACCTGCAGGGTGTCGACAAGAGACAGGAGGGCCGTTTCAGTGGAGTGGCTGGTTTTGAATCCCAACTGATTGGAGTCCGACAAGTCATTCTGTAAGAGAAGAGCAGAGAGCTGGGGTTTTAAGGAGTGGCAGTGTAGCATAGTGGTTAAGGAGCTGGACTTATAACCAACAGGTTACCGGTCCGATTCCCACTGGGACACTGCTGCTGTACCCTTGGGCAAGGTACTTAACCCACAATTGCCTCAGTAAATAACCAGCTGTATAAATGGATAACATTGTAAAGAACTGTAAGAGTGTCTGCTAAATAATGTAATGTAAGGTGTTTCCATTGCTTTGTTTACCCCCTGAATACTATTCTAGCATAGACCAGCTATGGAGAGAAGCTGCCATTTGCACTATAAAATGGTTCAAAACCTATCTAGCCCTTCTCCTAATGGCCACACCTTGTCCTGTTTCTTACATTTTGAATCATTACAGGCTAATCCTTGTAATGATCTCCTGTGCACATGTTTTCATTATAAGTGTCAGACAGAGCAGAATAATCAGATAACATACCAAAGTGTTTCAGAATGGCTGATGACTAAACAGCAGTTCTCTCTTTCTTTGTTGCCTTAAGGCATGTTTTAAATGAAACACCTCTCTGGAACAAAGATTAATCAGCAAGAAGAAATTGATCACCAAGTCAAAGGGCTAGATTTATCTGGTGTTTGTGTGCAAGTTATGGGGGAAATGGAGGCCAGGAGGGCTTAAAAATGATGTAGGATTTGCCCAGCAGTCACAGCAGTTCAATCTATGTCTGACATGCATATATATTACTGTGGTGAATGTGTTCGAAATGGGAGGGGATTTTGTAAATAAGGTCCATTAAATATTCAATTGAATTTATCAATGCCCATGTGTATTTAGTACAAGCCACTTATTTGCCTGGAAATGTAAAGACTGCTAAAAATAGAGATTTCTGCTTGCATTTTTCTGCAAAATAATATCATTGCAAGAACTCAGCACTGCAAAGAAGCTCAGTTTATCTATTTCATTTGCAAATGTAAGGGTGTTCTTTTCTGCTTCTGTGGCGTATTATATTAGGACTGTTCCTTCTGTTCCTCCTATCCTGTGTAGCGAGAGTAGACTGTTTTTACATCATTTGTGTAGTCATGTGACATATGTTTATTTTATACTTATGCAATATAATATGCATAAAAACTTTAAAATTATAGATATATACAGTATGTAGCAATGAACTCTTTCCCGTTTCACTTTGTCTCGGGGGGAATGCTGGTGCTGGCCAGAGCAATGCCAGTGATGTATACTTCATCTGTATCTTCACTTCTACAGTCAACTAGAATTTAACAGAAGTTGAGGGTGGCCACAATAATCCATAAGACTAAGGCATTGCGTCTAAAATGCTGTGGAAGAGCTGAGCTGCCAGAATGAGAAGATTTGTAACATGTCAGCGGCCATCAGTGTAGCATAGTGGCAAAGAGCAAGGCTCATAACCAAAAGGTTATGGTTTGATTCCCTGCTGGGGCACTGCTGCTGTACCCATGGACAAGGGACTTCACCCACAATTGCCTCAGCAAATATTCAGCTGTATAAATGGATAACATGTAAAAATTGTAAACTATGTAAGTCACTCTGGGTAACAGCATCTGCTAAATAACAATAATGTAATGTCCAGGTGCACATGCCAGTGGACTGTCTACGTTCACCCCTGGGACTGTCATCCACAGATTATCTTCATCTGGTATTCTAAAAGGAGACTTTCTTTTGTCATTCCATGATAATGTTAACAAAACAGATCACACTTGTAATGTCTGAGGGTATATCCTCTGTCCACAGACATGCAGCTGGGGATATAAAATCCAAATTTCACGTTAAAACTGTTTACGTCACAGTCCTGTACTTTGAAAAGTATTGTGACATCACAGGAGACTAGAAGGTGACTAGAACACACCAGTGAAGTGGTTTGACCTCTGGATGACTGAGAAATTTGTTGGTTTTCAGGTCTACCTTTCAGTCTTTGGTGTGACATGGTAGGCAACTGCATTTATTATGAATGACCCAAAGGTTTCAACAAAGAGAATAATACATAATAAAACAAGAAATATATTTATGACAAAACACCAGGTTTTTAAAATCAACTTGACGAAGAAGATCTAGTTTTGTGAGTGTCACTAGACATTGCTTACATTAAAACCTGTCTCCTCCTCTACTCCATGCACATATTTCAAAACTGCTGATTAAGGCATGTCTGGTGCATTAGCCAATCACTGGCCTCCTCCACAGTCACAATTACACAGACAATGACAACCGGTTTGAAGTTGAAATGACATCTTGATGGAATGAAACTTTCTGTGAGAAAGTTTGAATAGGTCCTTCATGAACACTACACAAACAATTTACACTCAGTGACCACTTTATTAGGTACACTTCTCTAATACTGGGTATGACCCCCATGTGCCCCCAAACTGGCCTGAATTCGTGGCATGGATTCAACAAGGTGCTGGAAACATTGCTAAGAGATTCTGCTCCATGCTGACAGGATAGCATCACGCAGTTGTTGCAGATTTGTCGACTGCACATTCATGCTGCGAATGCCCCGTTCCACCACATCCCAGAGGTGCTCTATTGGATTGAGATCTGGTGACTGTGGAGGCTATTGGAGTACACTGAACTTATTGTCGTGTTCCTGGAACCAGTTTGAGATGACGTGTGCTTTGTTGCATGGCGCGTTATCCTGCTGGAAGTATCCATTAGAAGATGGGTAGTCCGTGGTCATAAAGGGATGCACATGGTGAGCAACAATACTCAGGTAGGCTGTGGCATATAAACAATGCTCAATTGGTATTAAGGTGCCTAATGTGTGCCAAGAAAATGTTCCCCACACCATTACACCACCTCCATCCTGGACCATTGACACAAGGCAGGATGGATCCATGGATTCATGTTGTTTACGCCAAATTCTGACCCTATCATCTGCATGTCGAGGCAGAAATTGAGATTCGTCAGACCAGGCAATGTTTTTCCCATCATCTACTGTCCAGTTTTGGTGAGCCTGTGCCCACTGTAGCCTCAGTTTCCTGTTTTTAGCTGACAGGAGTGGTACCCGGAGGGGTTGTGGTGGAAAAGTGAAAACCCTATATGTAAATCATAAGCATTGCCACTTTCACCCCACCAGAGAAAAGCGCAGCTTGACGTGATACGATCAAGCTTGTTACATGGTGGAGATAAATTATTGCCAGCAAACGTCATTGCCAATAACTAATAATGTTAGTTTTTGATTTTAGCCACAGTTATTGACATATTAACTGTCAAGTTATTGATATATCAGCCATTTACTCTATCTATGCATGTGGAGGTCTGGAAGTGTATATGGAAATCAGACAGTCCAATATGTTAGCCTTAAATAAACAATATATATTGTATTATACTTTGTATGCATGTGAGTAAAATCTAAAAGGAAGGGTCAGAAGAGTACAGAAGACTGTGGGAGGGTAAGCAGCTGTTGAAATGTAATGCCTCCTGGGTGGTTGCCTAATTTACATTTACATTTACATTTTATTTATTTAGCGGACGCTTTTATTCAAAGCAACGTACAAAAGTGCATACAGTAAGTATTAGCGACACTATGGGGACAGGATGTGTACAGTTCCACAATGAGACAGTTCTCAGCTGAGAGCAAGGTCTATTTGAGGACACAGTACTATCTAATTTATACAGCTACAGGGTATAGGGAAACTAATAGGATCCAACTTCAAATAGCGCAATGAGTGCCAGAGTAAAGGCGGTAACAAGAAAACAAAACACAAAAAGCACATAGCAATTTATAACAGCACTGATCCGGGGGGATCAGCAATTGTGTGACAGGTCAGTCCAGGTACAGTCTGAAGAGATGTGTCTTCAGACCAGGTCTGAAGGATTGGAGTGATGGAGCTGTCCGTAGCAGGACAGGGAGTTTGTTCCACCACTGGGGAGCGGTGTAGGAGAAACGCCATTGCCTAGCAGAACAAGAACCTCCTGCTTTGTCTGTGCAAGGAGCAAGACGTCCAGTTGATGCTGAGCACAGGGGCAGGTGTGTAGGGCTGGATGAGGTCTTGGAGGTAGGTAGGGGTAATTGCAGAGAGCAATGCTTTTTCTACTGAGAACTGGTGACCCATGGCTTTTCAAAAAGGACTCTAGCTCTGGCCACTGCCTCCCTGCTTGCTGCTCTGCTAAGCAGAGGGGTAAGTTGATTTTGGGAGGCGACACTTCAAGGTGATCCCCTGGCCTCAACAGATCTGTTGGCTGCCAGGGGCACTCAGCTTCCCCCTTTGACGAGATCAATGCTCTTTGAATGCTTGTGGCTGATTCTTCAGTTGTGTATGCATGTGTGTATGTGTGTGTATGTTTATGTGATGCACTGTGTATGATAAATGCTATTATTACTTTTTGTATAGGACTCTGTGAGTTAGCAGTGGCTCAATGGCAAACTATAAAAACTATCAAATTATTTTATCTGTTGTGTTTCAAAGAGAAAGCCACAAATTCCATATGAATTTGACTAATATTATGGAACTATGATCACAAAACAGCCACCAACTGAATAATTAAATGGCTTTTGAATTCTTCCATCTGACATTCTTGAAACCCACAGACAAACAAAGTTTTCCTTCATCAGGGTCTCATGCGAGAAGGAGTCACATGAAAATATCTGAGGCTTGTTTCAGAAATGGTTGGAGTCTTTTCAGTCAAATGGATGTATCTGACCATGCGCCAAGAGCAAAATGTGCCGTGTCAGACCTGCTTGTGTGAACAGCACCACACCATCAAATATCCATAAATAACAAAGCCAGGGGAGCTGATTGGTGCATGACAGAAAATTCCATGAAGAGTCGCTGGACACAATTAAGACTCTTTAAGGTTATAAAATAAGTATTAAGCACAGATTTAGGGTTTTAGATAAAGTGGTTTCGAGGCCTGAGGGTGCCTATTGAGGCAAATATGAGAGCTAGAACACTGGCGCACCCCTTCTGTTGGGGAGTGGGGTGTGGGGGGTCCAATTTATCAGTGTGCTTTTGAGAAGGCAGGCTAAATTATTTCTCCCCTCAATGGGAAGTCAGAGGAGGCAGAGAAGCTAATGTACACACCTCTCCTTCCCTCTCAGATAATGCAGCAGAAGTCTTGGTTCTCTCTTGCAAGGCCAGTGATTAATGCTTCTCGCTCACAATGTTTCAATCTACAAGCCACTGCTGACTTGACAGTCCATCCATCTCAAGTCTGACACACAGGGAACCACAGCCGGCTCAGCCCAAGCTCCAAAAGCAAAAACTTGGCAAAACCTCAGTTGATGCCTTGTCTGTCTATGAGTATCGGACTCCAGCCAGACTGGCTTGAAAATTTAATGAAATCTGCTTGCCTTTCCTGAAGAATCTGGGGTGCATACCATTTGTGTGAGTTTTGATTTTCTCGAGACATGCTCTGATGCATGAATGAACTCACGAACCTGTGGGCAGAGTATGCATTACTGGATGAGTATGATTGCTGGAATATATATTTGACAAGCAATCTTTGGATTTCCTTATTCAGCAAATGCACCGCTACATATTCATTACGAGGAGAGATATTGGCATTTCCCACAATACTTTTCAGCACTGTTACATCATAGCCCTGACGCTAGTGAGGACACTCTTTGGGGACTGTGGTTAGCTGATTATGCACTCTGCACTGGTGCAGAGTGACTTATGCATTCCTAATGCATTCCTCCAAAATATCTCAGCACATCGTCCACAGGCACGCATCTAATATTTTATGTTGACAAACACCCAATCTTGGATTCATGCTGTCTGAAACCCATTATGACAGCAAGAGGTGGGGATAGCAATCAGGACATGTGTGCTGACCACTGGGTTGTCAGGGCTGATGCCCCCTGCACCCAGACAATCCCCCCTCCCACCCACCCACACCTGCGTGACTGCACTTGGAGAGGGAGGGAGGGTAAGGGAAGGAGGAAGTGACAGGTTGCTGGGACATAGGGTGACAGAGCTCTTCCAAATGCAAAGGGTCACAATTGCAGGGGTGTTTTGCCTCTGCCTCTCTGGAAGCCACCCATTCATGCCCCCTAAGGACATGAACAGAGACCCTCTGTCACTGCTGTGGAGGACTGCCTGTCACAGGCATGTAACATAATGATTCATACGTCTAATTACAGAATGTAACAATACCTTCTTTCTCACAGATTTCCAGTTTCTTGTTACCCTTTTGCGAATGGTGAGGTAATAATGTTCAGTTTTTCTACACTCATTTTCACTTAGATTTTCTGTTAGTGACATTAGGATTTTATTAAACCACTCATAAAGTCCACTTCCATGGGGACAGCTCTGTATTAGGCTTTGGAAGATAGTGAGCCCATAATAAAGCAGAAAAGGTACACAAGAAAACTCAAATAAAACTCAAATAAACTATGTCAAGTCACTAAGGTGGTCTTCTTGCAGTCATGAGGGCTCCCCCTACTTAATTTTTTTGTTTTTATGTTTTATGTATGTAATGTAAACCCTAGAACATTGCCTCTTACCTGTATTCCTGTAGCAGTGCACATCAGCACCACTAGAAACAGAATCATCATTCTGATTCTTTCAGTAATATATTCAGCTTTAAATCCACCATTGTTCCATCTCTAAGCAGCTCACACAAAGGCTAGGGAAGTATTTTTATATATGCTCTACTGAAATGTCTGCTTTCTTAACAACATACTCCTGGAGTACCCTCTTGTCTTGAGAAAAATACCAAGCTCTTGATCCATCTCAATAAAGCAGTCATCTGAACTGTGCACTGCAGGGATATGTGCCAGACAAGCAAAAGGTTGACAGACGACATATGTCAGTGAGATAACCTACTAGATTTATGCAGAGGCAGATATGGGCAGCCTGAATACACTGACAGGCAGGTAACCTGGCAGAGCTGTGGGTAAAATTGACTTGTTGTCAGGACATTACAGGTTCCATTGCCAGGTGTGGCCCTGCTGTTATACCTGTGGTGTCCTCAGCAATGTCTGTAGAACTTCATCGCTTCATGATTTGACTAAATGAGAGGGTGATGTAATCTGTGAAAGTTTCGGTCCATAAGGGCAGTGGCCAAACAAACAAATAATAAAAAATAAAAATTTAAAATATATTTAGATATTATATATTCATATCCATATTTGTTCAACGTTGAAAAAAGGGACAGATGCTAATGCCAAAGGAATTCTGAATAATATTTTGATGTCAGCATAACACATAACTGTCTGATCATTGCAAAGCAGAATATTGATTGGATGAATTAGCCTCTTGCAGAAATAATAATGTAACCTATTTCAAGGTCCCTTTTTACATAACTTTTTTCACATTCATTCTTCTGCACCAAGTGTGCCACCATTTATTGTACAATTGAAGCACTAAAAGAACATACAGGCAACCTGGCAACACGCTTTATGTATGAATCAACTTCTAAAAGCATTGTTAAATAAAACTAACCCATATTCTTTTATGCAAATGAGGAAGTGCTTACTGAATTGCTGTTTGCAAGGCTGTCACATGTAATGATTAGTATTCTGTCAGCCACCAAAGATCGCTGAGAGGAGGCCGTTTCTTGTTAAGCATGGTGTTACTATGGTTACTGGTTCATGAACACTCGCCTAAGACTTGCCCCACGACATTTCCTCTCAATGCAATACATGAGCAGCGAGCCCTGTTTACCATGCAGAAAGTACCACAACTCTCTGAAATACAGCAGCTATTCAATGATTCAGTGATGTACAAATCTGTAGGGAAAGTCAGACAGCATTCTTCCTTTCCAGACTCTTTGGTCAGTTGTGTTTGCCAATAATGATCATTAACACTATCAAGTAAAAAAAAAAAGACTCAACTGTGAAAGCAGGCTCCAGGAGGGTTTGTGATCTGCATGATACTCTTTGGTGTTACCTATCTATGAGCATTTCAAAGGTGATTTTCCAGTTTCAGAATTCAAAAGATTCTGAAGTGAGATGGGATATTAGTGTAATGATAATACAAAAAAAGAGTAAACAAAGGGTTTTGCATAGGTTGAAATGATCCATTAAGGAAATAAAATGCTTGCATCCACGACTTAAGGGTGACTGGAATTTGTCTGTGTTGTGGTTTACTATAAAAACACCATGGGGTTCAGAACAGCGAGTGGTCAAAGAGGCTGCTTTAGCAATTCCATCAACGGCTCCCGGCCTGAATCTGGACCCCTGCTCCAAACCTGTGATGCACTGTGCCTCTGGTTGAAGAAAAGTAGCATTCCAACACAATGGCACCCCCTTTTGGACACACCAGTCCACACAAAGCTCAAAAGGAGCACCATGACATGTTCCTTTATTAAATCAGAAAAGAAACATTTCTTTAAAGAAAACAAACAGCTTCGCTTGGGATTTGAGTCTCAGGATCTTGTTTTTGCTATTCATCAAATTTGGCCTCTGAATAAATACAGAATGAACAGCATCAGCATTGTATGAGATTAATATTAATTACATTCTGTATCAAGTATAAAGGAAATGTAAAATTTAAGCAGATCATATACTGCTTGTGATGACTGACTAAAAAGCATTACTTGAGGGGTAACAAATAATGACACAATGTCAATCTTACAACAACAAACACAGGCATACAGGAAAAACCTGTGCTGAAAACACGCTAAAACCGTGCAGTAGATCACCTGTAACATGTCCAAAACACCCTCGAATCCTGTACCACAAACAGCGGCTACCAGCCCACTACTTTTCCATTCTGTCTCAGTCATGCCCCTGGCCCAAGAGTGGACTTTGGAGTTTATGCAATGTTTTTTTCCACAGGATCACAAAGTACCTTTTCCAAATCTTGCCCAAAGGTAAAGCAACAAAGAGAATTGTGGAATCATGCAATTTTGCAACACCCCCCACCCCCCTTAGCTATAAGTTTCCTCTGGAGTAGAATTAGGGTTTATCACAATGTGTAATGATATCACAGATGTGGCAGAACAGTTCTCAAGGTGTTACTGTTGCTATACCAGCTGTTATCAAAATGCTGTCTCGCTCACACATTAAATGGATGGAAAGGGTGACCCGCATAGCTTTACATGTCATACATTTTCTCCATTTATACAGCTGCTTTATATCTGTTTATATCTGCTGTTGGCAATTACAGCAGTGACCAAAAAGGGAACTAACAAACTTTTTACCACTACACCACACTGCTGCCCTGCTCCTTACCGCTACACCACACTACTGCTGTACCCTAGTGACAGAGTAGTTGCAAATTTCCCCATTTGCTGGGATTTCTCAAGCAGTGGAAATGGTGAGAGTCTCCAGTACAATGTTTAGATGCCAGACCAAAGTCAGTATTGGTGTTTCAGCTCCCAGATGCAAATTATACTGCAACACACTACATCTCAGTCTTAACCCTGCCCATCCTCTTAATGAAGTCACAGCTTTGCCTTTTAAACTTCCTCACAGAAACAGCTCAGATAAAACACCATCTTCACATCACCTAGTTTTTAATAAATACAGCTTTTGCCACTGATGCAATTTTCTTAAATACTAATTTGTGAGCTTTGATTGTTTAGAATACAACAAGCGAGGTTTGACTTTTTCCATAATAAAACGAGGAAGCTTTATAATTTACTCTAGTTCCTGCAAGTGAAAAGTAGAACATGTATACATATATAAACTATAAAAATGACAAACCTTTAATTGGCTCACTTAACTGGGGAAGGCAACCACATCTTTTATCAACAGTTTATCAACAGATGAAAAATAAAAGTTTGGACCATACTAAAAGCTTCATATTAGTAGCATTCACAGACTTTGGAGGACAGACAAATTATATTCAAATCACTGTCTGATTTCTTTCCAGGACCCTCTGACTTCTCTGGTGTTGGAAGGTCCTAGGGGATTAATAGGGGCTTTGTCCATTTTCTGGGCAGGAGGATGCCCACAGGAAGCTCCTGGATCCACTTGGGGGTGGAGATCAGCGCTCCACCGCTCTGGGCTGGCTCTCAGACAGGGCGGAGCCAGACTCTGCTGTGCCTGATTTTTTTTGCTGTTTTACACTCCAGGGTAAAGAATGTTTGAACAAGGACTTAGGTGGACAGTTTTCATCATTATAATACATCTTCTCAGCAACTGTGAAACAACCTATGGAAAGACAAAAAAAAAAACTGGCATTAAACCTACAAATTGAAAGCCATATGGATCAATTTTCAGTTGTTACACATGTTTATCCATGTTGAAACCTCTCTCATGCGCTTCCCTTTAAAGGAGAGGCTGTAAAAAAAACATTTCAGCAAAAAAACAGTGGCCGTATGCATGTTTATTTCACAGGATACCATTTTCTCTATGACATGCATAAAAATTCAAAGAAACATGAGGTTTGAAGTATTATTACTCATCTAGAATGTGCAGTATGCAGCACAGATTTAAAGACCACTTTGCAGAGCAAGCCCAGGTCTTAGTCACACACCTCTCTCTCTTTAACCATGGAGCAGGACCTGGACTTCGGACAGCCTGGTGCAGCTGGGCGTGCCCATCTTCTGTGCCCTTTGGTACAGCTCGCTGTCTCCGAAATACCGTGCCCGATACAGCAAGCCCTCCTCTGTAAGACAGGAAGAAGACATTTAAAATATTCAGCTCAATATAGCAAGCCCTCTTCTGTAAGACAGGACAAAGTGGTTTAGAATGCACTCTATCCAACTAAACTGAAGTGAATGACTCTAAATCTCAAACAAAATGGCAACTGCAAGATAAAAGTTGATAAAAGCAAAACAGCTTATTTAAAATTTGTATTCATTATCTTACACAGCAATATTACAACAGCAATACCAGCATTAGTACTACAGTTTAGCTTAAAATTGGCATATAAAATCCATTTTTGCATGAAACAAATCTCAGTTTCTGGAATATGACAAAGCATTTCAAAATGAATGACGTTTACAGGCATTTCACGGGATCAAGCCTGAACAGCCATTGGTGCCTCAACCTACAAAGCATTTTGTCCAGGAATTACTGTCCCCAACAACTAATGCAATGTTTTAGTAATGTGTGAGAACTGTATTTTGTAAGGAAGGATGTTTTACATTATGTTTCCATGTAAGGGAGGATCCTTTTCTAAATCACCAATTCAAATCTCTAAGATCTACAGATCCAATTAAACACACTTATTTTTAGACAGGCTAACTGTCATTATCTGTGGTTGTGATTGCCTGTGTTTGGTGGCAAGCCATTGGCTAATGAGCCACACCTGAGTAATGAGCCACACCTGCCTTAATTAGCCTTGGGGATATGGAGTTTTCGAGAGCAGATTATTTGCTGTGGCTGTGAATAACATGCTTTTGATTTGTTTTGGAAATAAACTATTTGGTTTTTGTACAGATATGGATAAAGACATAATCACTGAAATGTGTAAACATTTATACCCGAGTGTCTCAGGGCTACCTTCAGCGAAGTCTGAGCAGACAATACACACAGACTGCCAATCAGGTTGCTGTGTGATGAACATGATTTCACTGTATTATGCTGTCCCATATTCCATAAACAGGGTAATGGCACTGTGCTGTGCTCAGCCTTACTCTGCTGCTTCTCCTTCCAACAGTTGTTCCGGAGGTTGGAGATGTAGTCGTCCTCCACACTCCTTTCCACGTTTTTCAGATTCGCTCCTGTGTACTCCTCAGAGAAGCGCTCCCCTACGTAGTAAGGTACCTTCAGTGTTCCCGTCAGCCTCTTCTGCGTGTGTCCCGCAGACCTGCGAAGGGGAGGAGCAGATGAAACCTCAGGATCCAGGATGCCCAGCCATTGTTTGCACAACCATAAAAAGGGTACAGCATAGAAATGTCAAAGATATCTGGACAGCTAGGCAGTATGTACCCTTCAAATTTGCGCAAAATAATACAGCGATCCAGAATAAAGATCCCTTCCCGATTTACCCACAGTATCTGAATGCTAGTGCATTGAACACTGTAGGTACTGAAGTGACCTTGCAACCCCAGTGAATCTGACAAACTACTGTTGACTGTAACAGCCTCTTCAGAACAAGGTAACCTTCATTAAATTACACTACATGGCAGCCACCACAGCAAAGCTGTGAAGTGAAATCTTATTTACAAAATTAGATCTCATATTGAATGGGTGGTAAAATGTCTATTGGCTATAGGAAACCACTTATATAGGACAGGGCCAAGTAAACTGAATCATGGCTTCAGTCACTTCCAGGGATGCAAACTCATCAGGGGTGGAAAAAGGTGAAAAAGATGCGAAAAAGATGCGGCATGCCCCCAAAAAAGAATATCCAAAAAAGAACACTCAAATTCTTGCAACACCTAAAAATGAGCGACCCCCACTCTATAATTATTAGAATTGTCCTATTTTGTGATAACATTCAAATTCTGTTCAACATAATTGTCCACTTTTCTTCTTTTTTATGTGTGTATGTATGTGGCTTTGGCAATAATGCTGCTGTAACATTCATGTCAATAAAGCTTTCTTGAATTGAATTGAATTGAATTGAATTGAATTGAATTGAGAGAGAGAGAGAGAAAGGAGTGAGGGAGAGAGAGGGAGAAAGGAGAGTCATAGTTTGTATGAGCTCCTAGTTTTTTTTCTTTTTTGCAGTTTTAAAATGAGAGAAAGTTGAAATACTTGTATACATCAGCAATATGATGTTACCTAAAGAGTGAATTTAAACAAAAACAGGACCGAAATCAACAAAAGATTGCTAAAGGGACAGCTGAAGGGACAGAAGGGCAGAGCAGTAGCTAACTCTTAGAAGGAGATCAGCAAAAGACAAGGAGGTAAACTGGAATACAAATAAAATCCATCTTTTCAAACACCGATCAGAAGTGAGTACAACAACAACTTGAGAACTATACTTTTCTAAGTCAAAGGACAGAAAAAATTCCTGAGTTTGAGCTTTTACCTTTTTAAAATGGGGCTTTAAAATCAAGGATAAAGCTAAGCTAATTTGCTAAATCTTAGCTAAACTGTTAAATTTAAAGCTCAAGAGGACAGTTACACAGCACCCCTCCAAACATTCTAAATTGTATCCATTCAAATAAGCTGATAAAATGATCCAATCAGAAGAGGAGCTGCCCCTCCCCCTCTGCCCTGCAGAGTGTCCCTCTCCCACTCTGCACTGAATACTGTCCAGTTCAGTGCCCCCCAGAGATTACTAATGAAACCCCAAGAAAACAGTTCAAACAGAAACTCCTGAAGGCAAGCCCAGGGACACTTTTTGGAGATCTGTATGTAACCCACATGGTGAGTAAGTACACGCTAGGTTCAGGAAGAACTAAAAAAAAAGGCTAGCTGGACACCAATTAGGCAGAACAGAACACAGATGTGTATGCAGAATAGAGCAACTGTATTAACAAATAGCTGGCATTATCCAAAATGAACAGCAGCAATATACAGCCTCCACATACAGCCTCAATCATCACTTCCATTGTCTTTTTCTTTTACAATTGTATGGATGCACCCTCAAAATAAAATAAAAGTAATAAGATTAACTCCCTCATGTTCCCACTGGATGAGAAATAATAGTTTCTATTGGTGTTTGTTTGCCTCCTTTATGTGCAGTGATGTGATTGCTGGAGTGCATTTTGGATGGAAACAGCGGAGTGCCACTGATGCAGAGGAGACAGCTCGCTAGAGCACATTCCAGGCTGTCTGTCGCAGGTGCTTTGCCTTCTGTGATCATAACGTGATGGTACTGGTATCAAATTGTGATATGAAAGACACAGTCAGCTGTCCTGAGCATACAGACCAGGAATTGTAATAGTCCTGCTAATGTTAGCACTGTACAAACAAAAACAGTTAGGCATATTAATACTAGTTAGTTATACTAGTAGCTAGTACATCTAGCTAACATTTAACAGATAACATAGTCAGCTAGAAAACTAAATGTTGTGACAGGGTGTGCTGTAGGGTGATTTTTTGCTATTACTTTTGAGTTAGGTAACATTAACTATTCTTGTTCTTCTCATGTTGGCATTATACCTGTTGGCCAAACAAGAGGAGCATTAGTAATACCTCCAGGATTGTTAGTTTGCTATTCTGTCTTCTCCAGTTTCAAATCCCATCTGTGTGGCTACAGCCTAGGGTTACTGTAGTTAACATCACAATCAAGAGCGTTTAAACCATGCTGTAGTCTGCCATGTACATAGGAACATGACGGACAAACTGGATCTCAAGGCAATATGTAGACAATTTGTGTCAGTGAGAGGCGAAGACATGTTTTTGGGTCATACGCATGTACTTGTGGGTGCATGTAATAATATGGGAGGGGAAAGAAGACAGAGACATGGGGCCATGTTAAGGTAGACAAAGAAATATGTGTTGATTTAAACCTGCTGTATAGAGTAAAACTTTTACATCTGGTAGAAAAAATGATAAAATGGCCATGACACAAAATTTATCAAAGCTAAGTGATATGCATGTTTGTATCAACACCAGTTATATTATGAATTTAATTGTTTAAAAGTTAAAATGCTGTGATTATACTGATAATTTCTCACCTTTTATTGTGTTTAAGAAAGCACTATATTGTCATAGTATATTGTGTAAAATTTCAGGAAATGCAATGAAAAATTCCTAAATTTCTGGCGTAGGACCCCCAGACTCCCTGCCAAATTTATGTCCCCACCACTTTCCAAATCAAACCTACACCCTTGATCCAAGGTATCGAACAGGTACAAAAAAAACCCAGCCTGAATAATAAATCAGGACTGATGTATACAATTCCAAATCTACTGTATATTTCAATAAATTTTAACTTAAACTGTTTAAACCTGTACTTTTATTATTTAACCATTATCCAGTATAACTTGCTGTAAGACTCAAAGTTTAACTGTACAGTTACAACTTCTAACTACAAAGGAAATAGATATTCAAAGCAGTTAACACTAAAAAATGCTAACATGTGCAAGGAGTGATTACAATATGTCTACCCACCGGGCAATTCACTTCAAAAACTATTGCATGCTTGGTTCACGTGAACACTTGCTCACAACATAATATGGCTAACACAGGCTGCTTGCACTAAGAAATATCACCGAGCAATAAATGTATCAATCACAAACTACAACATTAAACTATATTAATAAACAGAAAATGAACTACACACTTTCAGTTGTACATATCTGTCAGAAAGCATTCTTGTTCAAGTACATGAATTACAGCCAATGAATTATAGTATTTTAAAGGAATACCAACGGAGCTTAGCCATGGCTAGCATAAATAATAAAAGCAGAACTCACGAGATTTGCAGGAATAAAAGGAAGAATGACGAAGATAAACTGCTCCTACGAAGGTTTCTTTGATGTTTTCGTGTTTATAACTTAAATAGAATGGTTTTATATTAACTTTTATTTTAATTTGTTCTTTATCTGATCAACACGTCTGCTCCGCTCACTAGCAACGGCAGAAAAGAAATTATTGTCGTATTGAAAATTAAGATTGACATAAAGGGCGGGACTACTGCAGTTTGGACCAATAGGGAAATGACACCTAACACAAGACTGAATACTAGGCAACCGCCTAGCAACAACTTATCCACTTCCTAGCGATCGTCTCATATACGTAACCACGTTTTTAGTTGCCGGGTTGCAATCACACTCTGCATTTTTTTCAGGAAATGCACTTTTCTAGTTCTTTTTCTGTAACCCGTCTGGTCTTTCTGTAACCCATCTGGTCTGACCCCGATCAGTGTGCTTGTATACAGCTAAGCTGTACCCGCACTCGTTCTTCGCTTTTTGTTGTTTTTTCATGTATTTTTTGCCGGAGACTCCCATTCATTTTCAAAATCACCCCCCTCACACTTCACTGCCTTCCCACTTGGTCACTTTTCACCCCGTAGCCACCATACCTCACGTTGCCTTGGAACAAATCACTCAGCACTCATCCAAGACCACCTTGACCTGCACTCATTTTTTTGTCATTTTTTCCACCAGTTTTTTTTAACTCATCCCTCCATCCTGCCATTGACTTCAATTCATTTTTCAAAGCCCTACCACACGGTCACACTTAGGCTGTTAGCAAACGTACCTCATATGCTGGCACCAGGTCATGCCATCCAACACTCACTGAAATAGTAACTTCGTACTCGCCTTTCACTCCTTTATTCATCCCTCCATCCTTTCATTGACTTCAGTTCATTTTTAAGGTGTTACCACTCGGTCACCTTTGGCCTGACAGCCACCGTACCACATATGCTGCCTCAGGTCAAATCACCCAACACTCATTGAAAGCCATACTGACCCACACTCATCTTTTACTTGTTTATTCATCCCTCCATCCTCCCATGTTTCAAAGTCTTACCACGCAGTCACCTTTCTGCCTATGGTCACAGTACCTCATATGCTGGCAGAGATCATGCCACCCAATACTCACTGAAACCCATACTGACCCCACACTCGTCTTTTACTCATTTATTCATCACTTCATCCTCCCATTCACATCTTCCAGTTCATTCAAGTCTTACCGCTCAGTCATCATTTGACCAATAGCCACAGGATCTGATATGCTGCTTTGGGTCATGTGACCCAACACTCACCAAAGGTGGGTGTGTCCCCTCCAACCATATTGTTTACCCTAGCAACCATCTAGCAACCACTTAGCAACACCCTAGCAACCGCCTACCAACACCCTAGCAACCACCTAGCAACCACTTTGCACGACTTTGGCAACCACCCAGCAATGCCCTAGCAATGCCCAACGACCATATTGTTTGCCCTAGCAACCACTTAGCAACACCCTGGCAACCACCCAGCAACACCCTAGCAATGCCCCAGTGACCATACTGTTTACTCTAGTAACCACCTAGCAACACTCTAGCAACCAATTAGCAACACCCTAGCAACCACCCCCCAACAGCCTAGCAACCACCTAGTAATGCCCTGGCAACCACTTTGCCACATCCTAGTGATTGTCTCATATATGTTAACACGTTTTCGCTGCCGGGTCGCAATCACACTCTTCAGGAAATGCACTTTTCTAGTTTAATAATTCTTATTTAATAGTTATTCAGCAAAATTTTCCTATGGGTTACATGTACAAAAAAGGCAAAGTAAGCAATCTCATCTTCTACTCAGACAACCCAAGAGCCTGGCACAAAGCTCTGATCAAGTACTACGCTCTGTGAAAAAAGAAGGAATCTGCAATGAGTGGAAAATAAAAATCAGAGATTCAAAATGACCCTGATAGTGTAATGACAACAGTGAACATTTACAAGAATGGAACTATCATGGTACAAGGAAACCTAAGAGTGTTTCAAGTTGGATTTAATAAAATAAAAAAATAGCTGAGAATGAGAGGTCCCATGATTGTGAGAACTCCCAGAGGGAGAGAAACACACACTGTGCCCCTACTGTCAGCAGCAGGGCAGAGAAGATTAATGTACCCCCCACCACAGAGTAGGACCAACCACCATCAACACAGAACTCCCTGATCATAATGAAAGAACAATTCACACAGCTAGAAATTGAACTAGTGCAACTCAGGGAGACTGTTCTTAAACAGCAGTCACAACAGAGAAGGGACAGCTACAGGAAAGAGCTGTCTGCACTAACAGAGCAAGTGAGAGAACTGCAGAGGGACAGAGACAGTTACAGGGAGGAGCTGGATATTCATAGAGAGCAGGTGAAAGAGCTGCAGCAGGACAGAGACAAATACAGGAGAGAGCTAGCATCACTCGTAGAGGAGTTGAAGGACAGAGACAGCACAGTGCAGAGCCTGAGAGAGCAGCTGTACTCCCTCAGCCATCAAAACCCACCAACACCAAAGACCCCCACCCAGACCAACCAAGACTCCCAAACCCAGCCTCCTTCCTCAGCATCTACCAGCTCACAGGCAACCCCCTATAGCCAGCCAACACACACACAGCCAACACTCATGAGGAAAATACGGACGAGAGACAGGACTCAGGAAACTCATGGACGCAGAGAGTAAATTCATTGATGAGAAAAAGCTCTTCCCAAAACACAAAGCAGCTAAGCTCTGATATCCCATTACCCAAAAACCCTTAGAGCTTATCAACAAGAGACAACTTGTCACATCCTGATCCACACAGGAACAAATGACATGAGGGCTCAGCGAGAGACAGTGGCTGATTCACTGAGAGCAGTAATAGAGAAGGCCTGCAACACATTTCCACAAATCAAGATTGATATATCCACCCTACTGCCCAGGAAAGATTTTCACCCACTCACCATCCAAAAGATTAATGCCAGTGTCTCCAGGGATTGTGCACTACGGCCAAATGTCCATTTCAGACATCACCCCATTCTGAACACTGACTATCTCTATGACCATGTCCATGTACATAAAGAGGTAGTCCCTGTGTTTGCTAAGACACTATAAGGTGCTGCACTCACTCGGAAAATCACCCCTCAAACACACAACAACAGAGGACACCCAAATACCCCTCGACCAATGAGACGCACCTCAGCACCTCCAGATAGAGCATTGCGAACCCCCCCCCAACAAGGATCCAATATCACAACTCTCACTATCCACCACAGCCAGGCAGGCAGAGGAGACCCCACGAGAACCCTGGACCAGCAACTACCACCAACAATGCGAAATGCTAGCCTAGCTATTAAACCTTCAGCTATGGTGGCGAGCACGGCGAGTCTCACTGTTGAAGATACTGACACCATATCCATGAATCAACTAGTAACTGAGCTAGCTAAGCAAAGGTCCGTTCTAAAAGAGGACATCTCCAACTTGATTCAAGAATCGCTAAAACCACTTCAGACTGCCGTGGATGCCATACAGGACACAGTCAACTCGTTCCAGACCAGACTTGTGTCTGCAGAAGCCATAGCTGGTGAGAATTTTGAGTGCCTGAACACCGCTGAAGCGGCAATTAAAACTCTATAAGCTCAAAATCAGGCGTTGTTAGACCGGGTGGACGATCTTGAAAACACCTGAGAACCTGAGAATAGTGAATATACCAGAGGGCAGCGAGAATGGCAAAGATCCAGTTTAATTTATAGAAGAGCTACTCACGGAATATATGGGTCTGAATGTTTTCACTAAACCGCCAGAACTGGAGAGAGCTCATCGGTCTCTCGCCCAAAAACTGGCACCGGGGAAGTTGGCGAGAGCATTCGTTGTGTGTTTTCATCGATTTCAACAGAAAGAAGCGGTATTACGATGGGCAAGGAATCATAAGGTTAAGTTTCACAATATAACCATTCGATTTTATCAGGACCTGAGTGCGGCTCTGGTGAAAAAACGCGCGGCCTTCAATAGAATTAAACAAACATTATACAAGAAGGGATTGAGGTTCCGCCTGCTACACCCAGCCCGCCTGAGGGTGACATTTGGCAAAGAGACGCTCACCTTTGAATCGCCGGAGGAAGCACAAGAATTTTACAACAATCGGATCCTATCCAAGGATTGAAGGGAAGTGACAACAGATTCTTTCTTTAATACAAATAAGGACTGTTCACATAGAATTGGCTTTGATTGTAAGATACTCTTAAGTAGGCCTGGAGAGAAGTTGCCTTCATCATGATGCGTTAAATATGGACAATTATTAGTAAATGAGGGGCTTTTAATCTGGTTATTTCAGCAAGTTACCAGTAAAGGGGGATAAGACCACACCATCTTATTCCCATTGTTGGAGATATTGGGGCTGTATTCATATTCTATTATGTATAATAAGTGACCAGGCCTAATATTTATCTGTTCATTACAGTCTATGTGTCAGTTTTCAGACCTCTTATTCAGATTTATTGGATAAGTGTTTAGAACTTTCATACTAATGTTAATATTTACATAAAAGATAAAGAGACTTTGGGATTTCGGTAAGTCAGCATAGTTCTAAAGGGAGATGGTTAAGGCAAAAAATAGCGAGCCTGCAGTTTATCCCAGTTTGGGATGTAGACTAGGCAATGTTCACGCTATATGTTTTTTTTGTATTGTTAAGTGTTTGTTGGATGGGGGGAAGGGGTTTTAAGGGATTGAGGAAGTGCATCATCGGTTGTCAGAATCAATACCGTATGTGTTTAGATTATGAATAGCAATGATCAGGATTTGGGAGGGGCTGCCAGATTCATATGCTGGAATGTCAAGGGGATGAATGGACCAATAAAACGGGCTAGAATATTTGCACACTTGAATTTTTTAAAATGCAAAATTGCGTTTTTACAAGAAACTCATTTATTAGTGAAGGATCAGTTTAGATCAAGAAAATCATGGGTGGGACAACTCTTTCATTCAAAATTCAACCATAAATCTCGAGGTACAGCTATCATAATTCATAAAAAAGTTCCTTTTAGTTTGACAAATGTGATAGAGGTCGATATATTATTGTAACAGGATCATTATATTATAAACCAGTTATATTGGTGAATGTATATGCTCCTAATTGGCCGATGAGAGATTTATAAAAAAAGTGATATCATCTATACCCAACCTTAATTCACATTCTCTTATTTTTGGAGGAGATCTAAACTGCACAATCAACCCTTCCTTATATCTCTCCAACCCAAAATTTAATTTTCCCTCCAAAATGGTGAAAAAGTTGTCAGCATGGACCAAGTAGGTAGTACTGACCCATGTAGTTTTTTTTCCCCTCGGGGAAAACCTTCTCCTATTTTTTACATGTCCACCATACATATAGTAGAATTGACTATTTCTTTATTGATAGTGCATTACTCTCTTTAGTTAAAAAAAATGATTATTCATCTATAGTCGAATCTGATCATGCCCCAGTAATTCTAGATCTCTCAGACTTCTGGATTGCACCCCCTGGAGATTGGATACCTCTTTATTAACCGATAAGGGTTTCTACCAAATGATTTCATCAGCCATCGATGATTTTCTGGAAATTAATAAAGTAGACAATGTATCTCCCACGCTACTGTGGAAGACACTTAAAGCAGTGATTAGGGGAAATATTATTTCATATAAATCCATGCTAAATAAAAGTAGATGATTAGAGAAAGAAAGACTGATAAACTCTATACAGGCCATAGACAGCCAGTATTCAGTTTCCCCATGTCCAGAACTTTACAAAAAAAGAATAGAACTCCAGGCTAAGTATGAGTTGTTATTATCGAAAAAACTGAAAGAATGTTACTGAAATCACAGGCCTTTGTATACGAGCATGGGGAGAAGTCTGGTCGTTTGCTGGCTCACCAATTAAAAGGTAGAGCATCCGAACATATTCCATGCATAAAGAAAGAAAATGGTCAGCTTACAATGGACCCTGTCGAAATTAATGACACCTTCATGGCATTTTATTCAAAACTGTATTCATCCAAAGCACGTAAACAAACAGATATGGATGACTTTTTCACCAACCTACACATACCTACTATAAGTTCAGTCAGTAGAGCAGAATTAGAATGTCCTCTCACGCAATCTGAAATTTCAGATGCAGTCATGACCATGCAAAATGGAAAGGCCCCTGGTCCAGATTGTTACCCAATTGAATTTTTCAAAAGATTTTAATCGAAATGAACTCCACTTTTATTAGATACACTATATGGACAAAAGTATTTGGCCACACCTGTTTTTCAGGGTTTTGGCTAGGCCCCTTATCTCCAGTGAAGGGCAATCTTAATGCTTCAGCATACCAAGACATTTTGGACAATGCTATGCTTCCAAATTTTTGGCAAAACAGTTTGGGGAAGGCCCTTTTCTACTCCAACATGATTATGCCCCAGTGCACAAAGCAAGGACTATAAAGACATGGTTTGATGAGCTCGGTGCGGAAGAACTTGACTGGCCCCCACAGAGCCCTGACCTCAACCCCATCGAGCACCTTTGGGATGAACTGGAATGGAGATTGCAAGCCAGGCCTTCTCACGCAACATCAGTGTCTGACCTCATAAATGCTACAGAATGAATGGGCACAAATTCCCACAGAAACACTCCAAAATCTTGTGGAAAGCCTTCCAAGAAGAGTGGAAGCTGTTATAGCTGCAAAAGGGGGACTCCATATTAAAGTATATGTATTTGAATACAATGTCATTACAATGTAATGGTCAGGCGTACAAATACTTTTGTCCATATAGTGTATGTTTGTGGACTCACAAGTTAATGGGGTTTTGCCGCGGACACTAACAGAGGCCTCTATAACACTCTTGCTGAAACCTGGGAAAGACAGAAAGGAATGTGGGTCGTATCGCCCTATTTCGCTGCTCAACTGCAACATAAAAATATTAGCCAAAGCACTGACACAACGTTTGGAGACAGTTATGGCAGAGGTGATCTCCCCGGATCAAACGGGATTGATAGAAAGGAAAAGGAATGACGTCCTAATTCGCCTTCTAAACATTATGTATTCACCAGCATCCAGTGGGGTGGCAGAAGTGGTTATTTCTCTGGATGCGGAAAAAGCATTCGATAGAGTAGAGTGGAGTTATTTATTTGAATGTTTGAGAAGATTTGGTTTTGGTCCCAATTTTATGGCATGGGTTGAGCTTTTGTACTCATTTCCAAAGGCATCTGTGGTTACTAATGGGAACCACTCAAAATTTTTTCCATTGACAAGGGGTACATGCCAGGGATCACTGATAAGCCCACTCTTATTTGCTATCGCTAACGAACCCCTCTCTATCATACTTAAGTCAACGTCAGAAATATACGGGATTCAAAGATGGGGATTCAACCATAAGGTGTCTCTGTATGCTGATGACTTACTACTGTATGTGTCAGCCCCAATACAGTGCATTCCTCATGTATTAAAAACATTTCATAGATTTAATGTCTTTTCTGGTTATAAACTTCACTTCATTAAGAGCGAATGTTTTCCCATAAATACTCCAGCTCGATCTATTCCAGATTCAAATTTACCTTTTTGTATGTCCAGAGATGGGTTTAAATATCTAGGTAGTAATATAGCTCAGACCATCCCTGAGCTTTATCATAAGAACTTTACACTGTTGGTCAATAGGTTAAAATCTGATCTCCAGAGATGGAACACCATTAATTTGTCACTGGCAGGGAGGATTAATTGTATCAAAATGTTCTCCCTAGATTTCTTTACCTTTTTCAGTGCCTTCCAATTTATCTCCCCAAATCTTTTTTTAAGTCTATTGAGATTATATCATTATTTATCTGGTCTGGTAAAGCACCCAGAATACAAAATAGATTCCTCCAGAGGCATCGTACCAAGGGAGGCTTGGGTTTACCAAATTTTAAATTTTACTATTGGGCAGCAAACATCCAGAAAATACTTCACTGGTGTCAGTCACCAAATTGGATCTGGTGTAAAACTGAAAACAGTTCATGTCTTTCAACATCCCTCCCAGCTTTAGTTACTTCTAAGATCCCCTTACCTATCACAACATACACTTGACTCCAACTGACATTAATACCTTATGTATTTGGCAACAATTTAGAAAACATTTAGGTTTAATTAACTTCTCCACTTATGCTCCTATTTCTTGTAATCATTTACTTATTCCAGCCAGAATAGATGCAACATTTTCGGAATGGAATAGACGTGGTCTCTCCAGATTTAAAGATTTTTATAACAAAGGTGTGTTTGCAAGTTTTAATGAAATTTGTGAAAAACTCAACCTCTCTCATTTAAACCAGTTTCGGTATCTTCAGATCCGCCAGTTCATTCGTTGCAACGTTTCAGATTTCCCCAATGAACCTCAGTCATCTGTCATGGAAGATATAGTGTATCAGGGGTGGCCAACCCTCTCCTGGAGAGCCACATGTCCTGCATGTTTTAGATCTCTCCCTGCTCCAACACAGCTGATTCAAATGATCAGTTTGTTATTCAGCAGCTTCAGGAGTTCATAATGAAGTTGATC
Organism: Megalops cyprinoides; assembly: GCF_013368585.1. Lineage (NCBI taxonomy): Eukaryota > Metazoa > Chordata > Actinopteri > Elopiformes > Megalopidae > Megalops > Megalops cyprinoides. Next base: position 33,059,502 of record NC_050597.1, read on the forward strand.
ATTTGAATCAGCTGTGTTGGAGCATGTTGTTTTAATTTGGCAGGAGACATGGTTAAAAGAGATGAGCCCACAGGCTGTCCCCCAGGTTATAGAGTTAGTAGTCCCATCTACCAAACTGAAAGGAGTGACTCAAGGAAGAAACTCAGGGGGGATGCTTATTTGGTTTAAATCAGAACTTTTACACTCAATAGAACTAGTCAAAAAAGGAGAAAATAATCTGTGGCAGAAAACAAACCATACCGACACCTCAAAATCTCTTCTTCTGTGCAATTTATATTCTCCCAATAGAGTCCCCTTACTTTAATGAGGACACCTTCTCTTATTCTTATTCTCTGTGACCTAGAGAGAGAAATCAGCCACTTTCAGACTCAGGATCATGTTATGATCTGTGGAGATCTAAATTCTAGGACTAGGGATGGGATGGGACTTGACTTTGTCAGTACACAAGATGATGATTTCATAACGGGAGATAACATCCATTTCCCCATTTATTCCCCCAGTCAAAACTACGACAAGTCCACAAATGCACATGGGAAGGAACTGTTGCGGCTCTGTCGAAGCCTGGGTCTGTGCATTGTCAATGGTAGGCTACAGGGGGACTCCCCTGGACGGTACACCTATAGCTCAGCTCTTGGCAGTAGCACTGTGGACTATGCCATAACAGATTTGAACTTGACCTTTCTGAGAGCCTTCACAGTCAAATCACAGCCTATCTGAACAGAAGAGAGACACCGAACATTTACACAAGGCCCGGAAAACGTACAAAATCAAACCCAGCTACAGATGGGGTGAAGACAGCTCTGAAAATGATCAAAGCTCAGTGATCAAATGATCAAAACTCCTGAACTCATTTCTATCCACAAATTACCCACACGATAAAGAAGGCATGAACCTGGCCGTATACCACCTAAGCAATATATTTGAGCATGTAGCTCAAATTTTAAATTTGGCCACCACTAAAAACAAAAGAAAATAAAATCAGATCATTGGATTGATTCTGAATGCAAAAAACAGAGGAAAAAGTCTGAGAAAATTATCAAACCAAAAACATCAGCAACCAGACAACCAAGATATTCGCATTCAGTATACTGAATCCCTCAAGAGGTATAAACACACAATAAGAGTAAAGAAAAATAAACATATCCAAAACCAACTGAAACAATTTAAAAGAATCAATTAACTCAAACAAATTCTGGGACAACTGGAAATACTTAAAACAAAAGGCCTCATGACGATTTAGCAATTCAAAATGGAGATATATGGAGAGAGCACTTTGCAAACCTATTTTAAATTCTGACCAGCAACAAATATCCGACAGACTGGAAAACCTTGAGATTACTATAAAGGATAATCAAAACCCACTGCACCTTCCAATAACTCAGAAAGAGCTTGAGGGAAAGCTACACAATCTCCAGCCCAGAAAGGCCTGTGGTGTAGATGGTATCCTGAATGAGATGCTAATAGATACAGACCTCAAATTCAAATTGGCCATTCTAAAGCTTTTCAATCTCATACTAAAGGTAGGCTACTTCCCTGACTCCTGGAATGAAGGACTTATTACCCCCATATATAAGAATGGTGATAAATTTGACCCAAACAATTACAGGGGCATCTGTATCAACAGTAACCTTGGGAAAGTGTTCTGCAGCATACTTATCACAGAACACAATGTCTTAAGTAAAAGCCACATTGGATTTCTCCCAAGTTATTGGACATCAAACCACCGTTTCACCCTTCACACCCTAACCGATGAATATGTAAGCTAAAATAAAGGCAAAATATTTGCTTGCTTTGTGGATTTCCAAAAGGAATTTGACTCTTTGGCATAAAGGACTATTATATAAACTCATTCAGACTGGTGTGGGGAGGAAGTTGTATGATGTAATTAATTCTATGTATTCCAGCAGTAAGTGAGCGTTCAAAATTGGATGTAACAGGACTGACTTTTTCCACCAAGTGACAGAGCTGCAGTTTTGAGTCCTATGCTATTCAACATTTACATTAATGAACTTACATTTACATTTACTCATTTAGCAGATGCTTTTATCCAAAGTGACTTACAATACGAGAAATACATTGAAGCTACAGTATGAAAGGAGGCCTTGTAGTAGGCGCAAAGTGCTAAGGGAGCTGTAAGGGATAAAGAAAGACAATGCAGACAGAAAGGTGAACCGATAAGTGCTATAAGATAAAGTGCAACATAATAAGGTGAGGGTTAGAAATGTTAGTATGTTAGGCGAGAAGGTGAGTTTGGAAAAGGTGAGTCTTCAAGAGATTCTTGAATATAGAGAGGGACGCCCCAGCTCTTATAGCCTTTGGTAGCTCGTTCCACCAACTGCCTGGACTGCGAGGAACGCAGTGATCGATTGGGAGTATAAGCCATTAAGATGGAGTTCAAGTAGTTGGGAGCGGAGCCGGCAAACACTCTTTAAGAGAGCATTAGTGACTCAAACTTTATACGGGCGGCTACTGGTAGCCAATGGAGCTCGATGAGTAGCGGTGTGACGTAAGCCTTTTTGGGTCCGTTAAAAACCAGACGCGCCACTGCGTTCTGGATCATCTGTAAGGGTTTCACAACACATGCTGGTAGGTCAGCGAGGAGAGCGTTGCAGTAGTCGAGGTGAGAAATAACCATGGCCTGTACCAAGAGTTGGGTGGCATACTGAGTTAGGTAAGGCCTGATTTTTCATATGTTGTACAGCGCAAAGTGGCATGAGCGAGAGATCGCAGCAATATGGTCGCTGAAGGATAGCTGGTCATCAATCATGACACCCAAGTTCCTCACCACCCTAGTTGGGGTGAGAGATGAAGAGTCAATATTGATTTTAAGATCATGATGGACAGACTGGTTGGCTGGGATGACTTAGAGAGGTTTAGCTGAAGGTGGCGTTCCTTCATCTAAGAGTAGATATCAGCGAGGCAAGCAGTGATCCGAGTAGAGACCGTGGAGTCATCTAGCGGGAACGATAAGTATAGTTGGGTATCGTCAGCATAGCAATGGTATGAGAAACCATGTGAGCGGATAATCGAGCCCAGAGCGGTGGTGTATATTGAAAAGAGAAGGGGTCCCAGCACTGAGCCCTGGGGCACCCCTGTGGAGAGGCGATGGGGTGAGGATGTTTGCCCTTGCCAAGACACACTGAATGAACGCCCAGTGAGGTAGAATTCAAACCAGGAGAGTGCTTTTCCCGAGATGCCCCTGTCAGCGAGCACGGATAACAAGATACGGTGGTTTACCATGTCAAAGGCAGCTGACAAGTCAAGTAAGATGAGAACCGAGGACTGACCCACTTTTGAGGAGTGGCCACTTTTGAAACCAGACTGATTGGGATCAAGGAGACTGTTCTGAGAGAGGAACTCAGAGACTTGTTTGAAAACTGCCCTTTTGATAACCTTAGAGTGGAATGGAAGCAGCGAGACTGGCCGATAATTCTCAACTTGAGCAGGGTCAAGAGAGGGTTTCTTGAGCAGAGGCCTAACCCAGGCCTGTTTGATAGCCTCAGGAAATGTTCCTGAGGCCAGTGAGCCTCAGGAACACAATCATGTGTGATTGTAGGCACAACGGTAGGAGCAATGGCTTGGAGAAGGTTAGTAGGAATAGGATCCAGCGGACATGGAGTAGGACGGCTACAAGTCAGGAGCTCTGATACCTCGCTCTCATTGAGAGGAGTAAAAGAGGAGAGTGAAGTGTACTTGCCCGAGGGAGACTACGGGGGGCAGGTGGTATGGTTGCAACCTGCTGCAGGTGGCTCAGAGAATTGGCGACTGATTGCCGCAACCTTATCTGTAAAGAATGAGGCAAATATATTGGCAGAAAGGTTTGTGGCTGGCGGAGGAGGAGGAGGGTTGAGAAGGGAGTTGAAGGTGGAGAACAGCTTCTGAGTGTAGTACTGCTGATTTTGTTGTTGTAGAAAGTGGTTTTAGCATCGGTAATGCTGGATGAGAAAGAGGCCAAGAGTAGCTGATAACCCTGTAGATCAGCAGTATCAGAGGTTTTCTGCCATTTTCTTTCAGCAGCCCTTAGCTTTCGGATGGTATCTGACAGCCTTTGGCGGGGCTGGTTAGACCGGGCAGGCTTGGTGGATAGTGGACACAAGCTATCCAGACATGAGCTCAAAGTGGAGCAGTTTCTGTAGCATCATTGACCTCTAATGAGGAGAAAGTGCTCGGCGGAGGTAGAGCGTAGGTAACCGCTGAGGAAAAGTGGGTTGGAGACAGATTTTGGAGGTTGCGACGGGAAGAGACCAAGGGTGGTGGAACAGAGGGCAGTTCCGGGAGGCAGACAGTGAAGCGAATGAAGTAATGGTCAGAGAGGTGCAGCGGCTTGACTGTGAGACAGTTCAGTTTCGTGTGAGTATGAGGTCCAGTTGTTTGCCAGGAGGGGAGGAGACCCTGTGTAACTCAAATGAGTTTATCAGAGACATGAAGCCTGCTGAGTTAGGATTGTCTAAGTGGATGTTCAACTGGCACACACATTACGGAATTCTACAGTTCCCAGACCCATACTGCAGGACACCGAAATGAAATGTTTGCTTTAATGCAGATTATTTGGTTTTGCTGTCACCAACAAAAGTGGGCTTGCAGCATAGCATGAATGTATTGGCAAAATTTTGTCAAACATGGGCCCTGAAAATAAGTCCTCAAAAAACCAAGGTTCTAATCTTTCAAAAACGTTCCAGGCTACAGGGAAATTTTACAATTGGCAACATCAAAACTGAACAAACAAATAACTACACTTACTTAGGCATAACTATCAATTCAACAGGAAACTTTGGCTTGGCTGTGAAGGAACTTAAAGAAAAGGCAAAAAGAGCATTTTATGCCATCAAAAGATCGATCCAATTAGAGTTACCACTTAGAACTTGGATTAAACTATTCACATCAATTATTGAACCTATTGCACTTCATGGCTGTGAGGTGTGGAGTCCATTCACAAAATGTGACTTTTCAAATTGGGACAAACATCCAACTGAAGCCCTGCATGCAGAGTTCTGCAAGAGTATCCTCCGGGTAAAGAGGAAAACACCTAACAATGCATACTGGGCAGAATTAGGCCAATACCCTCAAATTATCAATATCCAAAAAAGAGCACTCAAATTCTGGCAACACCTAAAAATGAGTGACCCCCACTCACTCCACTATATAGCTCTGAAAAGCCAAGAGCTGAATATAGGAAGGAGCCCACTGAGCCAACGTGTCCTGAGACTCAGTGATTTAACACCAACTCACATCACAGTGGCTCAGGACAACTACACAATAGCCAGAAACATTAGACCCAACAAAATTACAACCACTGAAAAGGAAAATTACATCACCCATTGGAAAGAAGTCACTAAAACACAACAACGTGAATATACAACAGCTACTTATCTGAGCACAGTAAAAGACATGAAACTCAGGAAAACCTTGACAATTTACAGACACAGTCAGCATAGCCTCACCATCGAAAAAGGCAGACACAGGCAGACCTGGCTGTCCAGAGTGGAGAGGCTGCGCTCACACTGCAGTCTGTGGGCTGTAGAGACAGAGCTGCACTTCTCAACTGAATGTACTAAATATGTTGAAATTAGGACTGGGCGGTACAGCCGTCACGGTATATCAAATAGCTATTTTTAGCGCAATAACAGCTATCCCCGGTACGCAGCGTTAGGCTTCTTCCCGTATTGTTTTCGCTTTAGTCATACCTGATGTGGGAGCACACCTCCAGTTTTCCAAGGCCGTGTGAAATGCTTCCGGGGGAAAAAACACCACATGTATCCAGTGACAGCGGATGAGCTGGAAATAGGGAAAGCCTGAACACTACCTTTAAATCTATCATTACTTTCAACCTGTTCCCCTTTATCTTCCTTGATTAACAATAAAACAAATAATTCACAGAATAATGACACCAGTCGCGTAATTAGAATAAATGATTATGCTTGCGAAACACCACAGATTGTCTGTAGTTTGTGTGCTTGTGAAAGCTACAATGTGAGATTGTTTAATTAACAAGGATGGCATTTATCAATTTGAATTAAAGTTTAAATTAAATTAATAAGTTTAATTAAACTTAAATTCAAGTTAAATGCTCATGACACATCACAGCTTTTGTGAGGTCTGTGTTCTAAACGTTATTGTTCACTGCACTCAACCTAACCTAGAAGTTTATTCTCAGTAATTTAAATAGATTTAACTAAATTTAGCTCCGTTTTGTAATTTGAATTCTGTAACACAAGAAAGCTATAATGTGAAACATTTAAGAGAAAACTTTGGGATTACTTGCCACTTAATTATTCAAATTGCCATCCTTGTTGATTAAACAATCTCATGCTGTAGCTTTCACAATAGCACACACATTTCAGACAATCTGCAGTGTTTCGCAAGCATAATCATTTATTCTAATTGGTGTTGATTATTCTGTGAATTATTTGTTTTATTGTTAATCAAGGAGGATAAAGGGGAACAGTTTGAATGTAATGATAGATTTAAAGGTAGTGTTCGAGCTTCCCGTTTCCAGCTCACACGTCTACTCAATCCTCCCTGAGTTTCAAAACTATACAAATGAAGAAAACAAAGGAAAAAAGAGAATGAAAAATTACCATACATTCTGGGAGAGAACAAGGATTTGGCCACTCTGGCAACAAAATTTATAGCAGCTTGCCATAACCTGACGGACAGCCAGTGAGGCCACCCATAACAAAACACCAACTCCATTTCTGTTTGTGATTATTATTAGAATTGTCCTATTTTGTGATAACATTCCAATTCTGTTCAACATAATTGTCCCTTTTTCTTTTTTCTTTCTTCTTTTTTTTAATGTGTGTATGTATGTGGCTTTGGCAATAATGTTGCTGTAATGTTCATGCCAATAAAGCTTTCTTGAATTAAATTGAATTGAGAGAGAGAGACAGAGACTGTCCTAGAAAAACTGTCACAAGGTAATTTCAATTCAACTTCTGTCATCTTCAGTGAGCTTGGCCTTTGCCCCCTTCTCAAGTGACATAATTAGGCTACTGTAACAAGCATTGCGTTTAACTACATCATAAGTAACGTAGGTCCATTTTAGCTAAATGTCTACACGGTTGTCTCATGAATTAGTCTCATGTTCCAAAACAAATCCAAAAGCAAATTGTTTAATTAAATCGTGGTTATGACAGTATTAGCCACAGTATTAGCCCATCAGGGGCTAACGTTAATGTTAAGTTGGCACTTAACGTTAACGTTAAGTTGGCTGAGAGCTCAATTCATGTTGTAATCGTCGGCAAACTGGTAACGTTAGTTAAACGAATTAAACATTAAACGAGTAGTCCCAGAGCCCTAACGTCAGTAACAAGTGGAATTTGGAATAACAAATACACTAGCTAACGTTAGACCCCATGGAAATAACGTTAACATCCAAATTGTGATGTGTGCGTTTGCTAAATCAAAAGAACTCAACCTTATCAGGCTAATTAACAGTCCCAAGCTTGACATATCATCATGTAAGCCAATTAAGGTTATCATAACGCTACTGTAAGAGATTCTTATCTTAACCCATTTACGCGTACAGTCACATCAGTGTGATTTGCTATTTAGCGCGTACGCTAAAACTGGTGCAAATAGAACACTAGATTGGAAAAATTCTAGCTAATTCTAGCTTTGAGGAAACAGCAATTTAACATTAAAAAATATAGCAAATGCTAACTGAAAACTATGAGAAGCTTAGTAACGCTAATGAAAACATAATGAACGTAACGTAACACGCGCGCTACATAGCATAAAATAAGTTACATGCAAAAGGGTTAAGGCATGGGCAGTCAAAAACTGACCTCCTAGAGACGGTCTTCACTGTTCTCAGGTGCATTGCACGTGCCAAGCACAGAAGCCAGGAGCTTTTTTTGACAACTCAGAAGGTGTGGTTCTCATTACATTCCCCGTGACTCAGTCCTCACAGACCCAGACCCCCCCCCCCCCCCCCCCCCCCCCGCATTTCAAAAACTCATTGGATCTACACAAATCACAGAAATTACCTGTTTTGGATTGAAAACGGTGATTTTCGCCGAAAAGTGACAAGTTTGCATCCCTGCACTTCAGAGATGAGTGATCTTTTTTGACCTACCCATTTCCTTTGTTGGATTAGAAAACAGAATAAGGGGCTTTAAATGATTATGCAGTTTGGGGAGGAATGTGTACAATTCCACAGAAAATGATGCAATCCCCATGATAAGATATGAATGGATTTCACTGCTATACAGTTAGGTGCTTATAGTCCTCCTATTACACCCAGGGGAGAGGGGGTAAGAATGGAATAGAGGGGGTAAGAGGGGAAGAGAGACAGTGAGAGAAGGAGAGTGGGTGAGAGGGAGTGAGAGTGGGTAAAAGGGAAAGAGAGGGAGGAAGTGGGTGAGAGGGAGAGAGAGGGAGTGAGAGTGGGTGGGGAAGGGTGTTGGGGGGGGGGGCACACTCACGGCCTTATGCTGAGGCTGTAGGGGGGGCTGGACACCATCATCTGACTGAGAGCCGAGACGATGATGAGGATGAGGATGGGCATCAGCTGGACAAAGAGTGCCAGTCCGCCCTACACAGAGAAGGCAGATACTCAGACAGTGACCTAACACATTTAACATCGTACGCAGAGAACACAGACGTTCAGTGACCTCACATAATGCTTTGTCACAGCAGGCCGGTAAGCACAGAACCAGAGGAGGAAAACCCCAGCTTCAGAAAGTAAAAGTCCTGCCACGTATTTGTTCCACCCATGCACTACACCAGCTGAATTTAATTAGCACAATTCTTCAGCCAGGTAGAGGAGCTAATTAGTGAAATCACCTTGTTTAGTGAATGGCTAGAATACATGGTAGGACTTTTCCACCTCTTTACAGAACTAACACATAAAGAGATCTGCCTTGTTAATCTTGGCAGCTATAAAGTCTTTTATGTACATCCCTACCTACCAAACACTTGTGGCTAAAAAGCTGAAGCTATAAACATAAGGCATAAACACACTTAATCAAAAGGAGCAACACTTAATATACATTCAGAGGGGAATGCAGAATTAAGCTGCGAGAGCAAAAAGGAAGACTGAAGGAGGACTGCAGCAGCTGTATCGTTACATGTCAATGGTGACGAATGCTGATCTGGGCAAGAGTGGCACGGAGAGCGCTTTCAAAAACAGACGAGAAGGTCCGGTCTGATTCCTCCTTTCTCGTGAGGTGCTGCTCTCACAGTCAAGGAAAAACAACCCTCCATGCCAGGCATTTGTTTTAAGCCAGATCCACGGGATAGCTTGCATCTGCAATGTGTGCTTAACTCCCTTTACTTTCACCTTAGAGGCCTGAAAACGGACTGGTCATGGAGGGGATGCAGCCGGGACAGGGAAGTTTATTGCTCACGAAGCAGAGCCTTGTACTCACGTCTCCCTGCTGGTCTCGGCGCTCCGCTCTCTGGTTGTAGGGGTAGCGCATTCTCCCATTACTGTACACGTGCACGTTACCTTGGAGGGCAGAAACACAAGAATGGGGAGTTTCATTCACCTGGGGGATCTCTAGAATCCATTCTGTATTCAGCAGCTGGAAAACACTACCATTTCATGCTGGTTTGAGTAAAGCACTAGTTTCTGCTAGCAATGAGAAAAATTATAAAGTGTCGAAGCAGTTTAAGCTATTGTGTTGCAGTTTCCTTAATACATATAAAACAAAGCCTCTTAATAGAGTTTCCCAAATACAAATACGGAAAGACCTCTTCATAAACTACATGTTGATTACCACTGTGTTACAAAACCTTGCTTTGCAGTAATTTTTGACTGTTGACTCTTCTATTAGTTAGTGTTTTGCTGAGCAGGCATGATCACTATGATCTGACTGGTCTGCCACCCTGTCTGTCAGGTTTTATGATGAGATGCAGGAGAAACTATAGAGATCATGGACACAGCTCAGCAGAACTGTGCAGAGGGGAAAGGAAACTGCAGCTCACAAACAAACAATTCATTACTCCACCACTCATGGGAAGGCTCCCGGCTCCCACACTACCAACATTCAATTAAAATCAACATTCAAATGAAGGGAGGAGAGAGAACGAAAATATGAGAGAAAGAGTGGGCAAGAGAGAGCAAGATAGAGGGAGCAAGACAGAGCATGAAAGGCCCTGTTTACACTTGGTTTTAAAATGCATCTTGAACGATCGGATCACAAGTGGACAGACGAGTCACATCGCTGTTTACACCTGTGTCTAACATGCGTCTCCAAGGTGTCCAGCCGACCACTTGTGTTCAGATTTCGTTACTGCCTACGTCACCCCGCCTACAGTCATTACGTCAGCCTCTGTCACCAGACAAGCGCCAGATTTGTTTAGCAAGGGGTAGCTAAGAAAACAAAAATGTTTCAAGAACTAATATACATGTACGGGCTAACTGTTGAGATTGGTGAGACAAAGTCATCTGCGACTTCCAACAGGGCGCAGGACAAAACAAAAAAGGAAAAATGTTAGAAAAGCATTTTTTTCAAGCGCTGGTGCACTGTCTCCAAAACAACCACCTCGTCCTGCATTGATGACGTATTTTCCTGTTACGTCTTGTCTGGGACACACCAAGATGCATTAGCATTTACACTACAAAAGATATGTGGTCAGATGCGCCCCAGACCACCTCGGCATGTGGTTTGAGTGATCGGATCACAATGCGTCTTGGTGGTCATTTACACTTGTATTTAGCGCTGTACACTTGTGATCCGATCACCCGAGACGCATTTTAAAACCAAGTGTAAACGGGGCCAAAGTTAGAAAGACGGAGAGCCAGGGAGAATGTGAGGGAGAGAGTTTGAGAGAGACAGTCAGTGAGACACAGTGTGAGAGTGAGAAAGAGAGAGAGCAAGAGAACAAGCGAGCTAGAGGGAGAAAGGGTGAGAGAGGGACCCACTTGATGGGAAGCCACCTCCAAAAAACATGTTGAACAGGTCTTCGGGGGAGATATCTGCCTCAAAGTGGCCGTGTGAGTGCCCGGGTTTGGGTGAATGTGCTTTTTCCTCACCAAACTGGTCATACTGCTGCCGCTTCTCTGTGTTGCTGAGAACAGCATACGCATTTCCAATGGCTGTTGCAAAAAAACAAAGCATAAAAAGAAACTGAACTATCATATGACACATAACTGGTCTGACAGTTGGAAGAAAGATGAACGGTGAAAAGGGTCAGCAGAACCTACCCTTGAGAATAAAAGGTCTACTGACACCCTCATATTCACATGTATTTGTTTGACAAACCTTTTTATCTACAGCCACTTAGAAAAAGTGCATTCAACAGAGACAGGCAAGTAGCTGCACAGGTACCACATCATTAGTACCATCTTTGAAAGCACTATCAGATTTTCCACTAAGCTTTTACTGCTGTTTGGACGTGGGGGGGACGACTGAGACATGATTGAAATTGGTGGCGTTTGAGTCTGCACTGTCCTCACGTGCAAATGTGCCAGTTCAGCTGCGACTTTCATTTTCACCTTTAAATGCCTCTGTGGCACCAGGAGCATGGTTTTTATCAGGGTGGAACTTCAACGCCAGTTTTCTGTATGCCCTTTTCAAGTCGTCCTCGGAGGCATCCTTGCCGACTCCAAGAATCTCATAATAGTCTTTACACTGTTTTATTCTGGAAGGAACACAAGGCAATAGAGAGAAACCAGAAAGCAAATGATTTTGTTTCTGTATGATAGTTGAGCTATTCTGAGAAACTCTGCTTACTGTAAATAATGAGCAGGACAGATATAATCAGGGGAGTGACATGGGGGCAAAAGCAGCCAACAACATAAAAAAGGAATGAAGCTGGCCAACATGCAAGGAAATGTCACTGGGAACCTTGTGACACACATATACTTGCACCCTCTGACACAGAATCTTGTATATTCTTAATTCTGCTACGCTTAAATGGCGGCACCTCTTCACGGCGTCCAGCTGCTCCAAGGTGTAGGATTTTGCCATGTCTGTGGGTTTCTCCGCTGTCGGGCTTGTCTCCTCTGTCTGTCTCTGCTTACGCAGCCTGGGGCCATCGCTAGAGCTGGACTGCTCACTCCGGCCAGACGCCTGACCGTTCTGTGCTATTGAGTCAAGCAGCTCTAGAAACAGATAAGTGAAGGCTTAAATTGATACCAAAATGTGTACCTCAAACTCTCACAGGAAACAAGACATACACGAAGGTGTCGAGACCTTCTCAAAACCAGAAGAGTAGCCTACAACAAAAATATAGGGGTGTTGTAAATAGGCATTTAAACAAGATAACAGAGGGGAATTCAGTAAAATGATGAATGACCCCTGACACCTACTTCAGAGAGTTCTTCATAAAATCGTCAATGTAGGCAGAGGAATGCTCAGTTTCTCATCTGTTTTTCCCCTCTTTTTTCCGCTGATCTTAAGACCGTCCTATGACTCAGGAAGGCACATTTTTAATTCCCGTCATGTGCATTGACTCCAGGCTCTTGGCTAAACTCCAACTTTATTCGTCTAATATTTTGCTTAGAGCATTTATAATTATCCCTGTTTTCATATTCCGCGGCTTTTCATTAGTTAGCATTACAATAACTTGCATTTTAATGCAAGGATTTAGACTAGGATTTAGCATTTATACTACCCTGAACATAACCAAGTGAAAATAGCAGAGCTAGGCAGCTATCAAGCTGAGACAGGAGTTTGAATGCAAGCGTTAGTTATATCACATTTTTCAATCGCCAAAATAAAAAGGATTGTAATTAGCTAGTCTACAATCGTATCTAGACTACCTATGACTTGCACGCTAGCTATGGGTAGCTGGTTAAATCATGTCCCTAGTTGACTGCAAAAGTCTCTCTAGCTAACGTTAAGTAACGTTATCTCGGTTAAAGTTAAGCAACCTGGACGTGAAAACAGTAGCTAGAAGTCCAGCTGGGAGAACAGATGTGATGAAATGTGATAACTAATCACCGTGTCGATCTTAAATCATTCCCATGACACTTATATATATGACTCTGTTCATAGTAATGGACGTTGTACTTAGTTAGCCAGCTAGCTAGCTAGTTTCACCCAGTGTTGACGGTAACTGCAAGTTTATACAAGGTAAATGAGTATTTCAATGACATCTGAAATGCAGCGCTAACTTATCCATGGCACTGTATAGTTATCGGATATTAACACAACGAAAGAAGAGAAAAAACACAATCTTTAAAAACAAATGACCCTACTTTCATCCCCAAGTATGACCCAGAATCTTACCAATACCTCAAAGTACGAAAATGCAACGCCAATCATTTCCGTGACTTTGACACTGGGTGATGAAGTATTGTACGGCTAAAGTTCACACAAACTTACAGACACAGAGCTGATTCTCTCAGAAAAGTGAGGTTACTTTACATTCTGGTACCTTTCCTACCCAGGACCCCGCGAAATTTTGGCATTTGACACACTGCAGCTACTTGGAACAGTACACTGTCTGCATACACGGGACTACAACTACCGGAAACTCCACGCTGCTGAATTTCTTGCGCATGCGCACTTGCCGCCCCAGTTTTCCATGGGACCTCCCTGAGATGGCCTTCGCTCCGTCAGGCAGAATCTAAATCCTGGGTTTGACATCGTGTCGTTTACTTTTGCTTACAAAACTACCACTGCAAGGACATCTTACCTGTTACCTTATCCGAAGGAAATAGTTTGTATGCCTTTTCTAGAAACCTCTGAGCTTTCTCTGGCTGGTTATTTCTTAGTGCTGTGACCGCAATCTCAATGCAGCGCTCCGCTTCGTCTCTGTTTGATTCCATCCCGACAGCGGAACTACCGAAGTGCCGTAAGGCGCTTTAGGATGGCGTCAGAATAATTGACTTAAGACAGGAACGTAAATAATGCGTCATTGTACAAAAACCGTTCATTCTGGCCGCATGAGAAGGACAAATAAGGTTGTAAAGAAGTTGCGCTTAGCTGAAGCGTGATGATCTGTCAATCGGTAATGCATTGCGAAAAAGTTGTTTGTGAAATAATATCAGATAATATCTGTTTTTCCCCTTTCAGCTACAGTATGTCTACACTTTGATTAAGATCAATAGTCCCATACTTGAAGTGCAGAGCTGTTTGTGCTGTAGGACACGTTAATCTATGCAGTGCCTCAAAGGATGTGATGACTACTGAGGATCTTGGAAACTCAGAAGGACCATTTCCTGAGGAAAAAAAGAGAAAGAAACTCAGAAAGTTACCACGGACTGATGTAAGGTCCTGGGAAGAAAGATTGTCTGATGTAGTAACTCCACTATGGCGTCTGAGCTACGAGGACCAGCTTCAGTTGAAGTATGACCAGCAGAGGAAGATCCTCCTCAAGATGTGTGATCTCCTTAGAGCAGAGTGTCAGAAATCTGTCATGGACGAGGAGGCATCCTCCATTTTCCCTACTGCCCATACGACCATCACCGGTCAAGGAGGGCTACTGCAGCAAGTCTACCTTCTCGGTCAACAGGGGGGCAGATGGCAACCCAAAGACAGTGGGGTTCTACGTGGGCACCGGGAGGACCCATGATATCGTCTGCGTCCACGTCGACCACCTCCTGACCACGCCAGAGAGGCATAAGCTGGTGGCGAGGCACTAAGAGGCCTTCATCCGTATCTCCCCCCTGGAGCCCTGCTTCCTCCACAGGGGCGGGCACTGGCGGGAGATCACGGTGAAGACTAACATGACGGGAGATGTCATGGCCATTGTGTACTTCCACCCCCAAAGCTTAACCTCTGAGGAGATTAGCATCCACAAAGCAGCCCTTCTGGAGTATTTCACCCAGGGGCCTGGCACAGCCTGCCAGCTGGACTCCCTGTACTTCCAGGAGAGCTCCATGATGCACTGCAGCAGTGAGCGCTCCCCCTACCAGCTCCTGTACGGTGTGCCGTACATTTATGAGGAGGTGCTAGGCTTTAAGTTCCGGATCTCTGCCAACGCCTTCTTCCAAGTGAACACTGCAGCAGCGGAAGTCCTATATGGGGCAGTGGCGGAGCTGGGTGGCAAGGCTTGGGGTGGAACACTCCTGGATGTGTGCAGTGGCATTGGAGCCATCGGAATCTCAATGTCTGGTCACACAGAGAGGGTGATCGGCATTGAGGTCGTGGAGCAGGCCGTGAGGGATGCCCAGGACAATGCCTCTGTCAATGGTGCACTGAACTGCAAGTTTCTGCCAGGGAAGGCGGAGGTGGTGCTGCCCCAGCTGATGTCCTCGCTGAGCTCAGAGCAGGCTGTGACAGCGGTGGCTAACCCTTCTCGAGCAGGGCTGCACTACCGCGTGATGCAGGCTCTCCGGAACCTCCCCAACATCCACCGGCTCATTTATGTGTCCTGCAAACCAGAGGGCGAGGCCATGAGGAACTTCCTCGAGCTCTGCTGCCCCCCGGACCTACAAAAGACGCTAATAGGAGAGCCTTTCGCCCCGTCCATCGCGGTCCCAGTAGACATGTTTCCCCACACCACACACTGTGAGCTTGTGCTGGTGTTTGAAAGATAGCAACTGCTGGAAAACTTTTAAATATATGAGGCTGTTGCTGGGCCAAACGCTTCAATGCAGCACGTGACATTCATTTTAGGGTGATGTACTAAAAGGATTTAATGTAAAAGTGATCAACCTCGAAATCTGAAGTATAACCTGTCGCAACAGCTTGATTTATATGAAAGATGTTCTTGATCATATCTAAGTTTCATTAATGTTTAATACTATTGTTTATGGTCACATTATTACCAGCTCAGATACATGGCCACGTTGTTTCACTAGATGGCGCTGGAATGCTAGTCTTGCTCATAAATTCATGCTTGCCCTCAGCAACAAAAAAGAAGCCACAGCAGGTAACGGAATTGCTGCAAGGTTCACAGTGGAAACCTTGAATGTTGTCATCGTGAATAAGGCAAGCAGCTATGCAAAGATATCATAAATAAAAGCCAGTCTCTTGAATCCTCATATTGTGTCTGACTTTCTGTGCTACATTTTCACACCATCCTCAGGACAATATAGTGCAAAACGCCATGCAGCAAACTCCACTGATATTCAAACCAATCAGAGAAATGAGACAGATCTGCATTATATTAATCACAAAATCCTACTGCCTAATATATTTACAGAAAAAGTACCAATCTGACATGTGTCTTTGACATCTTAATGGGAAATGGGGAACAGTTCAGCCCCTGACAAAGCCAAAATTTGGAGCATGCTGAGCAAGGTCCAGAATTGCTTCAGTGAAATGAACAGCTGTTCAAACAGATTCATATATAAATCTGGCCTGGATTGCAACATTGGCTAAAGCAAATCAGCTAAATCAGCTCACACTGCTGTTTTAAGATGTTACAGAGGGTGGAAAAAGGTTCTTCCTCCATTTTTTTCCATATTCATAATAATGACATTGCTTAATAGGCCAAGCATAAATAGGCTTATGTGCAATCCCCCATATCAGTTTCCAGATTGTTAACTCTGAGCAATTTCAGCTTTATTTATAATGTAGCCTTTGCCCTTTAATTATGTTTGAGAACTACGGTACATGTAAATACACGTGTATGAGTGAGGGCTGAGGAGGTCCCATAGTAAGACAGTAAGTAGTCAGAGGGGAGTAGGATGATGTTGGCAACCTCAGTGGGGAATCTGTAATGAGGATATTATATACACTATATAGACAAAAGTATTTGGCCACACCTTTTTTTCAGGGTTTGGGCTAGGCCCCTTATCTCCAGTATCTCCAGGGCAATCTTAATGTTTCAGCATACCAAGACATTTTGGACAATGCTATGCTTCCAACTTTGTGGCAACAGTTTGGGGAAGGCCCTTTTCTATTCCAACATGACTGTGCCCCAGTGCACAAAGCAAGGACTATAAAGACATGGTTTGATGAGTTCGGTGCGGAAGAACTTGACTGGCCCGCACAGAGCCCTGACCTCAACCCCATCAAGCACCTTTGGGATGAACTGGAACAGAGATTGCAAGCCAGGCCTTCTCGTGCAATATCAGTGTCTGACCTCATAAATACTCTACAGAATGAATGGGCACAAATTCCCACAGAAACACTCCAAAATCTTGTGGAAAGCCTTCCAAGAAGAGTGGAAGCTGTTATAGCTGCAAAAGGGGGACCAACTCCATATTAAAGTATGTACAGTAAAGTTATGTACAGTCCCTGTTGGTGTAATGGTCAGGCATCCGAATACTTTTGTCCATATAGTATAGCTAGCATGTTTTCAGATGAAGGGGTCACATATGTAGAGGTTGTGGTATATTAGCATGTTGGTAGACAACTTTCACAATAATAAGCTAGCTGATCTATCTTAGATAGTGTGATGTCAGTTCAATGATGCTGTATTACCAGTTTATGTTACAATACTAAGGAGTGTGTAATCATGTTGTGTAATTGTCTGTTTCCTTATGCATGTTGGATTTCAAACATTTGTTCTTCACCTTTTCTTTGACTCTGTTTTGTGCTGTTCATCACTGTTCATTTGTGGGAAGTACAAGCCAGTTAGTCAAAGTTCAACCAAAGCACATTTCACATAACCGAGTAAATTTAAAACATTTTATTTATCTGTTATTTATAAGCAGAATGTGATGAGGGTATTGTTTCTCTATCCACAAGCAAAGCACACTCTTATCTGGCCCAATCCGATAGAGCAATTCTGTCTGTAAAATTAGAGAGAAAGTCAGTTTAGCTCTTAGAACATGGTCAATATACATTTACATTTACATTTATTTATTTAGCAGATGCTTTTATCCAAAGCGACTTACAAAAGTGCATACAGTAAGTATAGTGACACTACGGGGACAGGATGTGTACAGTGCCACAATGAGACAGTTCTCAGCTGAGAGCAAGGTCTGTTTGAGGACACAGTACTATCAGATTTGTACAATTACAGCCTATAGGACAACTAATATGATACACAATATACATTTAATGCAAACAAACTAATGGAAATATTGAGCCATCTATTGTTTTACGTACAAGTCACCATGAGAGGAAATGTGTAACAACATAGTGGTTTCAACTTGATACTATACAGTATATGGTCAGAATATCATACACCAATAGAAAGAGTAGATACTGGCAGATAGAGTGTAGTGAGGGGTGGTGTTATGCAATTTGGGGCGTGTTGACAGATGTGGCAAAGGTAAAAGATGAAGACAGGGACAGAGATACAAAAAATACAGAAATGTCCAGATTTTGGCATGCATTGGGTTAGGGGATAATGCCACAGGGTTGGAATTCTGCTCACGTATCTCTGGGAACCAGTGTTTACTTTTCCGGTTTCGTCTGCTCAAGCCCCTGAAAAAGGGGGAAACAGATGTAGAAAGGCAGTTACACATGCGCACTGGCAGGCAAACGTGCCAAATGTTTAGAGTATAATATTTTCTGGGAATTCAGCTAGAGGTACATAAACATCAATTATCTCAGTTTTTTATTTCTTAAGTGGAAGCATAATCTATAATCATGTACCGCTGACTGGAGGGTGTAGTGTAGAGCATGGCAAGCTCTTAAGTTTCCATGAAATATTGTTGACGTACCCTCATGCAGATACTGTAGTCAACATAGCACGATGCAGGGTCTACACTATTTCATTTAACTCCACGATCATGATCAAAATCTGAAGTCCTGGTAATGCACAACGGTAACAACAGTGTAAGTACAGAAACATCCTAAATTTCTTTATGGCAGTCGTAGTGGTAGGGCAATTAGCGTACATACTACTTGTCAATTGTAGTAAAATGTAACGTTTTAAACCGCCGAGGCTGTTGTGCGGTGTAGCGCATTATGAATCTCTTTAGACTCATTACCTTGGCGTTGTAAGAGGGAAAAACACCCTGACCTATGTATGTGCGTGAATTACTTGGGCAATCGTTCTGAATGACAAGCTAATAAAAAGAAAACCACATAAGGAAACAAACTACTTCTATGCTAAGAAAAGTGTTACGTAATGCGAGAGTGCGCGTGTTAACGTGACTTGACTGTGACTTTGCCATGCACTTGCCCGTGAGCTCGTGGAACTGGGTGGAATGAACATGATGGTAAAACGTGAACAGCAGATAGCAGGCGACCAATGAGGGTTTCACAGTAAGGTGGTAGCAAGTTCTGTTCGACCAATTGCAGTCTTTATAACGTCGTCTCCAAAACTAATTCAGATGGTTAGGTAAACGGCATCGCCAGGAGTAACATAGCCTTCATTGTTTAGCTGTGTCCCTTTCTCAGTTATATTCAGTTTTGCTTATTGCATTGTAAAAGCAAATAACTTGCATCTCATAAGGTAAGAGGAACGTCATTGTTCGCTTTGAGACTAAACTGAATATACATACACCCTGCACGTTATTAAGTATTTTCAGACTGGAAAAGGGAAAGGGGAACACGCCCCTTTTTATAGCTGCAGGAATTGGGAGCGAATGCATGGCTGGCGCTTCCTGGCAGGATAGAACGGTTAATTTGTTAAATATTACTGTACGTAACAAAAAGGTATGTGCCGTTTTAGAGTTGCCTAAAATGACTGAGACGAAGACGAACCCTTCCGGACAAAGCAGCGGGGAGGTGGTGGGAGTGTCATCCACCGTGGAAGATGTTTTCGATGACACTTACAAGGAAAAAGAGGGTCCCAAACCGCCAAGGAAAATCGTGTGGAGAAACATTGTGTTAATGACATTATTGCACATAGGAGCTCTATATGGAGTCATCATTCTGCCCTCCGCCTCGGTTCTGACCTTGGGGTGGTGTAAGTATAAAATCGTAAAATTTTCTCTTGCACGACCAAACTGGCATGTAATCACAAGATGTACTGTCGTTGACTTTGCGAACTTTGGGCGAGATGGGATGGGAATAGTCCATGTATTCATTCCTACTGTGAAGAGTTGTTATCGTTGGATGATGTCACACCAGATTTTGCGTCTGATAGTAAATCGTGTCCGCCCACCTCTCGAAATATAGGTCATGGAAAGGCTTACTTGGCAATTTTATTTACCATTAAACAAACTTAAAAATAACGCTGCGTCACCGTTTTAACTGCTGGATTTATTTTGCAAGAAGCTGCAACTCACTTTTATAGCAGGGCACTGAACAGCTGGTGATCATTTTAGGTCTGCATTTCCAGTGGTTGGACGATACTTTTCAGACCTACACTTTGGATAACTGGCACAAGACAATAATTGGCGCAACGAGCGCATGTGAGGAGCATTTGTCAACCAATTTAGCTGCAGATTACTCTGCTAAAATAAAACATGAGATCTGTCTTGTCTCTCTATCGAGAAGTCATGTTACTGTGGACACGCTCAGCACAAATAGTCAAAGTACATGACATCGCTTACATTTTAAACGTAGAAACGTTTTTCCCCCCAAACTCTCACAGTGTACAAATGCAGGGGGCTGGACTACAAATGGGAGAAAATCATAATTTGCAAGTATGTTGAAAGACGTCCTTTCGTTTATTTAGACCACCGTTAACCTGTTAACACACACTGAAAAGACTTTGAACATAAGTTATATGGTGCAGCTGTGTTTGAATAACTACAACGGATCTTTTATTCAGGCCAAGGCGTGATTCTTTTGTGCGGAGTGAGTAGAATGATGGGGCTTACATATGTGAATAAATGGGCCCTGCCACGAATAACCACAGTAGTTCTCAGCTGACAACTGTTTTCCCAACAGCAATCACAACGGTCTGGCAAAGGCATATTACAAGTATAAGTTCTCGCATGGAAGTTAGTGGCTTTGGCATTCATTAAACGCGTCGAACTGTACATAGGGTAATCCTGTCATTATAGCTAGATATTAAGTTAATTTTATGTTTAGACATTTCTTAGCTCGTTAATGAAGTGGTGGGATTATAAGTAAAATGTCTTATTAAAGCTACTTGCAGGGTCATTTCTAGGTGAGGAGGCCAAAATGAAAGCTGTTTGTTTGTTTATTTAATGCATTAGATGTCTGGAAATCATACTCTCGCATATTGTCATGTACGAATAATCATGTCATGTATCCTGCCATTAGCAATCTTACTCCTGTAGTGAGGCAGCTCTCCTGCTTCACCAGTTGATTTGAATGGAAATTATCTGGCTTCATATGGAGTCACTGTAAACTAATGGGGTTTAACAGATGTTGCTGGAGTACTGGTGAGCTAATGGCTAGCTGCTGTGAATGCTGTAAAACAAAATGTTAACAAGCAAACTGGCAAGAAATGGATTGGATGTTCATTTACTGTTTCATCCTAATGAAGACGATGGCAAGAGGTAGGCTATGTAATGAAATCAAACACCGTATGTAGACACAATTTGTTGCTGTCCCTTGTCCTTATTGGTTATTTCCTCACACATTTGTAATTTTTAGAGCCCAGACGTGGTGTGCTCAGGGAGTAACTGACTCTGGAAAGCAGCTCAGTTCCCCGTTAGAGTAGGCCTACGTCAGATCTCCACAGCCCCCAAACAACCCCCCAACACACAAATTCATACGCCCGCTGGCTGCACTGTCAGCCGTTTTACTCCCAGATGACAAGAGTTCAGTTCTGCATGTCATCTGTTGGTTGTGGATATCCACAATTGACATTGTGATTGGCTCATAAATTAGCTGCCGCGTCCACAGATTGTTTTTAGATTTTATCTATTTCTATTATGTACAATTTAGTGAATCATTGCTATGAGATTAAGCAGTTTTTGTGTTTATTTTCCCTGTAAACCAAAAATAGATGCTGTTTATGAAGGAAAATCCGCACTATAGATATCCAGGGAAAATTGATTAAGTGTTAAATTCAGGACTCTACCCACCTTATTCCTGGGGGCGCTACTGTGTAAGGCTGTGTTCACACGTAGCGTCTTTTTTGATGAAAAACGCTGGCCAGAGCATTTTTTCCAAGTAAAAAGCAGTTGAGAGCGTCTTTTGTTGCCATAACAACGGTAGCATATACAGTAGCATGTTATTAGCGATCTAGCTGGCTATACATTGTTGCAGAGCTAACGTTAGGTAACAGGCTAGTTTTGCTAACGACAAGCAGTAAACACAAACACTTTCCAGAAAGTCCTATGATCCGTCCAATTTGACTCCAAACGGCATCTTCATGATGATACCGTTTAACTGTCATGTGCAGTTCACTGTGCTCAGAAACTAGCACAATTAACTTCTCCACCGCTACCTTCTCCATCTCCGCCTGTGATTGGTCAGATGGCAAAAAAAGCGCTTGACGTAGTGCGTTTTTCTCTGAGAAGTTGAACTTGAAAACTGAAGTTGAACTGGAAAAAAAGCTGCAGAAAAAGACGCCGGCGACGACGTTAAAAAAACGCTCAGGACGTTTTTGAAAACACGGTCGACTCCATAGGATTATTATGTAAAACAGACACTGACAGCTTCAAAAAAGACGCTACAACACAGCCTAGACGATCATGGGTGCAACTTCCGGTGAAGCAGCGGAAGTAGCCGTAAGCGGCAACAATTTATGCTTCCGAGTGGCTATCCACCGACGGCGGTTCGTTCAAACGCGTCTAACATATGTAGTGTTACATATATTGCTTTTTGAGGGAATGTATTTCTTTCTGTGTCATTAGCGTTGCCTGAAATGGCATTACATAGCTCGGGTACGTGTTGCGCCGTTCGCTGCTGTACAAATAACCAGGCTAAGCTAAATGTGTGGCTTCAACAACAATACTTTGATCATGCGCCAAAAACAAAGAAGGACTGTAGCTGTCATCAGTTGTAGAGTTTCTGTCGCCTGCCAAAAGGTGATGAATCGAGACGATATTGGTTGAAGAATCTATCTTTAAAGAGACCACCTAAAACGCTTTATGTATATTCATGTCACTTTGTTGACAGGAAACAAACGGAGGCAAACCCATGTCCTACTTTGTGGTTTGGCTACGAACGACCACCAGGTTGATATAAATGTATTTAATAATATCTGTGTCTAATTCATAGTACAATAAAAACAATGTTTCTAACAATGAAAATGAGTCTGTCATCTATGACAATGTGGACCAAAAGTTAGACGTGTGACTGTATCTACCTTTTGAAGAAATAAAACAAAAATGGCCAGATGGGTCAGCAAAGATCCCTAAAAGAATTCAAAAGAGATACAGTTGCTGGATTTAAAGTTATATCCACTAATGAATGAATAACATGGCGCACTTAACGCTAGCTAGTTAGTTAACTAACGTTAGATTGCTAGCTAGCTAGCAAACGGTACTTAAGATCAGAAGTCAATACCTTGGCTTGCAGTACGAATGTTAATATATTTATAATATACAGAATTTTGCGCTGTGAAAATTATTCTGATAAAAGATATCCACTGTGACCCCTCCAAACACTGTGTACATTTGGTTAAATGGGGAAAAAGGCTGGTCGTGCACTCTAGAACTGAACCATGTCATTCTGACATTGGAATGTCTTCGTTAAGTTTTCACTGTAGTGCCCTCCTCTTAGGTGCTTTCCTTCATGGTAAAAAATTGACATTAATAACGCCTGATCCCTTACTGCATGCATTCATCTGACTCTCTGTCTCTATATTCCTATCAGAAAGAAATAGAGGGAATTGCTGAAAAAACGCACACTCAATTTTCCCTGTAGAATACCTTTTTTTAAAACTGTATACCCCTCAAACTTGTATAATTTACTGTTTAAGTCAAGAAAGTTATTTTAAGTCATTATTTCCTCCACCCCTGTACCTTAACTCAGTAAATCTGTGGAGCTGCTCGATGTAAGCACCCTGTAGAATCTATGGTGTGTTTTTATTGTTCCCTAGCAACCTAACTATACATAAATTATAATGACTGCATGTGGGATATTTTTAAGAAAGCATGTGATTATTAAGTACATAAATGGCAGACTTTAACAACAAATGGTTAAATTCATCTCAGACAGACTCACTTTCACAGAGAGAGAGAGCGGCTTGGATTTCTGAAGGCTCATCTCATAAAAAGAATGCGTGTTTTTCTCCTGCGTGGCTGAAATGGCCAAAGCTGCATAATTCTGTTGGTGGAACAATGAACAAGTGCTGCTGTAATAGGCATGCTATTGTGCATCTGGGGAAGCGGTGGCGTGTTGTTCCTAGCCGGGCATAGCCTGAGGCCCTGCAAGCCCCCCCCCCCCCCCAGCAGCCTCGTCCAACAGAGCACAGAAAGGCATTGAGCAATTGGGGGCAGTAGACGTGAGCAGAAACATACACTCACTGTCCCCCCCAACAGAAACCATCTGAGTTATGCACGCGGTTGGCGTGCAGCCGTTAACCAAGTTCCCTCCCTGTCTTCCCAGCTGTGGTGTGTTTCCTCATAAGTGCGCTGGGGGTGACGGCGGGGGCTCATCGGCTTTGGAGCCACAGGTCCTACAAGGCTTCGCTGCCTCTGCGAGTCTTCCTTGCCGTTGGGAATTCAATGGCCTTTCAGGTAACTCACAGCTCTGGGACTGTCCCTGTAAGTTTGCCACCTTCATTCATTTCTTTACTTAGCTCTGCCCCTGCTTTTACAGGTACATTTGAGGACAGTTTTGATATACTATCACGAGTCAATTTTTGTCACATGTGCACTGTAGCTACTATGAGCTGGAAGCGCCTGAATGCAGGCTTCCTCCCAGGCATCCAGAGTGACTTCCACAGCTCATATTTTTCACATTACCTATTTATACAGCTGGATATATGCTGAGGTGGATCAGGCTAGGTTCCTTGTCAAAGGGTACAACAGCACTACAGTACAGTACAACCCACTGGGGAATGGGATCAGCATCCTTTGAGGCACCAGCCGTGCTTACTACTGAACTCCACTCTAACAGCTAATCTATGTCTAAAATAGTGTCGGTTCCAATGTTGCCAGTGGTTTTTCCACAGCACCCCTGCTGGTCCCATGTGCCTGATTGCCCGCTGCAGTATCTATTTGAAGATTTCTACTCTACAAGGGGAGTAACTCCCCAGAACTCCAGGACCAACCCACTGAACCACCCGAAAATGAGTCCATGTACAGTGCTGGCCAAAAGTATTGGCACCCCTGCAATTCTGTCAGATAATGCTCAATTTCTCCCAGAAAATGATTGCAATTACAAATGTTTTGGTAGTAATATCTTCATTTATTTTGCTTGCAATGAAAAAACACAAAAGAATGAAAAAAAAATTAAATCAATTATCATTTTACACAAAACTCCAAAAATGGACCGGACAAAAGTATTGGCACCCTCAGCCTAATACTTGGTAGCACAACCTTTGGACAAAATAACTGCGAACAACCGCTTCCGGTATCCATCAATGAGTTTCTTACAATGCTCTGCTGGAATTTTAGACCATTCTTCTTTGGCAAACTGCTCCAGCTCCCTGAGATTTGAAGGGTGCCTTCTCCAAACTGCCATTTTCAGATCTCTCCACAAGTGTTCTATGGGATTCAGGTCTGGACTCATTGCTGGCCACTTTAGAAGTCTCCAGTGCTTTCCCTCAAACCATTTTCTAGTGCTTTTTGAAGTGTGCTTTGGGTCATTGTCCTGCTGGAAGACCCATGACCTCTGAGGGAGACCCAGCTTTCTCACACTGGGCCCTACATTACGCTGCAAAATTTGTTGGTAGTCTTCAGACTTCATTATGCCATGCACACGGTCAAGCAGTCCAGTGCCAGAGGCAGCAAAGCAACCCCAAAACATCAGGGAACCTCCGCCATGTTTGACTGTGGGGACCGTGTTCTTTTCTTTGAAGGCCTCGTTTTTTTTCCTGTAAACTCTATGTTGATGCCTTTTCCCAAAAAGCTCTACTTTTGTCTCATCTGACCAGAGAACATTCTTCCAAAATGTTTTTGGCTTTCTCAGGTAAGTTTTAGCAAACTCCAGCCTGGCTTTTTTATGTCTCTGGGTCAGAAGTGGAGTCTTCCTGGGTATCCTACCATAGAGTCCCTTTTCATTCAGACACCGACGGATAGTACGGGTTGACACTGTTGTACCCTCGGACTGCAGGACAGCTTGAACTTGTCTGGATGTTAGTCGAGGTTCTTTATCCACCATCCGCACAATCTTTCGTTGAAATCTCTCGTCAATTTTTCTTTTCCGTCCACATCTAGGGAGGTTAGCCACAGTGCCATGGGCTTTAAACCTATTGATGACACTGCGCGCGGTAGACACAGGAACATTCAGGTCTTTGGAGATGGACTTGTAGCCTTGAGATTGCCCATGCTTCCTCACAATTTTGCTTCTCAAGTCCTCAGACAGTTCTTTGGTCTTCTTTCTTTTCTCCATACTCAATGTGGTACACACAAGGACACAGGACAGAGGTTGAGTCAACTTTAATCCATTTTAACTGGCTGCAAGTGTGATTTAGTGATTGCCACCACCTGTTATGTGTCACAGGTAAGTAACAGGTGCTGTTAATTACACAAATTAGAGAAGCATCACATGATTTTTCAAAGGGTGCCAATACTTTTGTCCGGCCCATTTTTGGAGTTTTGTGTAAATTGATACTTGATTTGACTTTTTTTTCTTTCTCTTTTGTGTTTTTTTATTGCAAGCAAAATAAATGAAGATATTACTACCAAAACATTTGTAATTGCAATCATTTTCTGGGAGAAATTGAGCATTATCTGACAGAATTGCAGGGGTGCCAATACTTTTGGCCAGCACTGTACATGATTTACAAACAGTGCTACAGTGGTGCTCCAGTAGGTGGCAGTGTTGAGTTTGTGAAGCATTGATAGACCCAGTGAAAAGAAGATGTTGAGTTTGGACCACTAGCAGTGGCAGTGTTCCAGATTTCATTCCGTTAGAGCCAGCAAAAAAAGATAATGGAACAGACCACCAGAGCACAACGTGAAAGCTAGCAGTGGAGTGTTGGGTTAATGGGAGGAGGAAAGTATAAGTATGTGCTTGCTGTCCATAATCATTCTGATATTTTGAGACAGATCAGTAAGTTTCTTCAAATTCGTATTTGCCAAAGATTAGGGCCAGTGAAAATAATAAAGCTATGTGCAAGATAGAAGAATATAAGGTATGCTGTATATGTCTTGGAGTTCTATCGATGTAAAGGATGAGCACACCGTATATTAATTAATGGGTTACCATTAATGGGTTTTAATGCAAAGCCAATTTCTCCCACCTTTATGTGTAGCTGGTCCATCAGAAGGCAAAGGCATTCAACTGGCTTATGTAAAAGTGCCTTAAAACTGACAAATGACAGCTGGCTGTACAGCCCCACTGTGATTTGTCTTTAAATGACATCAAGCAGTGTGTGGCCTCAGCTGCCTCTTAAGGGCAGATTTGGAAATTTAGCTTGCGTTGTTAAACAGGAAAGCATGTATCATTTTGAGCATGACATGCCGTCAGGAGTACTCTCAGGGTGTCTGAAGGAGGTGGTAACTGTAAGGTACAGCAATCAGAAGGTGATATTTTCAAATTAGACTCCTTTTAATGCTAAAGCATACATTGAGCATCAGGCTTCCATTGAAGTTCCACGCACTGGGAATGATTCGCAGGGGAATTGTTTGGTTGCATACTCCCAGGTATACATCCAGTCCGAGAACCTTTACCGTTCCATTCTTGGAACGTCCAATTACACGCTTGTCCCGGGTTTCATTTTTCCCTCCTACAAGTAGCACTGTTAGCTGCAGCATCTGTAACTCTCCCCCCTTTTTGCTCCACGTTCCCCCAGAATGACATCTTGGAGTGGGCTCGCGATCACAGGGTCCACCACAAGTACTCAGAGACTGATGCGGACCCGCATAATGCCGTGCGAGGCTTCTTCTTTGCTCACATTGGCTGGCTTCTGGTGCGCAAGCACCCTGACGTGATTGAGAAGGGCCGCCGACTGGAGCTCAATGACCTGAAGGCAGACAAAGTCGTCATGTTCCAGAGAAAGTGAGCGCCATTTCCCGGGTCATGCACCACACTCTCCCTGTCAGCTTTTTGCTTTGGGCAATGCACCATTTTACGATAGCGCCGTTCAACTCTGTGGGATTTTACTCTTCTGTGTTGGCAAATGCCAAAATTTATAAACCTTGAGGCATTTTCCATTCATTCTTTTATTGTTTTTAAGGTAAAAACTCAGAAAACTAAACATGCATAACAAAGAAACAATGTGCAAAACATGCCATTGGTGTTAAAGATTACATATAGAGCTATACAGCTTCCCTATACAGTAGAGAAGAAGTTGAACAATGAATTCATAGTTTGATGGAACTTAAAAATGTTGGTTAAAAAACCTATATTCAGTATACTCAGACTACATTTTAAATTGAACCTTTCTTTTTGGAAATCGTGATTTTTATGACTTTTCTGTGCATAATCTTTGAAATGGCATCCTATCAATAGAACATTTTGTTTTAGTTGCCTTTAATTGTAATGTTGCTTACAATTAGCATAGCATAGAGCATAGAGAACTTTCTTTAAAAGCCTTCAAAATCCCATACATGGAAACCACTCTGCTGGCAGTTGTGAGCAAATAGGTTTTTTTGAGTTGGCAAGGTTAGAGAAAACTTCAAACTAAGTGTCTGTTCTCTCTTGATTTTAGTTTAATTTTAGCCAAATTTAAATCATAAGTAATAATTGGTGCAGATTGTCAGTGGACTGAATTTCTTCACTTTAGCCCTGCATGGTGAAACTGTCAGTGTCAGAATGTCCCTGGTTTCTTTGGGCAGATGGATAGGTGGACTCATGGTTATGCCAAGGCTCCCATCAGCCCACATTCAAAGTACGATTCTTAGTTGCCCAGCATGCGCTGGGGCAACCCTGAGTCAGGAGGAAACCTTGCTCCAAAAAGCAGAGTACCAACTGGGTTCAGATATTCATTACCTATTGCTGACTCCTCCCAGTTCCAAAGCATGCTACAGCAAAACATTCACTTATACAGTTTACATAGCATGCATTTGTATCACATCACTGATGAACACACATTAAGCTTTTTGTTACATTACATTACATTACATACATGTTTTGGAGATGCTGCTGTATGTGTCACTGCTGTGTGAGTGCTGGGCTGTGTGCTCCCCCTCTGCAGGTACTACAAGTTGTCTGTGCTGGTGATGTGCTTCCTGGTGCCCATGCTGGTTCCCTGGTACCTGTGGGGGGAGTCTCTGTGGGTGGGCTACTTTGTCCCTGGCCTGCTGCGCTACACTATTGTGCTGAACGCCACTTGGCTGGTCAACAGTGCTGCCCACATGTGGGGGAACCGCCCTTATGACCAGAGCATCAACCCACGTGAAAACAAGTTTGTCACCTTTAGCGCCATTGGTACGTGGCAACACCGATACGTGTATCAGTGCTGTTAAATCCCACTTAAGTCTCGCTCGAATCGTTGAGTGACTCTAAGAGTGGTTGGATTTGAGAATTTATTTCTTAGGACAAAGACATTTGGTTCTCAAACTACCTTTTTTCTGTTTTCAAAAAAGTGCACTTTTTAAATTCAGATCTGTCTGAATAATTATAATTATTACATAAGCCCTAGAAACAAGGCTATCTTTTGAGAAAAATATCTAAAAGTTCCCTAAAAAATTTACCTGATGAGCACAGATGTGTTTGCAGTGGATTGCAGTGCCATGTGATTGTCCCCTGCCAGAACTCTGTTTGCCTTTGATTTCAGGGGAAGGATTTCACAACTACCACCACACGTTCCCATACGACTACTCCACCAGTGAGTTTGGCTGCAAGCTGAACCTGACCACCTGCTTCATTGACCTCATGTGCTTCCTGGGTCTGGCGTGGGACCGGAAGAAGGCATCTCGCGAGCTCGTCCTGGCACGTGCCCAGCGCACAGGGGACGGCAGCCACAGGAGCGGCTAAACACCCCCCTACAACCATAACCGCTTTCAACATGCTTCAAAAACCGATGTACCAAAAGAGACCACGTTCTCCACTAACATTAGGCCGTGATTCTGCCTGGTGGCCACAGTCGCAACTTCTGTCCTTCGTACGAGAAACATGGACTCAAGGAGGGGCCTCCTCATATTTAATATTGCCCCCCCCCCCCCCGATCCTCTTGTTAATGTTTTATTATTAATTTGTCCTTAGCTGCAGCAGTGGAACTTGCATGTAATGGATAGGGAAGCAGACCATTAGCCAAAGCTGTTTGTATAGCCAAACCAGGGATGCAGTCTGTGCTGAAGGCAGGAGAATGCTCTCTGGGAACAACGCTGGCCAAAGACTGTCAAACCTGTCAAATACTTCTCTGACAGCAAGCAAGATTTCTCAAACCACAGAAAAGCTTTAATATAGTTTTTTTTATCTGTTTTTTGTTTGTTTTTGTTTCTCTATTGTGTTTAACTGATTACCTGCAAGTATTGAAGAGCTTTGACCATGTATAATTTATAATTTTATTTCTTTGAGACATGATGTTCAGATATCACAGGTCAGGATTTAATAATTGTCCACTGCCATAAATACTGTGAGTAGACTTGAATACTTGGGAAATCCAGTTAAAAATCAGTAGGCATAGGGTCTCTTTGTATGCGACTTCCTGCATTCTTATTTAACATTGCTGTAGTTCGCAGCAGCATGCTCACCACTAAACAGGATGAACTGTTCCAGTCACCAGTGTTGTTTCGTAAGACATTGGTGGCACATATGCTAATTACAGCATGTGTAGTGATTCTAGTCTTATTTCCTGAGGTGCTCTTTGCATGTCTTTCTTGGCAAATGAGAGATTTCGGTATATCATTTCCAAAATGATCTGATTATTCTTGCTGTGCGTTTGTGGCCTTTGTGCCAATGACCACGAAGGCCTGGTGAAGAGGGAGAATTTCGCCCATACGACTTACTCTGAAAACCTTTTTTAGGTACTTTCATGTCCAGTTACTCAGTTTTCTTTGTTTTGTTACTGTGTTGCTATTGAAACATCATGAGGAAAATAGCAATGTTCTATTTAGTACTCCTCTAAAATTAAGATTTTTTTCTGTTGCCCCAGTGATAAAGGGTTGAGAATCATAGCTCCTTTGTGCCATCTTTAGCAATCTGGGATAAAGGAAGCGGGAAACGAACCCAGTGCCTTATAACTTGCGTCTGTTCCTGGCCCTTCTCATACCAAGGCAAATGTGAGTTGAGTACCGAACTACAGATCAGGAAGTGGCAGTGTTTGCCCACTGCAAGGGCTGGGCTTTCAATTCAGTTGAAATTTAGATTGAATTGCCAGTCTTGGAAATACTCATATGGGTGAGGGAAGGGAGGGCTGGGGGGAGGGGAGTGGCTTGGCATTTTCTTTTGGTCTGACTGAGCGCCCACCTGCACTAATGAAGGGCCAACAAGCACTTACTAAGCTCCAAAATGGCCATAAGTTCCCATCTTCTGCTATAACCAGAAAGAGCTGTTGCTATCCTGTTTTCAGGGACTTCAGTGAACTGTTATTCTATAACGTGTATACTGTAATTCATATGTAACATTAACACTATCACTGTAATGAAACTCTGGTCTACCTTTTTACAGTGCAATTTTTTTACAGCACTGACCTTTTTAAATCTGGATGCCTTATTTAAAAAAGTTTTGCCAAGGAATGTTTGAAGCACTCTATTTACCTTAGTAAGCATCTTTTCTACAAAGGGAAAGCCTGCTGTTGTGTCATTAATCTCATCACAGAATGTTTTTCATAATCAAATAAAAAAGTTATACCCTTGCCCAAACCCTTGTTCCTGTTTGGTCTTTTTTTGGTTTTTTGGGAAAAGTGAAATTACTGTCGACTGGGCCTTTGTTTCTTTGGTAAACCTTCAAACATTATCAAATGGATGGCTGCAGAAATACCATACTCATGTTTTGGGGAAACAAAAACATCCATATTGCACCACTCAGTGTTTAACCCTTGTGTGGTGTTCGTGTTTTTGTTAATCACTCAATGTTTGTGGGTCTGGTGGACCCACAACATAATTGGGTTTTAAAACAATACAGCCATAACAATTTATGCAAAAAATACTGAACAGATGTTGACTTTGTCTCAATTACAAGCAATATAGACAGCATATATGGTTAATATTTGCCATTTACCTCTGCTAGATCACATTTCAGGTAATTTCAGGTAATTTGCACTATAAAAATACTTTGCCTAGTTTTAATATGCATAGGCTAGGCCTATATACAGAACACATTTTTTCCATAGGAATCTCGAGGGTGATTGGTGCGATTGACTATACGCATATCCCCATTAGAGCACCGCTGGGAGAACATGAGGGGGATTATGTGAACAGTCATTTCACAGCATCAATGTTCAGGTATTTGATCATATTGTACTTGATCTGACATGTAGGCTAGCCTACATTATTTTGTCATTAAAACTTCTACTTATATTCAAGACAATGAAAGACACATTAGGTGGTGATTTTCTTACAGTGGTAGTATGTAGTATCTTACAATGGCCTGAAATCCTTTGTCAGATGACATGTGATCACCATTTAATGGTGACCAGTCTGAAGGCTAGGTGGCCTGAGTCAGTGCATGATTCACACATTTTTCAGGAATCCACTCTTGGTCAGAGATTTGAACAAGGTAATATAACATGGCTCACAGTAACACAAGGGTCAGGATAGAGATGACATTTGATGTCATCAAAGCACGCTTCGCTTGCCTACAAGGCTTGCAGGTGCGTCTGGAGCAGGCATGTGAGGTGGTGGCAGCATGTGTGGTGCTCCATAACATTGCCACTATTAGAAAAGAAAGAGCACAAATCAATTTTTCCACCAGTAAAAAAAGACACATGAAATTATTCTTTTTTGATTTATGTATTTATTTATTTATTTATTTATTGGCATTCTCCCTTTCCTAAAAAATAAAAGAAAAAACTTACAGATGGTAGAGACATATTGATCAAAGGATGGCCAATGTATAGCAATACCTTGTTGTCATGTTCCAGTTTTTCTATTTCCAGGTTGTTTTTTTTAATTTGTAGCTTTTTTCTGGCAGTCGAGCTCAAGCATATGCTTATAGAGCGACCGCACACTGTCAGATCCAGCCTGCACAGCAAAACACAGAGAGAAGGAACATGGCATGCAGGATTCAGCATCATTAGTGTTACATATTGTCAGTATGAATAATCCTTTTAATAGCAAAGGAAAAGCTACCCTTTGAGTTCTCTGAGAAGAAGTAGCCATGGGTGGGGAGAGTGGTTGGTTTAGCTCCTCCTGAAAGACAATAATGCGATAGCCAAGTGAGCAAAGATTTGTTCTCTTGAAGGTTCATTCTCATTCAATAGATGTATGACCGGAAATATCAGCTCATGACAATTTGCCATACATGGCCTAGTATTAGCCTATGTTAGTCACCGTTAAATAGACATAAAAGTATAAGTGATGAAATGGGTCAACCTGGATGTGTGTGTCCGACATGGCTGACATGGTCTCCTTACCCAAGCCCTCCTGAAAAAAAAAAAAAATTAAAGAGAAAAGCTGTTAAGTTGTGCCAACATATCAGCATTGATAAATCCACAGAACTCAGTTATTTCCACATTTACCTCTACCTGAGAGTCAGATGAGGGGCATGCTGGTGGCTGGAGCAGATCAATAGTATCCCCTCAACTGTATATAAGACAGGCATGTGAACTACATAAAATTATTTTAAAATGGGCAATCAAAACAATTGATATGATACTACCCTGTACATAAAGGGTGGACATTGAGCTGCCACCAGGGTCCGAACTGACTGCCCCCTCGACCCCCTCCATTATAGAGTACCAAGGTATGTCACACTGGTGTCGGAAGTGAAATTCCCCATTCATTTTAGTCATAGGCTGCATCCGAATACTCATACTTCCAAGGGTGCAGTTTTGGTCTCAACACTGGTAGGGACACAACAACTGAGGGGACATTGGAATTATGTAATATGACTTCACTCCAAAGATAATGCGAACGAGTTTGCTCAAATATTGGTAGGGACATGTCCCTACCGTCCATATGCAAAATTACGCCCATACTTCCATACTATATAGTACGCAAAAGCAGTACGTCACAATCCGTAGGGCGTCCGAATACCTAGTAGGCATTTAACAGTAGTCGAACGGTACTCGGATGACCTACTACATCGAACGTACTACACTACACTATCCCATAAATCAGCTGGAGCCAGAATAACCAAAGAAGAAGAATTCCCTGGGAAAAAAGAGAAAGAAGACGGCGGTGTAGCCAGCTTGGTTAAGCTAACAAATCAATTGGCTGGTTATGTAACGTTAGGTTTTCGTTTTGACAGTTGACAGTTGACAGTTGACAGTCAGCTAAGTAAAGCAGACTGATTTTTAAAACATGTAAACATTTAAACATCTGGGTCAAAGGACAGGTAAGATGGCGGCGGAGTCCATACTACTTGCTCGCATACTCAGTAGTACGTACTACAGTAACGGTCAGGTAGTACGTACTTAACCGAAGTTAGTGCATACTGAGTATTCGGATGCAGCCATAGACATTTTTTAAAATGCACTTTTAAAGTACTTGTAGTGATTTATGGCTTACCATCGATTTCTGGATTATTGTGTTCCCAACTTGCGACTTAGATTGTTTATTTTAATTGTTTCGAGCTAAATTTTACATATATATTTTTTTTATCTTTTATGCTAGTACAACCAGGGGCTAAAAACTACATGTCCCATAAAACCACGGAGCTTTCTCATTCCCGCTCGCTGGCCTTGCTAGCTAGAGTGTGGCTACTCATCGATATCAGCTATCGCTATAGCAGGTAACTTGCGAGCTCTTCTTTAGCGGTCATTGCTATCAGCAATAGCAAGCTCATCGATAGCAGCAATGGTGTCGCTTAGCCATATTCTCCTCTTCTTTAAGGATGAGACCCGAAGTTTTCAGTGGGGTGAAAACCATTATAAATCAGGGCATGTGGAGGAGTTCAGTTGTTTTGAGGGCCATATCAGCGGTTTGGTCAGGACAAGCATGAGGGATAAGAGATGCAGACGTCTCTACAAAATCGACTGTAACTCGCTTAATTCTGAAATTTGGTTTGTAATAAACTTGAGAAATTGAACATGATAGTGGTTGCTTATTGGAATTAAATTCAGTTAAGGGGGCGGATGTCACAGGGGTGACTGGGACACAAACACGGACCACGGGATTTTCAGGTTCCAGGCATTTATTGGAATCGGCTGGCAGTTCGTATGACCAGAGACAGGCAGGGTTCGAAAAACAGAAAAGCAGTCCGGGGGCGAATTCAAAGTCGGGAATCGGAGCAGACAGGGTCAGGAACCAGGCAGGCGAGTAATCAGGCGATCGAGTCCAGGCGGCAGGCAGAATCAGCGAAGCGGCAATCAATCGGAAAAACTACGGCGGAGACGAGACAGGTAGAAACACTGAAACAAACTAGCAACAAGACAGAGACACGCAGGGAAGGTATAGGGCTGGGGTGACAAGGAGATGGGATGTAGGTGGGCAGGCAGGCAGGTGAAGGCGATGAGGCAATCAGGTGGGCGGAGACCAGGTGGGGAGCGGGGCGGGGCTAGAACACAAGGAAAACAAAAACAAAAGGACAGGGAAAAACAAAACACCACAGCTAAGGGGGCGGAGCTCTGCCAGCGGGTCTAATCAGCTTTATGCCAAAACATTAACCTTCTGAATAGCCACTTCCTCTGAGATATGCAGGCTCCAATCTATGAATAGGCAAAATCAAGTGTAAATTATTTAGAATTTCAGCTTTTGTGAGTTTCTCCAAAAATGGAGATTTCTGTATCTATTATTATACTGTTATAAAGCTGCCTGGTTGCTTGTTATTGTATTAATAATTAAATCAATTCATTAATAAAATAAACAAGACTTTTTTTGTTCCCCAGACTACAGTTAACCCTCTATGGTACCCATTATATCAGTGGCTAAAAAAATATTTGTAATGTTTTTCTTGCTTAAAATTGGACACTTTAACAAAATCAGTATACATTTTCATTATTTTAAAATTTATTTATTTTTTAAAAGTTTGTTGCCTCAAAGCAACATTGTACCATAATGGACAAAATTAAACATTTGATGTTTTCATACAAAAAAATTAAGCATATTTCTTCAAAACATATATTTCTTCAACTAAACACTTAAACAGATTTATTTGTTTTTTTAAACATAACAGATTACATATTTCACAATAAGTCAGATATTGTATTCAGCCGTTGCTCTCAGGCAACATTATACCATTGTGGAACAAAAA
This sequence comes from Megalops cyprinoides, assembly GCF_013368585.1. NCBI lineage: Eukaryota > Metazoa > Chordata > Actinopteri > Elopiformes > Megalopidae > Megalops > Megalops cyprinoides. The sequence goes on from NC_050597.1 coordinate 33,095,468, forward strand.
TATTTCAAAGTGATCATATTATCAATTCACCAAATATCAATCAATCAATAATATGAAATCATTATAATGACTGCTGTTTACAACTAAAAACAGTAAATAGCACCATTACCTTCTCCTTACATTCACAAGCATGCCCATACACACACAAAAGCATCCGCATGAACACGCAAGCACCCACATAAACAACACAATCTCCTTCCTCTGTTTGGCACCTCACTGCTTGCGAAACTTGAGGAAGCAATTCCTCTCAACACAGAAACACAGGTAGGTAGCACATTTTAGGCACTACACTTTTACAATTGTACAAGCTGGGTATTTGCATCTCCCTTTTTGTTCCACCCAAACAGGCCAGTGACTTGTCTCATCAAAACGCACCGGCACTGTTGGTCGTGCTTCTGCAGATGGTTTCGGCCTCTTTTCAGCTGGTTCGTCCAATGATGGTCTCCCCCTTCTCTTCGTGGTGGCCTTTTTCTCCATGCAGAGACAGCTTGCAACCTCAGCTTTGAATTTTGCCAAGCTGCACACATCCTTTTTGGGGATACCACAGTGTCTACAGTCTCTCTGGTAAAGGAGCCAGGCCTCAACAACTGTGAGATCCAACATGTGGAACACAATACTGTGGTATCACTTTTTCGATCTTATCTTTGTTCTGTAAAGGGCAATGAGTGAGTCAAGAAGATCAACCCCTCCCATCCCTTTGTTGTACGTGGTGACAATGCTTGGACATTCCACCTGGACTGTGGTCTTATTTTTCTTGTCCTATTTCATTGCAGTGGCAGTTGGATTTGCTGAAGCAAAGGTGGAAAGGAGAGTGACTGACCGGTTGTCATACCACTTCATTGCCCTGAGAGGAACCCCATTAAGCAGTGTCTCCTTTTCTTCAAAAGTTCCCCTCCCTCTCTTTTTCATGTCTGCATCTTCAGAAAAACTGCGTCCAGGTAGACGATTCATTCTCACGGTGCCCACACATTGGATTTTCCTTTTCTCCAGAAGCATCTGGAGGTCAACACTGACCTCCATTTTCTAGTACTGCAGTACCTCCATTTTCATCCTCATCATCATCCTCACTCTCACCCTCTCTCTGCAGGGTTGCCACTATCACCTCATCTTCCTCATCACTATATGACACCTCATCCTCACTGTCATCAACTGGCAGTGTCACTTGTGCTGTAGATCTTTTTTACTTGCCATAGAAAACTTGTGGATTCATCTCCTGCATTAAAATATATAGTATGTGCAAATGTATAGTATGTGAATTACATATTCTTATACATGCAATAGAAAATCTTATTCCTGGAAAATACATTTAGATAATTCAAACTCCATCTGTTACAAATATAATGTACTTGCATCCTAACCCATTATGCCTGGTCTGGCCTTATGTGATTTCATTACGGTACAATGTTGCCTCAGGGCAACATGCAGTTTTTTGTAATTTCCTGAGATATATATGATTAAACATAGTGTAAAATGCTTGAAAATACATCTTTACTTACCAATGAAGGATGGTCAGATTTTTTGTAGATGAGAAATTGGACAGAAATTGGTGAAAAAGACACTTTTTGTGAGAGGAAATATGGCGCCGTGCGACATGTGCGCATGTGCTGAAAGAGGAAGCAAAAGAGCCGCCTGTAGAGCATGTGACCAATTTTTTGCATTTTCATTGTTTAATACTGTGGCATCCAGCTCTTAAGGTGGACTGAGAAGTGTAAGGGATGTCTCATTTTCTTTCAACAAGGTAAAGTAGTCTATGTTGCCTGGAGGCAACATGGTACCATAGAGGGCTAAGAGAAGAACATCCAGTCAGTTCATCCGTACACCCTGAGACACATATGATAAGTCCACTTCTGCAGGCTGGCCAGTTGCCATTACACAAACAATGTCACAAGTATTGTTAATTGCAAATATTTTATTTTCATCTTCATTAATTCACTTTAGACACTGACACATACAGTACAATACTATAATATAATATAATATAATGTACTACTATTGTAACGGGAGTGTGAATATTTTTTTAAAAGTAAGCGTTTATAGAATTCATATCCCCAATGAAAATGATTATGATATACCTCTGAAACCCGCTAAGGTAATCGCAATTTTTTTAGGTTGGAATTATCTCCTACCTGTCTGTTTGGTTGGGTGGTTGGGGTTGGGGTTGCGGAAAGGTTTTTAAATATTTTATCTCGGTCTCTGTAAATGTTTTTATTATTCTAACTTATGCGGGTTCCTTACCCTAGCCTAGAACGGTTAGCAGAGTCAGACCAGTTACTAAAGCGATTCATTGTGTGCTTATTTGCTGTGCTATTTCACCATATTGATACTCTGCTGTGCAGTGTTATTTGAGGGTTTGGTTTCTTTGTGTAGTTATTTATTGCCTTTGTAACTGCTTTGCCTATGTCTGAACTGTGAGTGGCTATTGGTGTTATTGCCTGCCTCTTAATGACAAAAAAGGAATATAATAAATTATTAAACTTGCTTATTTTTCTAACTGGTCTGGTCTGTACTTTTGTCACTGAAGTGACAAAACTAACCCTAACCCTAACCCACTCTAGATCTTTTTGGTCTTTATTCAGTAAGTTTGGGCTTATTACGCTATAACACAATGACACAATACTACATACAATGTAGTGCATCAAGTGTTTGAGACCAAAGTTCAGATATAGTGTGTAGAGTGCAGTCATATGTAAACATAAAATAATTGGGATCTAGAGCAACCAGGTAAGAGTCAAAGTAGTTCACCTCAGTTCCTCTCCATCTCACACTTTTCAGCAACATGTGAACACCTTTTGTTGTAAGGATTAATATCCCTGAAACAGTATACAGTTTTACTACAGAGATATGTGCAACAGAGCTGAAATGAATAGCTGGTGTGAGTCCTGCGTAATTTATTTATGATTTATGCTTCTGCGTCGAATCGACGGCGTACCCCCGCAGAGCCCCCTGCGTCGCCGCGTACCCCTCCACAGTCGCCTGACGTGCACCTCCAAAAAATTGTAACTTCGCGTTGAGGCGACGCAGACCTCAAGGGCTGTGATTGGTCCGCTCAGTGCATCATTTCCGGCATTTAGCTTTTCCGAGTTGCCGGTTTCTTCCTCCCGCTATACCGCCATTTTTAAAGTTCTCGTATCGGAGTTGTTTTCTGCACGATAACCACGGATCAAGTTGAGGAGCGTTTAACCGAAGAAGTACGAAAATACGAGCACAAATAAAAGCATTTGTTGTTCTACATCAACCATCTCCAGCTCCAACAACACTCTTTCCCTTTCGGTCGCCATTGTTCACTGTTACCGGAAAAACGAAGCGGGAAGCTAAACAATCAACGAGTTTCCCGATTGACCTTTCAGAAATCACACATCCCCTAGCGTTATGGCGGTGAATTGCACAGCGACGCAGAGCAACGCATTTAACCCCGACGCAGAACTTCGAAAGGTTCACGACGGCGTCGAAGCGACGGCGGGGTTACGACGCAGAGGCATAAACAGGGTAGCGGGTGGCAGGTAGCCGAGCGGTTACGTCACTCCTTGAGACCAGAGGGCTGTACTACGAAGGGAGTTTAACCTACTCAGATTTAACTCGGGGTTATCAAGGAAAGTCAGGGTTGACAAACTCTTATTAAGTAAATTGGAGTTAAACGGTAATACGACGGTGATTAAGATGTCAGTTAGTTGATTCGGTGTTAACTTAATCATAAAATCATAAAAGAGGTGTGCTCGGCAACGCAGGTAGAGTTTTTTGCATAATGGCTGTGTTTGAGCAGGGAGGGAGCTAAAACATGCAGGGCGGGGGGTACTCCAGGAGAGGGTTGAGAAACACTGCCCTAAAGCACCTAGGCTGTAGGGCTACCTGTATGAATGTGCAACAAGTCAGGATGAAATATGAAAATATATCAAGTGGTATGCATTAATAGTTCTCATCATTAATACTGAGTATAGATGTGGTGGGTAGCCTACACTTATAATTGCCTATTCATGTGTTCACAGCAAACAGAAAAAGGCAGAGATAGTGAAAACTGGAGAAGGGCCAGCTCCTGCTACATTTGCACAGGCAGAGGAGTTGGCAATGACGAACGATAGAGGAAGGCCCATAATGGAGGGGGTTGAGGGGGCAGCTCAATGTCCCACCCTTTATGTACAGGGTAATATCATATCAATTGTTTTGATTGGCCAGTTTAAAATAATGTTATGTAGTTCACATGCCTGTCTTATGTACAGTTGAGGGGGATACTATTGATCTGTTCCAGCCACCAGCATGCCCCTCATCTTTCCCTCAGGTAAAGGTAAGTGTTGAAATAATTGAGGAGTTCTGTGGATTTATCAATGCTGATATGTTGACACAACTTAACAGCATTTCTCTTAAATTTTTTTTTCACTTGTATTTTTATGTCTATTTAACAGGTTAATACTAGGCTATGTATGGCAAATTGTCATGAGCTGATATTTCCAGTCATACATCTATTGAATGAGAATGAACCTTCAGAGAACAAAGCTTTGGTCAGTTGGTAATCGCATTATTGTCTTTCAGGGGGAGCTAAATCAACCACTCTCCCCACCCATGGCTACCGCTGGCATGGTGCTCTTTCTTTTCTAATAGTGGCAATGTTATGGAGCACCACACATGCTGCCACCACCTCACATGCCCGCTCCCGACGCACCCGCAAGCCTTGTAGGCAAGCAAAGCGTGCTTTGATGACACCAAATGTCATCTCTATCCTGACCCTTGTGTTACTGTGAGCCACAATATATTTTATTTGTTCCCTTGTTTGTGGGTCAGGGTAGGGGGTCATCAGGTAACGCAGACACGGGTAGCCTCTGTCCGCAGGCAGCAGGCCATCAACACGCCCTTTGAACGATAGAAAGAAATTGTCCCAATACAGCATGATGTGTGAAATATAGGGTGGTGGTTGTCTTACCTTGTTCAAATCTCTGACCAAGAATGGATTCCCGAAAAATGCGTGAATCATGCACCGACCCAGGCCACCTAGCTTCCCAGACTGGTCACCATTAAATGGGGATCACGTGTCATCTGACAAAGGATTTCAGGCCATTTTAACATACTACCACTGTAAGAAAATCACTTCCTAATGTGTCTTTAATTGTCTTGAATATAAGTAGAAGTTTTAAGGACAAAATAATGTAGGCTAGCCTACATGTCAGATCAAATACGATATGATCAAATACCAAACATCGATGCTGTGAAATGACATAATCCCCCTCATGTTCTCCTAGGGGCGCTCTAATGGGGATATGCGTACGGTCAATCGCACCAATCACCCCTAGGATTCCTATGGAAAAAAATGTGTTCTGTATATAGGCCTATCCTATGCATATTAAAAATAGACCAAGTATTTTTATAGTGCGAATTACCTGCAATCGCATAAAAAGCCTCTTTGATCTTTAGAATGCTTAAATGGCCAGGGAACACAACAAATGCATCCAGCAGTTTAGTGAGAGCAAGCACCACCTTGCGAACTGCACAGCATACAGTATTCTTGCTCAGATGTTCAGCATTACCAATGGAATACATGAAGTGAATGCTGGCAAAATATCGCAAAGCAAGGCACACTGTCTGTTCAACAGTGAGGGCATTACTCCAGCGAGTGCCATTAGAGACGTCTGGCCCTAGAAGCCGGCAAAGATACTGAATTCCCTCAGATGAGAATCAATATCTTTCATAGAGAACATCATCGGGGTAAGGTAGAGGATTCTGATGGTCTCTAAACACCCTTGCCCTGCGGAGTGAGCCTCTCACAATCCGTGCACCAATGTCAACTGGGTCTTCCAAATGTGCCGGCATTTTTTTCAACAAGATTGTGGGCAGAAGGGGCGGTGCTTATATAGGGTAACATCAAGTTAACCACGAAGATAACCTGCTCGGAGTAGTTTAGAGATGCAGCGTAAATTGCCCTGACAACATATCTCGGGTAAGACTTATCCACCTTTCGTAGTACAGGTTAATCGGGAAGTTACACCCAACGTCACAAAGTTACTCCTGAAGTTACCTGGATAGGCCAATTACCTCGCTTTTTAGTGCAGCCCTCTGGTTAACCAGCGTTGTTGCCAACAGGCTGGGGGCAATTTGCCTTTAGCTCAACTGGCAACGATGCTGGCCGTAAGGGGTTAGTAGCGAGCAGTGAGAACTCCGGTTTGAAAGTTGCTCGCTCGTTGACCCATGAAACATCTAATTGAACACAACACAAGATCCCACCCATTACATATATAAATCTGCATTTTTGGAGAAACTCACAAAAGCTCACAACTCTAAATAATTTACACTTGATGTTGCCTATTCATAGATCGGAGCCTGCATGTCCCAGGGAAAGTTGTGGCTATTCAGGAGGTTAATGTTTTGGCATAGAGCTGATTAGATCCGCCCCCAGTAACTGAATTTAATTCCAATAAGTAACCACTATCATGTTCAATTTCTCAAGTTTATAACAAACCAAATTTCATGAAAATAGGTTCAAAATTAAGCAAGTTACAGTCGATTTTGTAGGGAAGTCTGCATCTCTCAATGCACATTGTATTTGTTTTCTAGCGGATCTTGACCGCTCCAATATGGCGACCACACAGATGCATAGTGGCGACATACAGCAGCGGCCAATGAGGTATGTACGTTTCTATATCTATGGGTGTAGCCATGCCATCGATCCAAGTCAAACCCACCAATAGAAACACTTCTCTCATCCATCAGCGTAGATCCCGCCCATTACGTCCACTTCAACTTGCAAGCAAAACGTTTTGACTTGCAAAACATTTTGACCCATAAGCAAAACTTTTTGATTCGCAAGCAAAGAGGACTGATTCGCAATCAACTTTTTGTGGTGCAAAAAAGACTAACTTGATTTTTGATTGCAGTGCGAGAAATTTGCTCTCAAAACTGTCTTTTATGCTTGTGTTAAAAAGACAAAAAAATAACTTCATAATAAAGCTCTTTGGAATTGAAATTTGAAATTGAAAATTGAGAGGGGGGGGGGGGGGTGTCAAGAGACATTATAAGGAGGAGACAGACCACTCGTTGAAATATGAATGGCATTGGCCGGAACGCTCAGTGTGGCGGTTGCATTAAGGGAAGTCCCGCCAATCACTTTGTTGGTAAAGGCATAACCTGGGAAAAGGCAGGCCTATCATATTTTTAAGGTGAAAAAGAACGCCCACAGCCCACTCTCTTGTCACAATTATAGCTAGGCTACGCTGCGCAGCACACAAATGGGGCAAATCTACACAATGAGTAATACTGAGTACCAAGCTAACATCCTATATAATGTCTCTGATGGAGATCGGCGCATTGCGCCAGCTTTTCCGCCAAATATTACATGTAAAAGACGACACAATTGTCTCTTACAAAATTAAAGTATAGACCATTTTTGGATTGTATCATCATAATAGCGTGAGCATTTATTAACATTTGGCATTTATTGTGCTTTTTTCAATTTCTATCAAAGCAGAAATTAGCTTGCTAACTGGGTGTATCAATTAGCTAGCTAGCTTGCAAGCTAAAGTTAGCTTGCTAGTCACCTGCAGCTAGCTCTCAGCACACTGAGGAAAGTAGCTATTAACAAACAACAAATTGTGATACACCGACTTTATTAAGTACCGGGCACGACATGGTGACCACCTCTGAGTGTTTACTGATGTTCACAGATCATGTGCAAGTGCACTTCATATTTCTCCTCAGGCTAAACGTTCTTTAATTATTCATTAATCAGTCAGTGGCGTTTCTCTCTCAGCTCCCTCTCGATGTGTGTGTGTGCGTGCGTGCGTGCGTGCGTGTACGTGCACGTGCGTGGACAGGTGTCTGTGCATACCTAAGAGGAAATCCTGCAGACGAATCCTGGGAGCTCTGGCTTGTTTTTTGTACTGTTCTTACCATTGCCAGCTTCCTCTTTAGGAGCCCCTGTCCCAGCTTGTGCAAAGTAAAAAAATTATTGCATGTGGTGTTGTGGCCACAGAGTCCCTGTGTCATATCCAGGACACCTCACATCCCTTGGTTCTTCTGAGGGGCTCCTCCATCTGGCTTCCCCGTATACACTTGCAAGTTCCACGCATATGATGAAGCAGCATCACAGGCAGCCCAGATCTTGATTCCATATTTTGCGGGTTTAGACGGTATGTACTGCCTGAAGGGGCAGCGCCCCCTAAATGGCATAAGCTGCTCATTAACAGTAACATTGGGCCCAGGGTTGTAAAACAGGGGAAGGTTTTCCACCCACTTGTCCCACACTGATCTGATGGCAGCTAGCTTGTCTCTCTGCTGCCGAGCTGGTCTGGTGTCTCAGTTATCGAAGCGGATAATCCTGGAAATAATGTGGAAGTTTTCCAGAGACATTGTTGCACTGAAAAGTTCTCTGCCAGTTCATGCATCCCACAGGGATTCTGTTGATTCCCCACTGGATCTGAAAACCCCAGCAAGGATAAGAACCCCAAAGTATGCATGTAAATGGGTTTGGTCCATCTCCTTCCACCTCTCTCCAAAAATACACCTCCAAATTAGTGTAGTCCAGAATGACTTTCTGGATGCTGTCTGGTAAGAAAAGTTCAAAAGAAGACTTTATGTCCTGCACATGAGTAACCTCCATCCACGTTGGCCCTGGTTGCATCCTTATCATATTGGCAGCCATGCGCGTGGCTCATTCTTTGGGCAAGAAGACCATTCACTTTCACCATTTTTTGACATTCATGTTTCTCCTCCTGCAGGCTGCTGATGGGCTGGCTGCTGATGGGCTGGTCCTGGGGCTGGCTGCTGACGGGCTGTCTGAGGGTCAATCTCATCCTCTTCTTCAAACTCTCTGTCAGACTCTGAATTGACAGAAATGTGATTGTCATATTCTGAAAACTCTTCATCTTCATCTTCCAAAGCTTCTCTCTCTTCTAAAATCATTTCTAAGGTCCTCTGAGCAGAGAATCGTTTTGTCATATTGATCGATTGTGATAAGGTGCCACACACACAAAGCTATTTATTTGTTGTGTCCCACCCCCAATTTGCAGCTGGGATACCGTGTGAGAAAATATAGAATGTTTTGAAATAACATTGTGCAGGTTCCCGCAAGACATTTTGTGGTTTCACACACTACATAGGGTACAGTGTGCAGGAATATGTGGGAGCAGACAGGTTCTAGGTGCTTGAAATGTAACGATGTTGCAACCTAGACTGTGTGTGTGTGTGAGTGTGTGTGTAGTTTCACACACTACAGAGTGTAAAGAGTGCGGGAATAGCGGGAGCAGAAAGGTTCTTGGTGCTATGTTGAAACCTTGTGTGTGTGTGCGCGTGTTGTCCACAGAGAAGCTGGGAGGTGATTTCTGATTCTGAAAAGAAAAGAAATAAGAATCCTTATGGACTGGGAGTGTGTGTGTGTGTGTGTGATACACCACCAATACACCCCCCCCACATACACACACACACACACACACACACACACACACACACACACACATACTACCAGCAGACCCAGATAGGAGGAACACAGATTGAAGTTACAGTGTCATGTTCCCTGGTAATAAGACCATAAATCTGTTTTTTGTGAACCACTAGCTTGTGCTAGTCATTTATTTCTCAGCCCTTTTACAGCAACCCCCATAGCTTCACTTCCTTCAATTCTTGCGGTATCCACCTGTTCACGTCACCTTCACATTCACTACGGAAAGCCCACAAGAACAAACATTGTGAATGCATGTTTCTGCATATCAACACATTCCTTTTCCTTTGAGAATATAAACAAATCAAATCTAAGAATATGCAACATTGCAATGTCTTTTGACAACTGTACCAATATGTAAATGTAACATTTCTTTGAACTGACAAAATGATATCGGTAACACATTTGTTAGTATTCTACACATCTCTACAATAGCTTCAATTAATCAAACAGTTTTACTTATTTTTTACTATTATTTTTTTTTACCAACAGTCTTTGACTGAACTCACATCCTTAAGAGATATACTCTCACTGAGCAGCTCATACATTTAATCTGTCTGCCATTTTTATCTCACGAGTGGATCTTCTCAACACAGGAGATTTTGGAAAGTCAGTTTGTGAGCTTATTTCAGAATCTCCTGGTGGTTTGTCTGTCACATTATCATCCATTGACTCTTGAAAGGTCTCTGCTGTCTTCAGCAGGTTACGGCGATTCCTCCTTAGGATTTGTCCTTCTTGGTCCCACTTCCTAAAGAACAGTAGCCTTTCTGGTCGTTGCATCTTGGTCCTCAATCCTCACATCATACTTTTTTAGTGGTTTGAGGTGTTTGGATGATTTGTCATAATGGAGTTTCTGGTTTAGGTTCAAGAGCTCAAGTTTGCATTTCAGCTCTTCACTCTGTTCTTTTTCAACAAAAGGTAGCGTGGTGCGTAATCTGCAATTCATTAACAATTTAGCAGGTGAGGCCCCACACTTCAGAGGTGAAGCTCTATAATTCAGGAGAGCTAGGTAAGGATCAGACCTGCTGTCTGTTGCTTTCTTCAGGAGCTGTTTGAGAATGTGTACTCCCTTCTCAGCTTTGCCGTTTGATTGTGGATACAGTGGACTGGAGGTGACATGCTGGAAATCATAGTATGTTGCGAATTTTTGCCACTCCTTGCAGTGAAAACAGTCCATTGTCACTCACAACAATCCTGGGTATGCCATGTCTTGCAAAGATGGATTTTACATGTGTAATTACAGTGCTTGCTGCCAGGTTTGACAGCAGTGCCACCAGGATAGTTGGAATAGTAATCTATCACTATTAAGTAGTCTTTTCCATTCAAATGAAACAAATCTGCTCCTACCTTTTGCCATGGTGCTGTAGGAAGATCAGCAATCATCAATGGCTCTTTTACTTGCCTGCTTTGATGTTTTTGGCACATCTTGCATTTGCCTATCAGTCTCTCAATCTCCTGTCTAATCCCCGGACAGTAGACTGTGCCTCTTGCTTGTCTTTTGCACTTTTCCATTCCAAGGTGTTCCTCTTGTATTCTCTGGAGTATCTCTTGGCATAGACTGTGTGGAATGATTATTCTATTCTGTCTCAGTAACATTCCATTTGCAATGCTGAGCTGAGCTCTGATCTGATGCAGTAGTATTTTGGACATGATCCTTTAGGCCAGCCGTGCAGCTCTGCATCTTTTGCTGTCTCTTCAGCTATCTGCTTTGATTTTGTGTTTGACACTGGCAGTGTGGCAGTGACCATGTTGACATGAGCTTCCACATCTTCTTCTGTAGAACTCACAAGACTCACTGTGGGTGCCCAGGATAGTGCATCTGCTAACACTATGTGCTTGCCTGGAGTGTATATGAGTTCAAACTCATATCTCTGCAGTTTCGTCATAAGGCATTGAATTGACATCTCGTTCAAGCTCTTTATGATGATGGATATATATATATATATATATATATATATATATATATATATATATATATATGTATGGGTATATAACGGATGGTGATCAGTCTCGGCTATGAAGGTGGGTAGTCCATATACATAGCAATGGAACTTTTCTAGTCCAAATACCAAGCCCAGACTTTCCTTCTTTATCTGTGTGTATCGACGTTCAGCTTCAGTCATGGACCTGGAGGCGTATGTTATGGGCTTCCAATCTCCTTCTGCCTGGAGTAAGACCCCACCAAGGCCATCTTTGGATGCGTCTGTGGATACTTTGAGCCTTTTGGTGGGATCATAATAGGTAAGTACAGGAACAGTTGTTAGCGTTGTCTTTAGTGCATTCCACTCTTGGTCATGTTTTGTTGTCCACCTGAATTCAGTTGTGTAGCAGATCTCGCATGACTGCTGTTTTGGCTGACAGGTTCAGAATGAATTTGCCAATAACGTTAATCATTCCCATTGCTCTAAGCACTCCTTGCTTTTCTGTTGGTCATGGCATTTTGAGTATGGCGTTCACTTTCTCTTCATCTGGCTCAACTCCTTGTGCTGACAATATGTCACCTAAAAATATAATTTGCTGTACTCCAAATTGGCTTTGTTGAGCTTTAGTCCATTCTCTCTGACTCAATGTAGCACTTTTGTCATTATCTGTCATTATACTCCTGTTCTGAGGATCCCCATATTATCATGTCATCCACATAACACCGAACCCCATCGAGACTTTCTAGAATGTTTTCCATTGCTCTGTGGAAGAACTCAGATGCTGATATGATGCCAAAAGGCATTCTCAGGAAGCGATACCTTCCATATGGTGTACTGAAGGTGCAGTATTTGGAGCTTTTTTCATCTAATTTTATCTGTCAGAAACCTTGTGATGCGTCTAGATTAGTGAAGTACTGAGCACCCGACATTTCACTTATTATCTCTTCACGCTTTGGAATCTGGTAGTACTCACGCTTGATATTTGCTTTGTCTCTGGGATCCATGCAGATTCTCAGCTCCTTGTTCTTTTTTTACAACACACACCATAGAGTTGACCCATTCTGTTGGCTCGTGAACGTTTGTGATCACTCCAAGTTCTGTCATTCTGTCCAGTTCCTTTTTAAGACATTCACGTAGTGGTACTGGGATTCGCCTAGCAGAATGCACTACTGGCAATGCATCCTCTTTCAACTGGATCCTGTATGTGTATGGCAAAACACCTAGTCCTTCAAACAGATCAGGATATCTCTGAACAATAGAGTCCACCATGTCTGTGTGCTTTTGCTGTTGCAGTTGTGCAGTTAATCTGGTAAACTCTCTTGACCAGTCCTTAGTACTCCGAAGCCTGATCACCCAGCAATCACTCACATCCTTCAATCACAACTGAAAACAACACACTGTGCATCTTGTCTTTGACCTGGACTTTAAGCCTGCACTGACCCTCTGAAACCTTTTTCTTTCATTTTTACCATGTTTACTTGTTTTCACCTACAATCCCCACACTTTTATTACTCTCGGGTCTTGAGGACCCGAACACCACATATGTAAAATAAATGTGTGGGGGGGTGCAGAGTGTGCACTCAATGAAAGTGTTCTTTTACATGTTCTTCACAGAAAATGAGCCAAGGCCAATGAATCTCAGGTTGAAAAAATAATTTGTTGCATCATTTTTCTTTTAGTAAACATTGAAAACAGGTCCCACAGACCCGAACACCACACAAGGGTTAAGAACAGATCTTTAGGGTGTCAGTACTCTGGCCCCCTAGCTGTTGTTTTGGTGTTTTCCCTATCTGTCAATGTGGTCCATGTGCTTTTGTTTACTGTTCCCATTTGTTCCAGCCCTGGCCCACTCTCCGCCCTGTCCCCGCCCACCTGATTTCCTGATCGCCTCCACCTGCCTGCTTGCGCGCCTGCGTGCGCCTGCCTGTCTTGTTCCTGCCTGTATATTTTGTTTTCGAGTTTCCTGTGCTGACTGTGCCTGTTCCTTGACTCCATCTCTGCCTGCTGTTTTGCCCTGATTGCCTGTTCCGCCTGCCTGCCTGGTTCCGGCCCCGTCTGCCCTGTCTTCGACACCCCAATTTTGTCTCTGCCTGCTGCTCTGACCCGTTTGCCTGATCTGCCTGCCTGCCTGGTCCCAGCCCTTGCCTACCTTGTTTACGACCCCGGCCCCTCGTCTGCCCCGCTTCGGACTGCTTCCTTGGTTTTGACCCTGCCTGTTCTGACATTCCGTACTTGCCCTGCGACTTCAGTAAAATCACTTAGAACCTGAGTACGTCTGGTCTGCATTTGAGTCCGTGCCTGCCCTGAAATAGGGTGGGAATAGACAGGTTGCATGATATGCATGACTCTGAGATCAATGACTGTGAACATGATTGAAATGCAGAGAGCATTTGTAAATTGAGAGAAAGATTAAGGCATATTCAGTTTCAAAAAGGGCTAAGTGTTAATCTGGTGTGAGAAGAGAATACAACTCTGGTTTGTGTCTCCCCATCAATCCGATTTAATTACAGATGCCAAAATGACAAGATATAGGATATAGGATGTAGAATAGGACCTGATGTGCCCAAAAACCTCTGCACCCATCATTGCCTTCAGTGTAGTGTAATATTAGGAAACATAAGATTGTACATCATCGCTACACTTCTAATTTAGGACTGGGGCATTTTCAACCACACAGGATCATGTTAGCATAATTTTAATAAAAAACCAAACTTTGTTCCAAATCGAGTTGAAATCACTGTATGCTGCCAAGGTAACATTAACCCTGACTTTTTCTCTCCTTCCTCAAACATCACAAGGTGACAAAATGGACACCTGCGCGAGGACGTGAAATATCAAGATGTTAATTTATGCATGTTATCACTTTAACTTTATGCAGCGTCTTTGTCAGGCCTCGGTTTTCGCTTGTTCATAACATTTTGTACATGGTGGAAGGAGTGAAACATGTCTGACAGTGAATCACTTAATAAGAAAAAATGGTTTATTGGAGGTTTTATTGAAATAGCCTGCCTATGGTGACAGTTGAATTGCAATTTGTTCTTTTTGTATATTCAATTCAATTCAATTCATTTTTATTTGTATAGCGCTTTTTACAACACAAGTTGTCACAAAGCAGCTTTACATTGTTCCCAGGCCTGAGACCCCCTGAGAGCAAGCCTAAGGCAACAGTGGCAAGGAAAAACTCCCTATCAGGAAGAAACCTTGAGCAGAACCGGGCTCATGGGGGGGGCCCATCTGCTTCTGGCCGGCACTGGGCAGATAGAACAATAGTAGTTAACAGTAGAGTAATTATAAGAATGTCTCCTAGGATGTCCGGGTCTTGGAATGCAGTTGGCTTTGATGGGCAGGGCAGCGAGGTAGCAGGACTGGAAAACGGGATGAGGCGCTTGGGCTACAGCTCCGGACAGGAGCCCGGAGCAGGGAATAGGAAGCAAACAGAAAACAGTGGTTAGTGGATGATAAGAATGGCAGGGATGTAGAACAGAGAGGCAGGAGAGGAAGGGCAGAGAAAAAGGTGTGCAACAAGGAAAGACCCCGGCAGGCTAACATTATGGCAGCATACCTAGGGGACGGGAGGCAAGGGACCAGCATAGTCATGAGGGCGACCCTAAGACAGTCAACACCAGATCACGGCACAGGGTCCATGAAAGCAATGACCACTTAGTCCACCAGAGACTCTATGATCCACGCCAGCACCAGGCCATGTCCCTCAGCTGAAGGATTTACTATATAGATATGTTTTGAGCCTAGACTTAAAGGTGGAGAGAGAGTCTGTTCCCCGAATCTCAGAGGGTAAGCTATTCCACAGGAGAGGGGCTTGATAGGAAAAGGCTCTACTGCCTACAGTAGTTTTGCCCACTCTTGGAATGGTGAGAAGCCCGGCATTTTGGGAGCGAAGGGCTCTCTGCGGAAGATATGGATGAAGAAGGTCATTAAGATGGGGGGGGGCAAGCCCATTTAAAGCCTTAAATGTGAGTAAGAGTATTTTAAAAATGATCCGGTATTTAATAGGTAGCCAATGGAGAGAGGCCAGAACTGGGGTGATGTGCTCAAAGCGTATAGTTTTAGTTAAGATTCGAGCAGCTGCATTTTGCACCAGCTGAAGGGGTTTTAATGAGACGTTTGCACATCCTGACAAGAGGGCATTACAGTAGTCTAATCTGGATGTTACAAAGGCATGGATTAGTTTTTCAGCATCGTTAATTGATACGATTTTCCTGATTTTAGCAATATTTCTCAGATGGAAGAAGGCAGTCCTAGAGGTGTTAGTTATGTGAATTTCAAAGGAGAGCTCGGGATCAATAACAACACCAAGGTCTTTGATGGCTGCACTCGGGGCAAGGGAGACACCATCAAGGTCCAGTGTAAAATGAGTGAGTTTGCTCCTGATTGAATTTTACCAATATTTCGGTTTTGTCCGGGTTGAGGAGGAGAACGTTTCGGGCCATCCAATTCTTTACATCTGTTAGGCAGGCCTCCATGTTTGAAATATTCAGAGGGACATCGGGTTTGACTGATATGTATAACTGAGTGTCATCCGCGTAACAGTGGAAATTAATGTCATGTTTACGGATGATATCGCCAAGAGGCAACATGTATAAGGAGAAGAGCAGAGGTCCAAGCACAGATCCTTGAGGTATACCATATTTTACTCTGGAACGAGCGGAGGATTCGTTGTTGATGGAGGCAAACTGATATCGTTCTGATAGATAAGACCTAAACCAAGATAGGGCCTGTCCACTTATGCCAACCAGGTTTTCGAGGCGGTCAAGGAGGATACAATGATCGATGGTATCAAAGGCTGCACTTAGGTCTAGTAGCACAAGAAGAGAGATACAGCCATTGTCACAGGAGAGTAGAAGGTCGTTGAGCACTTTCAGGAGAGCGGTTTCCGTACTGTGGTGAGGTCTAAATCCGGACTGGAAAACTTCCAAAATGTTGTTAGAGTGTAAAAAGGCACAGAGTTGCTTTGATACTGCTTTTTCCAGAATTTTCGAGAGGAATGGAAGGTTCGAGATGGGCCTATAGTTCGACAGGTCATTGGGATCAAGATTAGGCTTTTTCAGAATAGGCTTGATAACTGCTACTTTGAAGGGTTGAGGTACGTGTCCAGACATAAGAGAGGCATTGATAAGATTTAATAGTGGTGTGCCAATTGCAGGCAATAGCTGTTTTAGGAAGCCAGTTGGTATGGGGTCAAGTTGGCTGGTAGAGTTATTAGATGAATTGAGAAGAGAAGAAAAGTCGCCAAATTCAATGGGTATAAAAGAGTCAAAGCGCGAGGCGGGCCTAATAGACATGCCTACATAATCTGGAATGGGACTGGCCAGGCAGGAACCAGAAGTTGATGAGAATTTTTGTATTGTGTCTCTTATCTTAAAAGATTTTACTATCAAAGAAGTTCATGAAGTCACTGCTACTATAAATTGCTGGTATGGTAGGGTTAACTGATGCAGGACTCTTGGTTAATCTGTCGATAGTGCTAAACAGGTACCTAGGATTGTCCTTGTTTCTCTCAATAAGAGTAGAGAAATATTTGGATCTGGTAGCTGTGAGGGCAGGCTTGTAATTTAGGAGACTTTCCTTCCACGCCAGGAGAAAAACCTGTAATTTGGTGGAGCGCCATTTTCTTTCGAGTTTTCGTGTGGCTTGTTTGAGAGCACGAGTATGGTCGTTATACCAAGGTGCTAGCTTCTTGTCTGTGATTTTCTTCCTTTTGAGGGGAGCAACGGCATCTAGAGTTTTACGCAAAGTAGAGTCGATTCTGTCCGCGAGTAGATTAATTTCAGTTGAGCTAGGGTTTGAACATAAACTAGAGGAGATTTCGTTGTGCAGGTAGTATGATGTAGGGAGCTCGTCGATAAAGGCATTTGCTGTAAGAGAGCAAAACGTGCACCTGGAAGAAAATCTAGGCTCCGAGTATGTGAAGCACGTTAGTGGTAAATTGAAAGAGATGAGATAGTGGTCGGATAACGCAGGATTGTGTGGCATAATTTCTACCTGGTTAATATCTGCTCCATATGTGAGGACCAAATCAAGAGTATGGTTGCGGTAATGTGTGGGTTTGTCCACAGCTTGATAGAGTCCAATGGATTCGATGATGGACAAAAATGCTGTTCTGAACGGGTCATGTTCATTATCCATATGGACATTAAAGTCGCCTACTATTACAGCTTTTTCTATATTGACAACCAGGTCAGATAGAAAATCGGCAAATTCCGATAAGAAAACACTGTAAGGGCCAGGTGGCCTGTAAACTATTACAAGGGTAAATAGCTGAAATGCAGTCTTGTCAGGATGTGCAAAGCTAAGTACTAACAGTTCAAACAAATGGAAGTTATAGCCAGGTTTAAAGGTGGCACAGAGTTTGGAGCTGTGTACAGCAGCAACGCCGCCACCTCTACCAGTAGGTCGAGGGACCTGGTGATTACAGTAACTGGGAGGAGTTGATTCATTAAGAGTGACAAAGTCATTAGGTTTAAGCCAAGTTTCAGTCAAGCATTAGATATCAAATTGGTGATCAGCAATCAATTTGTTATATGTAATATAGCTTTAGGTTGTAACGACCTGATATTTATTAACCCAATCTTAAGGACCATTTGTCTACAGGTACTACTTTCAGGTTTGTCAAACTTAATTTTTATCAAATTATCAGCACAAATGCCCCTATTGGACATTTTTAAGAAGTTTGGGACCGAGAGTCGTGGAACAGACACTGTCTCTATGAGATTGACTTTAAGTGGTGGTTCCAGGGAAAAAGCAGACATCTGTGTAAGACAGAAAGTCTGCTGCCTGGCCTTGGCCCTGATAAGTCAAGGTTTAGTGGAATTCAGACTATGACCTATGTTACTAGAGATGATAGCTGCACCCTCCCTCGAGGGGTGGATGCCATCTCGTTTTAAAAGACCAGGCCTCCCCCAAAACTTGTGCCAATTATCTATAAAACCCACATTGTTAGAGGGGCATCATTCAGACAACCAACGATTAAGTGACGTTAATCTGCTATAGATCTCGTCACCTCGCCGCATGGGGATGGGGCCAGAGAAAATTACTGAATCCGACATAGTTAATAGTAAATAGTTAATAGTAACAAAGTTAATAGTTAACTTTGTTACTTCCGATTGCCTCATGCGAACATCGTTAGCGCCGACGTGAATAACGATTTTTGAGTATTTCGCTTTACTTTTACCTTTAGCTTTAGCCAGCACTTTCAAATTGGCTTCAATGTCGGAAGCTCTGGCTCCAGGAATGCAATTGACTATGGTCGTTGGTGTCTCTACGTTCACGTTTCTAAGAATAGAATCGCCAATAATCAGGGCTCTTTTAACAGGTTTCTCAGCAGGTGTGTTACTGAGGGGGGAGAACCTGTTGGAAACGTGAACCGAGGGTTGGTGGTGCACCGGGGGCTTGCGCTTGCGTCTATTTTCCCGAACCGTAACCCACTCGCCTTGCTGCGAAGGCTCTGCCGGGGTTGAACTAGGGGAAAGGCTAATTGACGCATCCGGTACTGAAAAGGATTCGATAAACTTTTCACTAGCTTTAATCTCGTATAAGGTGCGGATGCGTGCTTCTAATTCTGCTACCTTCTCCGTCAACCTAGCGTTAAGCTCGCATTTAACACAGGTGAAGTTGGTAGTAATGGCGGAGAAGGAATAACTTAACATGTTACACACAGAGCAGGGGAGACAGCGAGAGGGAGGAGAGCTAAGGATTGGAGAAACAGAGCTGCGAGAAGCCATCGTACGTAACTAGTGGCTACTTACGTAGTTTTTGCGAGGGTGTCGAAAAGTAGTGTCGGCGAGTACTCCGGGTTTGGGTCCTGGCTGGGTCCTAACCGATCGGCGTCTTGCGTCTGGCGTTCGGGGAACGAGCAACAGGAAGTGCGGGGAACGAGCAACAGGTGAGGAGCAGCAGGTAGCGAGCGAGTATATTGGGTTGTGTGTAAGATGAAATAAGTATTATGTCCTACAACCAAAATTGTCTGGCAGCACACTGCTGCAGATCTCCACTGTTCACCCCTTAACCTCCACCGCCATGCCCCAGTACATCACTTCCAGGCCTCACAGGTGAGGCAGAAGTGGAAGATACCTTTGGTGTTCTTTCTGTTTTTGAACAGAGATTCTTTAGATTTTTAAAAAGGTTTTAAACGGGATAATCTTGTTTGTTTTAGATTCTGCCCTTCAACACAAAGCTGGCACACACTCTGAATAGAACAACACATTTTCCATATCCATATTTTTTAGCACCAGAAATTCTAACATCATCAAACAACTAACTCAAGGTATGCTGGCTGTTTTAATGCGTAATTGCTGCATTTAAAAGCAATTAAACTCAACTGTTCTTACCCATCATTGTCAGGGTTTCAGTGGCCAGCAGGTATGTTTGTAACAGCCTGTCTGTGTTTTTTGCCTGCTGCTTCCCTGGATTTCTCTGTCTTCCTGTTTGTGTCTTGCCTTAATTAGTTAATCTTTTCATTTCTGTGTGTAGTTAGTCTCTGCATATGTTTTTTCTACATAAACCCTGCTTGTTCTTGAGCTGCCATGCTGTGTGTATGCCCCTGTGCACAAAAGCCTGTTTTTTGAGTCTTTAGTAAAAGTTACTTTGTTTTTTCATAAGCTATCTGTGTCACTGTGTGGTCTCTGCACTTGGATTCTTTCTACTCTGCGTAACAATCATGTTCATTTAATGACCTTGTTTTGATTATGCTCTTGATCATAAAGCTTTCATGCCCTATAGACAAAAATACACACAAGGACAGTCCTTCCCTGTGGATTTGTACTTAATATGGATTAAAAGCACCTCAATATGAACTCCTCTTGTTGTTAGGCATTTAAACAACAGTCCCCAGCACTTCTCATGTCTACGACCAACCTTTACCTGGAATGGGTTGATCCTGGTTGAGAAGAATGCTGGGCAATACAGCCGAAGATAAGCAAAAGGTAGATCTGCCATCTTTGGGTTAACTGATTGAGCTCTCCATTTTTGACGCTCGGCACAGGTACATTTCTTTCTCCTCACAGCTTCGTGGCCACGGAAGATCCATAATCTCCTTCGTAGGTCTGCAAAGAGATGCTCCGCTCCCAGGTGCTTCAGGTTGCTATCTAGTTGCCATATGAGCAGCCTGGTAACTGCATACCTCGGGTCATGGACGACAGATCGCATCTGTGTCTGATGTTCCACAGTGCCTCAGTTTACCACCCACTCTGATCAATTGTACGGAGCTGTCAAACTCAGGTGCCAATGTAATCAAGCAGCTGGATGAGGGAACTGGTTTTCCAGCAGCCAAACACTGAAGCTCCTCAGGGAAGAGTTCTGCTGCCAGGAACTCCTTTGCAGAGGTTACTCCTTCAACATCAGCTGCTGCCCCGTGTTGGTTCATGGTAGTGGCTCTCACCACATCCTCAGAGCTGGTGAACTGCTGGGGACCAGGTGGTAGGTCATCTCGCAATCAAGCAAGTTATAAGTTTCTGTAGCTTGTCCAAGATGTCCTCACCTCTCTCAACAGGGTTTGCTGGCCACTGGCCAGGTGGCAGACGCAAGAAGGCAGGCCCCTGAACCCAACGGTTCTCTCGAGTGAGATCCCACAGCATCGTCCTCCGTGTGAGGTCATCCGCTTCTTCATATAATGCCAGGCATGCACATCCATCAGCTCACACAACTTGAAGAACGACATTGACAGCTGTTTCTTGGGTACCACTCATGGCCGGATCTAGAGGTGGGCAAATTTTAGCATTGCCCACCCAAATTTTCTGGCCAGAAGCATGTGTAGGCTATATCTGTCAGAGTTGTTACACTCATTTGGAATCCTGTAGACGAATCACTTTTTTCTGCCCCCCCCCCAGTGTCAATATCATTGGCTAGCTGAGCGATTTCAAACTGTTCCGATTTCTGATTGGTTGGATGGACACTACAAAACTTGGAGACAGAGAAATTAACTGACAGTTCTACAGTGCATAGCTCTTGATTGAAGACTAGATCATAGCGACATTTTTCTCATATGTAATTTAAAATTGACATTAAAAAAATCATTGTACATTTATTTTTTGATAGTTTTACTATTATTGGTTTTGTGTTGTGCAGTATAAGGGGCATTTCTGGTGGGCTTTAGGACATTGGCGACACCTAATTTAGGACACCTAAATTTCATCACAGCACCCCTAAATAACAACAATGATAATAATAATAATAACTTATTATTATTTTCTGAAATCATTTTTAGCCTTTATTTAAACAGGTTTATACCACGGCTTGGTTAAATACTTGTTGCTGATTGGGTGGAGGGGTGTGCATTATTCCCTTCCCCATTATTTCACTTCAGGGTGGTTAACAGCCCCTTGGCCCTCGCCATGGGGCCGCATCACACCACCCTGTCGTGGTTTATTTCCATAGAACTGCACCACCAGTCGTGCTTTATTCCTTACTTAGAAAGTGTCTGGTTATAATTCCAAGGTGTGAATAGTGTCAAAGAACATTAGCTGACGTAGTTTGCTAGAGATTATTGCCTAATGTTTGCTTTCTGAGCTAGTCTGCTTTCACAGTTGCCAGCTAAGGAGCTAACTGATGTACTTTATTATTTTAGTTAAAGTAGTCACATGTTTCTTATTCTGATAGAATTGGGCTTTATGGTATATTTACAGTACATTTGAACCATGATTATTATACACTACCATAGACCAACCCAACTAATTAGGTTGCTTCTGAAAGTAACGTTGTGTACCTAATTGAATTGAGGTTCGCCAAAGTGAAAGAGGTTGAATACTTTTGCAAACAGCATATTCCATTTTTCATTTTCTTAAAAAAATATTTTGTGGTGTAAAACTCATGTTATTTAGGCTACTAGTAATTCATTAAATGTATTATTGTTGTAAATTAAAATATCATATATATAAAAATATTAATGTATTAATTGTTATCCAGTGAAATGAGTGATTTAGCAGGGGGGTTGAACACTTTCGCAAGGCACTGTATGCATGTCATATTCTCATTAGGGGCTGAGCCCCCCTAAAGGTTTGATCCTAGAATCGCCCCTGATTTAGGATAGGCTACTTAGCTAGCTAGCCAGTTCCCCTAGCTAGTTAGCTACTGCTGTCTTGAAAGAGTGGTAGCTTTAGAAATCAGAAGCTTTAGAAATCTGATTTAAATAATTTCTTACCTGGCTAAATTACGTGGAGGAGTTCTGTATCCTGCATAGTTACAGTTGAACAGCCAAGCAGCAATTTCTGGTTCCTATTAAACAACTTTCTGCTAATGCAGCAGCAGCTGCTCCAGAATCAAAGGCACTGGGTCCGGCGCCTTCGCATGAAGTGCCAAGTTCAAGTAGTGCATTTTCCGTGCCCACTCCACATTGACACATGATGTTCACAGTTCATGTATATATAGTTAGCTCATAATTACTTCAGGTAGCCTGGTATTCACAGTTTTTCTCAATTGCTTTGGCTAATGATATTTAATATTTTCAAAACAACAAGTGCAAAACTCACTTTTTGAAGGTTAAGCCAAAGTAATTGAGAAAAACTGTAATAACACATCGACATTCCAACATTTTTTCTAAATGATTATGATCTAAATGATTGGCTGTAGCAGATGACCGATCATCAACAAACATTGGCAGACAAGCCATGTTCAAACACCCTCAGTAGGATGCAACATGAAGCGGGATTTGAACCAGAAACCATTCAATTCCCTATCTGAGATACTGCCACCCCTTATATCTTACATTTCTGTCAAGTTATAGGCTGTTGGTAGCCTATAGGCTGTATTATGCATTTTTTGATATGCTGTAAAAAGAAAATTATGCATTGGTGAATAAAAATTGCCCACCCCAAAACTATGATTGCCCCCCCAATTGGGGGAATCTAGAACCGGGCCTGGTACCACTCTTGATTGGGCTGTCAAGAAGGTGACCTCCACGTGCCCTTGTGCATCTCGGTGCACAGGTGCACCAACACTGCTGTAGGTCTGCTTTGATGCATTACAGAATATGTGTACTTCTCTCCTGCATTCAGGGATTCACATAGCACCGAGGCAGGCTGACTTTATCCGTGAGCTGCAGTTCACCTTCCCAGGCCTCCCATGCTGCAAGGATGTCACTAGGGAGGAGGGGGTTGTCCCATTTGCGTCTTTTGTGCTACAGTTGTTGGATGAGCATGTTAGCCCTTGTGGTGAATAGAATGAGGAACCCTAAGAGGTCGTATTGACTGGCTAAAACTCTACATACATTCCTCGTGGTGGGGGCTGCAGATTCGAGTAGACGTGATCTGTAACAGAGCATGAGGGACCCAAATGCAGAGATCATTCAAACACACGGGAGTATTGCAAACAGACAAGAGTCTTTACTGAATGAGCATGACATTGGCACAGGAAGACACAGCATGCAGGCAAGCTCAAGACTGAGCAGGAAACAATACAACAGGTGGGGTTTAAATACACCAAACACTCAAAGACTAAACCAAACACTCAAAGACTAACAGATGTGATCAATCAGTTAATGATGCCCACACAAGAAAGTACCTCTGGTGGGGGCTGAGGGAAGCAGCAGGCAACTGGGACAGACTGGCTGTCATGAGGACGCCCGCTGGTCATTTTGGGAAGCTGTCTCTGAAACCCTGACATGATCTGTGCCTCCTAGTGTCAGAATGGCAAAACCATCACAGCCCCAGAGCCAACTCCTGTGGATCCATGTCTGTATGGCTCAGCCACTGTTCACTGCTCTCTCTTGAGGTAAGTGACTGATGACATCGGGCATGTTACTCGTCCACTGCCTTAACTCAAGGCCTCCCTCTGCTAGCAATGCCCTCATCTCATTCACCATCTTCCTAGCCACATCTGGAGAGGAGACGCTCTGCAACCAGCTGTCCACATAGAAGTGCTTCGCGACAGAGTTGCGGACCTCTTCTCCAGATTCACTGTGGTCATGGACATGCCTCTGAAGGGCATAGATTGCGCAGCATGGGGAACAACTAGTCCCGAAAGGGAGTACCTGCCATTCTTACACTCTTGGTTCTGAGTCCCTCTGAAGACCACACCAGAGAAAGCGTAAGAGGGATTGGTCTTCAGGTAGCCGTCTCACTTAATGAAACATTCCCTTTATGTCACTACTGACAGCAGTGGAGTGTTCTCTAAATCGCAGCAGGACACTCAGGAGTGATGCCCCTAAATTGGGGCCTGACAACAGGTTGTGGTCTCTAAAGGTGAAAGAACAATTAAACACTACTGTTCTTCCCGTTGTGTGTCACCATGTGGTGCAGGATGAACCAGGACTCCTGGTTCTTCACCTGCTCCTGACTGTCCTCACTAGCATACAGCACCTTCTCCATCTTTTGGATTTCAGCCTGGTAAGTCTCTGCTTTAACGGGATCTTTGGTAAGACATTCCTCCATCCCCCGCAAACTAGGGAGTACCACTTCAGGTGGCAGCATCAGTATTAGCATGTTACTGATGCACAGCAACGGGGTGGCATATTGCTGGACTCCCTCAACCTCGACTCATACTGTCTTGACTTGAAGCAGATCTGCAGCCTCTTGGTCTCTCTGTGATCTCATGATCAGCTTATGGCTCCTGTAGGGTAGAGTGTCCAGCTGCCATAATTTCTCTACCTGACTGAAGAGCTGAACCGCAGGGGATACTGTGGACAGGAACATGCACTGCTGTGGGTGACTGTCACTGAAGACACTTACCGACCCTTGCAACGTCCACCTGAGCCTCATCTTCATGGCAGCTGGACCACTAGAGGGACCATCCCACCTACTGGCTCGGTAGGTGTTACCAAGTGTTATGTCCTTGGACGTATGGAGTTTGTGTGTCTGCTCCCGCTCTTGCATGGTTCCGCCCTCCGTTTTCTTTTTTCTGCAGATTGGCGCCCCGCTGCGATTTGGTGAATAACGAGCGGGAAGGTTTAAAAGGAGGAAGCCTCAGGATGGAGCGGCCCTTCCCTTCTTGCTAATGCCCATCCGTGAACTGCTACAGTGCTAGCTGATGCGTGTTTGTGTGTGTGCACTCTCTGATAAATCTGAAAATAGCTGTAAATACTGTTTTTGTGTTACCGTTTTGTTATTTAGCCAGCGGGTAGTAGGGGGGTGGGTGCTGTTTTCTGTTGTTGGTTTTTTCTCTTGTTTTCAGATAGTTAGGGAGTCAGGGAAGAGACTGTATTTTATTTTCTTATTTTCTTAGGTTAGGTAATTTATTCCCTTTCTCCTCAGTAAGTTTTGTTCTGTTTATTTTGGCCTTGCCCACCCCTGATGTTTTTTGTTAATAAAAGAACCCTGGATTTATTTACAGTGTGTGTGTTCTGGACTGGAAACAAGAAAAGGGGGGGGGGTGTCCACACGTTTTATTTTATGTTACACCTCACTAGTACTGACCGATAAATTGCATTTCATCATCATCGCAATATGAACATGCGATGCGCAAAAGACTGCCTGAAATGCGATGAATAAGAAAAATAATTTTATTTACACACGCCATGCAATCACACTCATCAGGCAAACATTTGACCTATCACAGGGCCGCCCAGTTTTGCTCCCTTTATTTTGGCCAGCCATGAGCTATGCGCTCCAGCCGCCACTTTCTTCCGGGTAAGATGCCACACCCCTTTAAACTGATGTTCCACCAATGAGCGGAAAGGGGCAGGGGCATAGCGAGCGCTGGTTGAATAGGAAATGAAATGCACTAAAGAAGCGTGTCTTTTTGATAAACTACAGCCTTTTTGACAGGGTTATCAGTCTGATTTCAAGTGACGTCACATGAAAAGCTGAAATCGTGTTACACGCTGTCAATACCCGATCCGTGCCTGCTGCCCGATGCGTTCTGCACAGGCGCGCACATGCGCAATCGGAAACAACGTATTTCGATCCGTGCCTGCCGCCCGATCCCTTCGACAGCGAGAGTCGGTTTAAAGATATTTAATGCTTGCTATTGACGATCTGAAACCGCTTCGCGTAGTCTACGCCCGTGTTTCCCAACCCTGCTCCTGGAGGCACACTGTCCTGCATATCTTCTATGTATCCTTCCTGCTTGACTAAATCAGGTGTGCTCAGCTAATCAAAAGTGCCACTGATGAGTTCAGTCAGGTAGGTAGAGCAGGGATAGATAGAAGATATGCAGGACGGTGTGCCTTCAGGAGCAGGGTTGGGAAACGCTGGTCTACGCATTACCATTTATCTTTTTTTATATCAACCAACATAAAAGCACAGATACGACTGCTCTTGTTTTATTAACATTGATTTATTAACATTGATTGTGAAAAGATGTTTTACTTGATTGTGAAAAGATGTTTTACTAAAATTACGTTGTATTACGTCTGTAATACAGAAATAAAAGGAATATGATGACACAAGAAAGGATCGTTTTTTGTTTGTCCATGTCACATCACACACTGCCGTTTAGGCTACCTGCTTTATACAACTAATTTAACCCATACCAAACGATACCATCTCCTATTAACAATTACAGCGACGTAAAAAAAAAAAAATCCTGCATGCGTGGAATGGATCGGACAGTGTCATAAAAGAGGTTTTATTCTGCACATGCGCCAGAACGGATCGGGCACCTACACACGCTATCAAAACCAATTCCCAGCAAGGTTCGCTTTGGAAAAAGCGCTAAAACACCACTCTGCCAAGTGTATACTTACAATAAACTGGTAACTGTGGAAACAAACTATGGCTATTTCTGCGCAGGAAGGAGTGTTGAAATTGATGGCTAAAATGCATGTTTCATTTTAAATTGACGCGATCTCAGTAAGGAAACCAAACTTTTCAGCCATTTCAGTCACACAAGTCAGTGCGAAATCACTACCAATCAGGCAAAAATAATTATGGCAAAGGCAGCCCGGGTTAGTGGATTCTGTTTTATTTCCGACCAATAATCTGTTGTTGGTGTTATTAGTTAGCCAATTTTACTGAATGAATGAAAATTAGCTTCTCATTCACCGGGTCACTCGGAACGATTTGGTAATTTCGTTTTATAGTAACGTTGGCTAACTAATAATATCTGTCATCCTCTTCTTCGCATTTGAATATGTTGTGAATGTGACATTGATGGCTTGCGGCCCTGCTACCGTAAGCAGCAACGCAATCTTTCTCGTATCAGGTTTTGAGTCTAATCCAATAGCCACTATGTACAGTTGAAACTACTGCTTAAAAGCCTGCCAGCTGCTATCGATGTTTCCTGTGAGTTTCAAACCCTCCAGTGGTCTTAAAGTTTCCATTATGACAAATGACAAACAAAAACAATTTTTTTGTTTAGAGGCCTATGTGCTCATAGAACATTATTAACAACAATTATACCAAGAAACCTACAACAGAAGTGCTTTGGTTGAACATAAACCACTGCCAAAACTAACAATGCCACAATAATCTATAAACATTTTAATAAACGTTCCAACATATATCAGAGAGGGGGGACTACATGAAGAAAACTGAGTCAAGAAACCTGGACCCATGATGGGCTTAAAACGTGCTGCCTGGATATGGACCTACAATATGAGGATTGATTTTACAGTCCCAACACAAACTTGTGATTAATGATGCCAGTCTAATGCGATGGATGCGCCTGCTTTCTCGCAACTAACCGATCGAAATGAGGAAGACATGATGACAAGGCCACTCGGAGCGTGTATTCAGTTGTGCTTAGAGGCAGCTCTTTGCAACACAAGAAATCCTCGTGGAACCGGACTTCGTAAGCATATCTGATGCACACCAGAGACATGCTGCTTTGGAAATATCAGTGCTCTCATCTAATTGAATAGCAAACCAGTTTGATGTTTTTGCTCCCTCTAAGATTCGCGTTTCAATGTCGGCTGCCATGTCCGCAATTCTACGGCAGAATGTGTTATTTGACAGAGGGACTTTCCTCACGTTTGCAGCAGCAGCCGGACCCAACACTTCAAGCAAGCACTGACTAGGGGATAACGAGTTTCTCCCCCATCGTGAATGGAGCCTGGCATTTTGAAAGGTGGTGTGAAATTATGTATGACGCTTTTACAAGTTTCTCGTTTTCGTCAAATTGTTTTTAAGTACTTTAGTTTGATTAGCCAATTCATCCAATTTCCTTTTAAAGAAATCCTCCGATTTGTCTTGGAGATGTGCATGTGTTGTCTCTATATGCCGGTGCGTAATTTCGATGGTTTGATAGCCTCGTTGCTTAGCATGGTTTGGCAAATGACACAGACTGGCTTTGGGGGGAAGCTATCGCTGGAAATGAAACCAAATTTATGAGTCGTAATTACGAGTAAATGGGCGATGTTTTGCCTCTGGGGCTTCGTTTAAATCAACATCGTTAGATGCTGGTTGTTTCCTAAAACAGGAATCTAGACTTGCTCGCTTGAAACATGCCATGACTAAACGACAGCTCAAGTAGCGTGCGAGAGTGAGGGAGAACGAAGTAAGAGAACAAAGGGTGCAAGTTCTCGCGGGCGGGAATGCTTAATATTCCAGAATCTTGAATAAAATGTTACTATTTACGAAGCAATGAGTTCAGTCAAGGGGGCGGGGACTTGGCGACTGACAGAAGCACCGATCATAATTTGACTGGCGTAGCGGCAGGGCTCTACGGACCGGCAGTTTCCTCGTCGCGGACCGGCGGCGGTTCGCGGCCCATAGTTTGAGAAACGCTGGTCTAAGTCACTTACTTCAACTGGACACACACTTTTACTTAAGTGTCAAGATCAATGAACAAGGATTAAACGACTAACGAGTGCGATGCGTTACCCATCAGCTGCCTACTAACTACAACTGATACGCAAAATGGCAGTGCTGCATTAATACAGGTCTGTCAGAAATGGCAACCAGAACTCATGCACTTCATAACAAACGTAGTCTTTCTAACGGTTTGCAAATGATGCCACATTGCTCTTTACAATGTTTTTCAACAGTTTTCCTTGCAACATTTTATGTAGAATTCCATAGTATTTTATCATTTTCATATTATTTTCTTGCTTTGGGGGCTGCTGTCTGTTGTGTGTGATAGTAATGTTGTTGAATGTGTCAATGTATGTGAGTATACAGTGTCTTCCCCCAGCAAACAGATGGCTTTGACAGACACACCATTCAGAGGTAAACTCCAAGGCCCCTTTTTAATTCTTAATTGGCTAAAATTGAGTTATTGGGGCTCATTACAGAGTATTTTTACTGAGGCTAAAGTTTGTGAATGTGTATAGTTTTGCCACCACATTTGACTGTGTGTGATCAGTTCATTGACTGATTTGATCATTTTTCTATTATTGTTCATGTATTAATGTTGTTAAAGTATGAATCTTGAGCTTACTTTACAAGTCTAGTAGTAAGAAACTGCTAATTGCTCATTGCCAGAGGGGGGCAGCAAAAGAGCCGCATGCCGATTGGGGTCACAGGTTGCTGGCCCCTAACATAGCCTATTCATTTTCTCTGCTGCAGCAGACACCTTAGCAAGTCTGCCAGAACCCTCCCCTATGATGGTAGCTTCTGTAGCAACAACAGTCAGCTTGTGATGCAAGAAGTAAGGCTTTGGAATAGTTTATTCAGAAGAGTTAAAAATTTTTCTGAGAGAACATTGTTCAATGACTAATGTCCAGCCATGTGATTGACTAACCAGATCAGTTTATTGTGTGACGCTTAAAAAGATAATATCCTAGAAAAGCTTCCTTTTTTTGCAGTCACTGGTTAGTATATGTTACCTCAACCACATTGGTCTCAACCATACTAAATCTTTCATGAAACCCTCCATGTGAAATAGGACGTAGTCACTGGATACACGGTTGTCCACTTCCTTCCCTAACAAATACAAGCCTCTAGTGGTTTGCGCAATGTGGCTGTCACTCCATAGAAAGTCAAGAGTAATCAGCAGACTGTTGAGTGTACATTAAACCAAAGAAAAACATAAATATGAATATAAATATAAATAAAAGGCAGAAAAACATAAATAAATAACTGTAGACATGTATAAATAAACAAACAAAAGTATGTAAGTAAAAGTGTGAATGTGGCATATACTGGAACCGAAGAACATTCTTAACAGTTTTTAAAAGAATGCTCATTCTGAACAGTTATTTTTAGAATGTTCACTTTGTTTTGCTAACATTTTGTAGCTAACATTTTGGCACCCCCATATTAAGTCTATGGGCATTTCATCGCAGTTTCTTCAGAATTGTACATTTTAATTCAAAAACATGAGTTTGAAAAGGCACAAGTCACGCATAGTGTAAAATTGTTGGAGTAATTGCAGTTTTGAAATTTCACTATATATATTTATTTATGGATTTATTGTCAAAATATATTTATATGTTTACTCATTATTTTTTCATGGGTAAGATAGTAACTACAGTAGTGTATGGATACTCTTTTTCATTACTTGATGAATGATAATATTGGCTGGATAATTTGAAGAATGTTATTGTTCAACTGAACGCTGAAACTCTTGTGTGGAAATAATACTACTAATACTAATACACTACAGAATCAAGGTTTATGTTTTTGTCATTGCTGATGGTGCCATGATTGAATGCCTCATCTGATTCAATCCTCACAATATGATAAAAAATATCAAGGATTATCATCACATCACAGGTGTCCATGTCCATGTAATGCATTTTTCTCCTTTTAGGGTGAAAAAAGTAACTAATCCAATATGACCTGAATAAAGATTTAGGCATGTTTTTACAAATAACTAATTTCTTTTTATCAACATTGGTCAGAGTTGTGATGGATTTATGTGTCTAATTAATGTTCTTCCTGCCATTGCATGCAGATTAAGATTGCAGCTGTGTGGATTAAATCTAAAGGACAACCAAGCCTGTTCCATTGGTGCTAAATTATGATGTTTTCCATTCACAGATTAAAGTAAAGCAGCTGTGATTAAGATACCACAGGTGAAAACAACACGCCATGAAATAGCATCGCATTGTAGGAATTTAAGGATTTGCAAATTTAATTAATAATATTGTAAACAGAACAACAAATTCTTCATTAGTGTTAGGGATACTGTTGCTCAAAATTTTCTGTAGGTCTGTAGGTTTCCAATGATTGAAGCCTTAGCTTGATGCTCTAATGACTCCCCTCGTCCGAATTCACATCAAGAAAATCCACAGGACCACTCGGGAAAGTTGAACGGTTTACTTTGACACGAGAAATTTTTGGTACAGAAGGATTGTCCATTAGCAAGAAAGAGAGACAGAGAGGTCAAAAACTGTGTGGCTCCACTCTCTCCCTGCCTGACTCCCCCCAATTCTTACCCCAACACTCCTCGCGAGAGTATCAAAAGGCAATTAAAGGTGCGCGCAGTTTCTAGGAAGCAACAATCATAATCACCATAATCAATCATCAATTCCCAAGTATTACAAATGTAACATAAATGAGAGCTTATGCATTTTAAATTATTCACACTCCTTTTAAGTGCAAGGAATCAAACAATTAACTTATTGCATTATTGTAAATATGGACTGTAAATAAATCAACCTGTTAACACTGTAACTATTCCTTCCAATTCCCTCTGAATCAATGAACCATGTAAATTGCTGTTGTTTTACATATGAACTTAAATTATTGCATGCTAATTAATCAAATACTTATATTTTATAATTTATCAATAAACTGCATTTAGGCTCCTACAAGGTCTACATTTATGGTGGTTTGTCAGTTCCCATGACTTGGCAAAATAAGGCAAAGGCAATAGGTTAACACAGTGGATTTTCTGTTTGTGTAATAGTAAAAGTCAGCATCCTCTTCATATACACCTTCTAACTGTATCACCAATTAGGCACAGAGAAAAGGCAAGAACAGCATGAGAAACAACAGGTTTTGAACACAACGATGCGTCCGTTCTGCAGAGTTGTCTCTCTGTCGTGCAAGTTCAAAGTGAAAGCAAAGAAAAACATGGAAGCTTGACGAAGCAGCTAACCTGACTACTAGTTACACTCATGTTCAACCAGTCTTTTTGTGATAGCATGCTCTGTGGGAAAACACCATATGACCAGCTACTCTGACTGCTTTCATTTCCTTCAATGTTTTCTTCCTCCTCCTCCTTCTTTTCTTCTATTTCCTCATCCTCCCATCCCCTCCTCTACCCCCTACTTCTTTTTCTGTTTAAATCACCTGTTACATTTATTCAGTACATCAAATGTTAATATAAACAACCAAATTATGAAACATCTTCTTGTTGCTGTTGTATGTCTTCCGTTGGAAGCGTAGTATATTGGTTAAGGAGCAGGACTCGTAACCAAAAGGTTGCCAGTTTGATCCCCGCTGGGACACTGCTGCTGTACCCTTGGGTAAGGTACTTAACCCACAATTTCCTCAGTAAATATCCAGCTGTATAAATGGATAACATTGTAAAGAACTGTAACCTATGTAAGTCGCTTTGGATGAAAGCATCTGCTAAATTAATAAATGTAATTATGTTTAGGTTGTGAGGACCGAGGACACTATTGTGCAGAGAAATTTAATGCACAACATTAAATGCTGCTAGGAAATTATTAAGTTATAAAGTTATATAAGTTATAAAGCAAGGACAAAATCCATTTATAGAGCTATTGGAAAAACAAATGATTTGGGATAACAGGCTTTCTCTTGTAAACCCATTTGCAAATCATGATGGTAAATAGTCTGGGAAGGGTGGAATTTCAAACATAATTTCAAATGAAGGTATGACCAGCTGTCATTCCTGGCACCTATTGGCTGTATTAACAGATACAAAATGGTTTGAAACTTTATACTTTGAATACACTTGAACACTCAGTTCTGCCAAATATTCTCCAATTGTATTGTTGAGACATATCATGCAAATGCTTTTAAATGTGGAGAAAAGTGCAGGTCACTGAAGTGTAGTTTCAAGTTATTTAACCAGCTTCATTTGTGGCTGCCTATTATATTATAGCACCATAATTAATACACTCCCGGGCAAAAAAATGGGCCAAGCCCAAAATGGCAAAACATTAAGCTTTTAATGGTCTTAATAACAAATAACTTTTCAGGAAATTAGCAAGAATTAAACAAATAGATAAAGTAACTTAGTATGGGATAGCTTTCCCCTGTGATTTCTTTAAATGTTGAAGCCTTGAAGGTAAACGTGCAGACAGCTGTTTACAGAAGGAAAAGCCAATATTGTTTCACACAGTGTTGATGGCTTCAAACAGTTGATGAGTAGTTGAAAAACATTTCCTGGCTAGTTTGTGTTTAATGTGAGACCAAATATTCTCTGTAGGGTTCAAATCTGGACTCTGTCCAGGCAAAAACATGAGCCTGATGGACTTGTTCTCAAGCCACTTCTTGGTGGTCTGTGCAGTGTGAGCAGGAGCATTGTCTTGTGGAAAAATAATGTCTGGTTGTTCCTCTTTAGAAAACAAGCAAGTCTTTCTCCTGTACTCCAAAGCATTAATTGACTTTTCACAGTGAAGCAGCTCACCAGTACCAGCAGCTGAAAAGGTTCCCCACACCATTACACTGTGGTAGAGATGCATATATTGTATTTCTCGCCAGGTCTTTGAAGACACCTCTCTGGAGCATCACCATACAACTCAAACCATGATTCATCACTCCACACAACTCTGCTGAACCACTCTGAATCAAACTTTCCATATTCTGCCAAAAACTTCATTCTGTCTTTGATGTTTTTCTCAGACAGCAATGGCTTTTTAAACACATCTTCTAGACACAAAACCTGCAATAGACAACCGTCTGGTAGTTGTTGTTCTCGAAAGATTCTTGTTGTCTGAGGTCTTGAATTCTTCTGACAGTTTTTTTTCCTGTCTTTGAGAACTGTAAATTTCAGCAGGTGGTCATCCCTGCATGACGTGGCTTTGGGCTTTCCAGATCCTTTCTTTCTGGCATCATCACCTATTGTTTCAAAGCGTTGACCTGTTCTCTTAATAGCTGATAGAGAAATAGGGATTTTCTCTGCCTTTAGGGTCTTGTAAATTTCAGAATAACTACAATTGGCCTGATGAAGACCAGCTATGCAATTTCTGACAGCAACCCCTGCATGATATTTTGCTTTTTTGGAGCAGATTTTCCTTGGGACTCACAACACTGTATATTGTAGATCTCTCTATCACTCCTGGCTCCACTTATAAGTTCATTATCAGGCCTTTGACTGGCTGCATTAGGTGTGGCAGATCACCAAATGATGACATCTTTTCAGAATAAAAACATCCCAGAAGATATTTTTAGAAAATTTTGTACACCCAGACATGTGTTAGTTTGAAATTTATATCAAACATTTTAATCATTATCATTATTCTATCTTGTGTACAAGAACACTATATAAGTGAATTTCTCTGTTTTCAGCTTTCTCCCAAACTATTCACTATCTGCAATATTTGATCTGTATTTAGCAAGGCTAAATTCCAGTTGTTTCTGATTCTAGACCGATGTAGTTTTACAGCAGTACTGTTGCAGTGAGTTTGTATGTTTACCTCTTTGTATGTGTACCTCTTTTTTTTATCATTACTCCAATGAAAATCTGTGGCGCAAGTCGATCACACAGGTTTTGTTTTCCACAGTAGAGCAGTCTACCCTGAGCCTGGAGGTAGGAGACATTTCTACTGTGTACCCCATTGCTATAAATATAACAGAACTTTGCTTCATGCAGTAACAGACTACTTTTCACACTCATTACCAGCTTTTCCTGGTTCCCTGTGTTTGTTAGGGCATCCCACAGCACCACAGTGTGGAATAGATGGCTACTGGGATCCAGGTAAGACCCTCAGATATTTCTCTACATTAATAAAGCTACTGAAACATAAGCTTTATTGTAGCCATCAATTGCAGTGTTTAACTGTCATAAACATTATTTATGTCATTATGTGATATGTTTTGTTTACATATATTATTTACGTCATTTATTTTCATGAATATTGATTCGTTTTGTATTAACACTACACAGGAAGTATGTTTACGTTCTCTGTTGTGCAGGGACACATTTAGTTGTTGCAATCTCCTGTTGCAAAGTTTTTATACTCCATTTAAAGGTTTAAGAGTTTAAAAGTGATAGCGCATTGCCTGTTTTGAAGATTTTATGTTTGTGCAAGTGGACTCATTCCCTCTTGGTTGTGTGCATCCAGCGAGGTATGATTATTTACGTGTTTTATGTTTTGTCGTGCATATTTATAGTTAGGTTTCTACAGTTTGTGTGTGATATGAAATGTGTGCTTATTCTGTACATTGTCATGTATTTGAACAGTTCGACGGTGGATTTGATGATGTTGATGTTGACTGAAGTGCAATTAGGATGAATAAATCCATCAGTAACAGAAGAACCACAGTGTTGCGTATTTCCTGGAGGGAGTTATACAGTGTATTGTTTCTCACCTTTGAATTTCTCCATATCAGTTTGTATGGTCATTTTGCATGGGTCTTAGGTTGTTTCTTTAAATTGAATTTAGTGTGTGGGGTCAAAGCTGGCCCAAATTGCAACATACTTCTGAACACAGACCACCAACCTGACCAGTTATTACAACCTCCAGGTAAACAGTATAAGCAATGACGCAGTGGATAAATATATATTTTAAATATCAACGTCAATTTTCTGTTGTTTTTGTCAGGGAAGATCTGTAGGGATATTTTGGAATATTTTACTGGTTAGCCTCTTAGACAGAGCCAGTGGCATGGTGCATTAATTTTTATTCTACTTTATACATTCACTGGTCATTTATCACATTTAAATGCTTTTTACAGGCTATATTTTAAGACCATAGGAATAACAGACATCACAACGAAGATGAAAGCTGCTCGTACTGCATTTGATGTGAGTAAATATTACACACCACTTTTTTAAAAGACGAAAAAAGAAAGTGTTATTGGGAAGCTGGTAACCTAAAAGGTTTAAAATCTGATACCTAATATTTTTCACAGATCATCCTGGCAATGGAGAAGCAAAAAAATATATATCTTCATGTGACCACATACGTGATTCTGGGGGGCTGTGTAGCTCTCCACAAACAGGTAACCTGTCTCGGCCCTCACTGAATGACAACAGAGCAAGGTGAATATGGAGCACCTGAGCAGGGAGCTAGCAGCTGTAGGGGTAAGTTTCCATAGTAGCCAATCTCACACAAATCTGTATTCACTTTAAAACCAGCTCATAAGTTTTTTGCATTTATTTTCAGATCAACCACTGCAACTTCATTGATTGGTGGTTTTTGAGCTGATGGGATTCCACATCCTTTGGCAGCAAAGGCCACTGCCACCACCAGTAAGTATCCCTTAAAACAACACTGGGGTCACTTCTATGTCTGTGTTGAGTCTGCATTAGAGAACTCTGAGAAACTCTAATATTAGTCTTGAACACTTTGCATCATGGACATGTTCAGCTGAGGCTGTTTAAATATAAAACATCCCCAGTCCAGTTGTTCCTCCCTCTGTCCTGTTATTCTTTTAAATGGTCTTCACCAATCCCGTAACTAACCTCCTGAGGTTGTATGGTTTGACATCACTGAACCCAATCTGTCCTTCAGGAGCCAATGGGTTTCCTAAATAATGTGGACACTACTCACAAACATTTAGGGATATTTGGCTTTCGGGTGAAATTTCAGGATGAACCTAAAATGCACTATAACCTTTACAGGTGAACTTAATTTGACCTTCTCTAAACTTTTGAATGCACATGTCCAACTGTTCAATGTTTGAGTACTTTTTGCACAACTTGCTGTTCTCTAACAAGGAGCTGAACAGCAAAATTCACAACAGGTGTTTGATCCATGAATCGACCAATAAATTTCCTGGTTCAATTAGAATTGGTATTTAAACAGTCCTCTACATCATGCTGTTCACATTTTGACATCATGAGACCAAGACGAGACCTAACAATTGATCAACAGTACCGCGCCATTGCGAGGCTTCAAACAGGATGTTCTTAGAGGGAAGTGGCCGCTAAGCTTAGAGTGTCACAGAGTGTCATCAGCAGGTTGCAACAGAGATACAGAGAGACTGGAAAAGTCACAGAAAGGCATAGAAATGGACGCCCTTTGGCCACATCCCACACTGATGACCGCCTCATTATGAACAGTGCCCTGCGGAACCGGATGATGAATGCCACTCAACTCCAGGCACATTTAAGGGAGGTGAGAGGCACCCAAGTGTCACGTCAGACCATTCGAAACCATTTACATCAGCGTGGTCTGCGTGCTAGACGACCTGCAAGGGTACCTGACCACACCACCAGGCACAGGCGTCATCGTCTTGCATGGGCCAGGGAGCATTTACGCTGGACGAGGGACCAGTGGGCCTCAGTGCTGTTCTCTGATGAAAGTCGATTCACGTTGAGCAGAAATGATGGCCGCCAACGATGTTGGAGACGTCAAGGAGAGCACTATGCATCAGCCACTGTTGTCACCAGACGAGCCTTTGGTGGTGGTGTAGAAAACCTATGGGATCAGCTGAGTTGCCATGTAGAGGCTCGTAACTCTGTACCCCAGAACCTCAATGACCTGAGGGCTGCCCTTCAAGAAGAGTGGGATGCCATGCCTCAGCAGACAATAAGTCGAATTGTGAACAGCATGAGAGGTCGTTGTCAAGCTGTAATTGATACTCAAGGGCACATGACAAGTTATTGAGACATTGACATTTTTTGTTGTGGTATACCCACCACTGTTGTGGGCTTTTGTTTCAATAAATAGTTTGAGATGAGGAAATCACCATTGCATGCTTCTACTTAAATGCCCTACTTTCATGATATAATATCACTGTAGCGTGAACTTTGTACATTTTCCATAAATTTCACCCGAAAGACAAATATCCCTAACTTTTTGTGAGTAGTGTACGTGCTGATTACCTACATATTTCAAATAAACCAGGAGTGTGCACCAGAGATGGCCCAGGTCTTATGATGGTAAAGTACTGTATCTGTCAGGGCTCAGGCACCGACGCAGACGCAGACGCAGACCACGGGAACTTCAACTGCCAGTTTGTACTGACAGTATCATTATTGAATAGAGATTTTACTTATTTCTCATGGGATATTCATATGACTGTGTTGTATACTGTCGGCTCCTGCATCTCCTATTCTTTATAATCCTTGATGGATTGATGAAAGTAGAGTTGCAGCTCCTACAGTACCACAGTCCTTTTGTTTTTTCAGATCCAGATTAAGGCAGTTGTGGACATTTACAGTTACAAATTTACAGTTACCAAGACATTTTAATGAAGGCTGTTTGGAACAGTGTAGAACAAGTCATCCAATTTCTTTTGGCCTGCCTAGATGCTATTTAGGGTTAGGGTCCGCGTTTATAATTAGTGGTTAGGGTCAAAGGTTAGGGTTAGATTTTAGTGGTTTGCATTTAGGTATAGGATTACATTTTTGGGGTTCAAATATAAACAATTACATGAAAAAACAAACATCATGTTTTTTCTTAGTAAATGCCTGTCATTTTAATAGGAATTATATTGTTTATTTAGGATTGTTTTGTTTTGTTTTATAGTTTCCATTACAATAGCTTTATTGGCAGTCTAGCTACCCTGATGTGATAGCTGTTGAAATGTTGATGTTAGTAAATAACCGACAACAGTGCACTCCAGCAAATACATCACACAACTCAACCATCTTTAGGCAGTACTAATAAATCTAGCAAAGACAATAAAAAGGGTACTTCATACAACCAGTTTTACAGTGTTTACATGTGCAAAGAATGCAGTGTGATATTATTCCTTTATACAAATGAACTGGGGTAATTAAAAACATGAGGTAGCAATACAGGTGCAAAATACCATTCATTCAACAAAGGGAGACCTTTATTACACCAGCACACTGATAATATTGGCTTGTTCTAGAGGCCTCTGCATAAATCTGCCTACATGTCA
Source organism: Megalops cyprinoides (assembly GCF_013368585.1). NCBI lineage: Eukaryota > Metazoa > Chordata > Actinopteri > Elopiformes > Megalopidae > Megalops > Megalops cyprinoides. Next base: position 33,134,569 of record NC_050597.1, read on the forward strand.
CAGTGCAGGGCAGAATCCACCACATAAAACTCAATTTCTTCACTGTGCTGCACATGAACATTTCAGTCAACTAAATATGACTGACTATTCTTTCTAAAAACAAATGAAACTTAAAAATGAAACTAAATTAATTTAGTTTCAAACATGGAAAAAACACAGTGAAAAAAAAACACTGTGTTTAGTTTCATGCCATTTAACTATTTTAGAGAAAGTAAAACAGATTATTTGTGTGTTTGTCTAATGTCTTTCAATTAGTCACCTCCATAAACCACCACTGTTCAGAAGTAATGTAATCATGTTCATTGTTACAAATTACAAACGCAAAAAAATGAATTAATTTGGATAAAAAACACTAAAAACAGGAGGTGGGTCCAAAGAAAGATGAAAACAGTGGGCAACACTGGAGCAGAAAGTCCTCAAAACAGGCAAATACACACATGAGAAAGAAGGAGCTGAGTAGCTTTCATATTCAAAGTGCTGACTTTGTGCCTCAGGAACACCATCTGTTCAGAACTGTTTTGTGCTGTATATGTAGGTAAAAAACCAAATCCTTGTCCACTCCACATGATATTGAACTCGTCTAGTGTATTTATATTTTGAAAAAAAAAAAAAAACCCTAGACCACCATCCAGTAAAGGTGTGTTTAAATAATAAAGCTGATGGGCTACTCCTTTTCCCAGGTAAAAATGGATAAATTCAAGCTTATGGTAAAAGACTGGTTTTGATCATACTGTCATTGCTGTGTGCTCACAGCTGGTCTTTTTTAAATGTCTACATTTTAATGATTATTTTATTAATGCTGTATGCTTGGGGTGGTGTGACTGGTGTTTAGCTCAAGTTAGCTTAGGTTGTTCAAAACAGCCTGATAGAAACTGGAAAACTAATTGAAACTATAGAAGAAAATGAAATGAGCAGTAACACTGATCACAACTACTCAAATGATATCCTTCCCTATGTAGATGAAGGAAGATCCCTAAAGATGATTAATTATAGGATCAGAAAATATAATTGTGGAAAGAGGCCTCATTGAACTTTATAAAATTCTACCCAGGCAACCCAACATCACCACCAATATAATGAAAATCAAAGATTGCATTAACCCCCCTTCCTCCCATAGGTTTATCTGGTTGGTGAGTGTTTTTGTTTGTATGTTGATTCCTTAATGTGTTGGGTTTTTTGACTGTTGGATTGTTTGTTTCTGATTCCTTACCTAATTTAACCGAATTCCTATTTTAAGACACGGTAAGCCGAACTGAAACAGAGGGAAGGGAAATTTGAATACGGTTTGTCCCATGTATATTGTGATATTCAATTACAGTTTTGTCTTATGATTTATGCAGAGACGAACCGGAAGGTTCTGTGTTCAGTCTCAGGTGTGGCGCTTTGGTTGGAATCCAAAGGGCTTTGCCCAAACTGTAGCGGTGAATGTCCAGCTGGAGACATGGAAAATCTTTAATCCGAACTG